>NC_037674.1:46753426-47053426 GCF_003255815.1 Theropithecus gelada
TTTCTGCCCTGGGGAAACAGGGAAATTTTCCCCAAAAAAAAAAAAAAAAAAAAAAAAAAAAAAAAAAGGCTATAACAAAAGATCTAACATTTTTGTCTTTGAAGACAAAGGAGGAGGAAAAAGAGTGGGATGAAAAACTACTCAATGAAATACTGGTTGAAAACTTCCCAAATTGAGCATAAGACCCAAACTTAGAGATTCAAGAAACTGAGCAAACTCTAAATAGAAAGTAAGTTATACCAAGACATATCATAGTCAAACTTTTGAAAACAAATTTGAAAAAGAAGAATAAAGGAGGGGGAATGAGTGTTCCTGGTTTTAAGACATACATAGCTATAACAATGAAGACAGCGTTGTATTGGTGAGGGAAAGGCACATAGATTAGTGGAATACTATAGACGACCTGGAAATACACCCATCTGACTTTTGACAAAGGTGCATAGGGAAATCAGAGAACATTAACTGCAGTTATCTGGATGATGGTTTAGATGAGGCTGGTGGAGGATGGCATGGAGAAGAAAGAGGCTATCTGAGAGATAGTACAAAGGAAGAATTGAGAGTTGGCAAGAGAGTGGGTCCCAGAGGCCCAGGAAAGCTTGGAGAGTCATTTCCCGGAAGGACGGTGATGCCACCACTGAAGAAGGAGGGCTTGGCATGAGCTGGTGACGGCTCCTTTTATTCACCTTGGGCCATCAGCAGCAGGAAGAAACTCGAAGTACAGGGAAGCAGCCTGAATGAGCATGCAGGTCTTGAGGTGTTGTGTTTTTGAGACCTTAGCATGCCATAATAAAGAGGTTGAAGTGTAAGAGTATTTCTCCAGAGTACATAGTTTGATAGTGAGGGTTGGTTCCTGTTGACATTTTTCTAGTTCTGGTTTGAGTCACAGGGAGAGCCAACAAGAAAGACAGAAGAGACAGGAAGAGAGCAGGTGTGCAGGGCATCATAGCCATTGATGGCAACGTTCAAGAAAAAGGGGATAGTGACAGCCTATTCTATCTAATCCTAAATGCCCTTTACAGTCCTTCTTGACCTCTGGGTGACCCTTGACCTCCAAGGATGTATCTCTCTTGGTTTCCTTGAAAACATTTTCTAATTTATGTGATGACTGACTTTTTCACATTGTCATAATCTTTTAATCATAGCACCTGATTTCAGCCTTACCTCATACTGGCCCATCACAGAATTGTGTCAAGAAAATCAGACTAATTTGCTAGGTTTCTCCCTCCTTCTGTAAGGATAGACAGAATTTTTCAGCACACATTGCACAGTGGTGATTGCTACAAATCATTGACTAGATTTCTATCGCTTAAAAAAATAATGACATAACTCAAACGTTGATGCGCAAGCCTCAAGAGTAGAGCAGGATGAGGCAAATCCTTTCCCTTGATATTCAGAAGCATCAAGGGCAGCATGTGTGGTTGGCTGATTTATGGTGGCTGAGGCACACTGAGTTGGGATGCGTTCTGGATGGGCAAATGCATGGGGGCACTAAGAAAATATCCTGGACTCAAGGGCAGAGCTGTCCCAGAGTGAATGGGGCAGAGCACAACCTCACAACCTCACACCCTACATCTTGCCTGGCCGAGGCCCAGGCTGCAGCCTGCGTGCTGTGTACCAGGTAAATATGAACCCAAGCAACTCTCCTGAAAAGGTGCCTTTGATGCAGTGTGTCAGGAGACTCAAGAGACAGTTTATTTTTATTTTGTTGAGACAGAGTCTTTCTCTGTTGACCAGGCTTGAGTGCAGTGGCACAGTCTCGGTTCATTGCAGCCTTGAGCTCTCGGGCTCAGTCGATCCTCCCACCTCAGCCTCCTGAGTAGCTAAGACCACAGGCATGTGCCACCACACCCAGCTATTTTTTGTATTCTTTGTAGAGATGGAGTTTCGCCATGTTGTCCAGGCTGGTCTCGAACTCCTGAGCTCAAGTGATTCTCAACCTTGGCCTCCCAAAGTGCTGGGATTACAGCCATGAGCCACTGCGCCCGGCCCTGAGAGACAGTTTAATTTAGTGCTAAGACAAGCCATGACTCCAACAATCAGATGAGCTTGCATTCAAATCATGCTGCTGCCACTTACTACCTGTGTGACTCTGAGTAGGCTTGTTGTTTCAGTGCTTGCAGCCTCAGTTTCCTTCTCTGTAAAATGGGGATAGAAATATACTTGCTTCATAGGGTTGTCTTTAATTAATGTTTAAAAAGCATTCAACACAGCCTGTCACATATTATACACTTAATAAATGTTAATTTTTTTTTTTTTGAGACAGAGTCTTACTCTGTTGCCCAGGCTGGAGTGCAGTGGTGCAATCACGGCTCACTGCAAGCTCTGCCTCCCAGGTTCACGCCATTTTCCTGCCTCAGCCTCCCGAGTAGCTGGGACTACAGGCGCGGCCACCACGCCCGTCTAATTTTTTGTCTTTTTAGTAGAGACGGGGTTTCACCGTGTTAGCCAGGATGGTCTTTATCTCCTGACTTGGTGATCCACCCGCCTCGGCCTCCCAAAGTGCTGGGATTACAGGCCTGAGCCACTGTGCCTGGCCAATAAATGTTAACTTTTAAAATCTTTAGTCCTAGCTTTGCCTCTAAATAGCTATGATACCTTGTACCAGTCATGTGGTTTCTTTACCTATCAGTTTATTCATCTTTGAATCATGATGACAAAATAATGACATTGGGGAGTTGGATTAGAATTGCCTAGTTTTTTGTATGTGTAGGTTTGCCTTGTGAAGAGATGTCCAACAGAAAATCACAATGGAAATGATTGATTTGAATACATTAAATAAAAACGTATTTATTTAATAATTATAGATAAAATTAGAAGATGAAAAGCAAATGAAAACAAGGTCCTAACTTGACAAAATAAGGGCTAACAACCTTAATGAAGAAAGAGCTCATAAAAATCATTTCAAAACATGGCTGGGCATGATGGCTCATGCCTGTAATCCCAGCACATTGGGAGGCCGAGGCGGGTGGATCACAAGGTCAGGAGATCGAGACCATCCTGGCTAACATGTGAAACCCTGTCTCTACTAAAAAAAAATACAAAAAATTAACCAGGCGTGGTGGCATACGCCTGTAGTCCCAGCTAATCAGGAGACTGACACAGGAGAATGGCACGAACTCAGGAGGTGGAGGTTGCGGTGAGCCGCGATTGCGCCACTGCACTCCAGCCTGGGAGACAGAGCAAGACTCCATCTCAAAAAAAAAAAAGAAAAAAAAATCATTTCAAACATTATGAGCCCTACAGAAAAATGGGCAAAGGAGGTTGTAAAAAATTCACAGAAGAGACAGTGTACATGGCTAATAAAAATGAAAATCAATTCCAACTTTAGCGATAATCGAAGGAGTACATGTTAAAATGACTTTTACCAATTTTTTCCCTATTGTGACAAACGTTGGCTAGTTGTTCACCAGAAGATTTCCTCCTGGGAATAGAGATAGACTGTTTCCCACAATCCTTTCCAGGTAGGTGTACTGCCATATGACTAAACTGGGTAATGGAATACCAGGGACAGTGATTTAAGCTACCTTAGTGAAGCTGCTAGCTCAGTCCTCTACGCCTTCTCTTTCCCCTTGTTTGGTCACTGGCTGGAAAGAACCCAGGTGAAGACGATGAGGCCCTAGATGATGGTGGAATCACTCGATGGAAAAAGGGTCCCTGGATGCCTGCATGACTGTGTGAAGAAGAATGCTCTTGACAACCTGCATCAGATAGTGACTTGAGCAAAAATCCTTTTATTGTGTTAAGCCATTGACATTTTGAGGGGGTTTATGGCAGAGTTACCCTGCCCTAACTAACTACTTATCAAATTAGGAGAGATTACAATCATAGCATTATTGGCAAATGTGTTTATTTCATATACTACATGAGAGATTCTAGGTTGATACAATTCTTTTTGAAAAGGATTCATCGGGAAGGACCTTAGTCATACCTTTTGGCTTAATGATTTCATTTTTTAGGAATTTATCCTAAGGAACAAGGAAGAGTAGCAAATAAGGGATTTTATACAAAGATGTTCATCATATATTCCAACAATAAGGGAACATTATTAGGTGTGTTATCGGGCATTCATAGGGTGGATTATTTTGCAGTGATTAGAAATGATTTTGAATATTACTAATGAGATGCTTATGATGTAAGGTAAAAATAGAATCCAAAACTACATGTGTGATTTTGTTTTGTAGAAATAGTATATGTAAAATATGCAGATGATACATATAAGCATTACGCATAGAAAAAATAAACAAGAACATCAAAAGGTTTAATGGTGAGTAACTTGGATTATTAGGTGATACAATTACAATGAGTAATTTTGGCTTTCCTCTTTATATTTTTCTGTAGTTTCAAACTTTCCTTAATAAATAGATTTCCTTAATGAATTTTAGAGACAGATTTTTTTCCAAAAGAGTACCTCATTGGCTGTGTTTTACTCAGCCCTGAATCCTCACCTTGTGAATGAATTTGGTATTTACTGTGTTTATTCTTTTAGTGTTAGTGCCCTTGTTACACCTTTCTTCCCCAACACAGTGTGTGTGTGTGTGTATGCTCATGCACAGATGTGCACAGGTGCTCACCAGAGTGGTAAGAGGCCATTTGTAGATAGTAGAACTGACGCCTTGTATTGGAAAGCAGGGAGGAAGGCCTGAGCCCCCAGCTGCCTTTTTCTCCCCTGGCCACCTGCTTTTGGCCAAGGCACCTGGAGAATATTGGTTTTTGGAATGAGATGGATCATCATCTTGGAGAAAGAGCAGCACATCAGAAAAGCTGCAGCTCCCATGCAGAGCTCAGCCATGGTAGTCTGATGTTTTTTACTTTGGTAACTATGACCCAGGGATTATAAACTGCTCTTGGCAGCAGATGCTGGGGAGAGGTTGAGTCTGAGAGGGGGGAAGGCTGGAGTGTGTCTAGGTGTCTTTGATTTCTAGGTAGGGTGGCCTGCATCTCATCACTGCTGTTTATTTGGGTGTTGTGGTCTTTAGGAGTGGGGTGGAGAATGTCATGTTAATTTCAGAAACAGTTAGCAGAAGAATGGAGTTGCTGTTTGGATCCTGCGCTGGGCAGTGGTGCCTCAGACAGGCAGCACAATCCTGCATGGAAGAGAAAGCCCCCACCTGAGTTTGAATGGAAGGCCTTTCTGTCACTGCGAACACCTACTGCACCCCAGGTGCTATTCTAGACACCAGAAATATAACAAGTAAGTATTTGAGGAAGAGGTCCTTTGTTGTGAGGGAGGAAAGACAAGCCCAGATCATAATGATACGCTGTGACGATCCCTAGTTCTGCATCTGAGACTTGCACAGAAGCAAAGACATTTAACCAGGTTAATCAAGTGCTGTAAATCAAGCAACGAAGTCAGTCCTATCTGGGGAAGAAAAGCGCTCTTACTCCAAAGGTTTTTCCCCACTTTGATCTGCAGTATCACGTCATCTGAAATTGAAAAAGCAACTTTATACAGAAGCAGGAACAAATGGCTCATTTATTTTAAATATCCTGCCCGCCTGATATTTCTGCCCTTGAATATTTTCTTTAGTTACCTGGGAAACCTTTTTTTAGGACTCAAAACAGATATAAACCACACCAATGTTAATGACCATGAAAATGATGCAATTTGCATTGAAATCCTTAACTAATCTGTGCTGATTACCTAATTTCTCCAGGTGAGGATGGAGCAGCAAGGTGTTTTCCTTAATGAGTAACAAAACCCGCTGTAATGTGTTTGCTTGAAAGCTGCCAGGGAGTTTTAATAGACCTTCTCAAGGTTTAGTCCTAATCCAGATTCTGTGGGTTTTCACGCTGCTCTGGGCAGGCCAGCCAGTCTGCAGTGTGGGGGTTCCATGGGAAGAAATGAGTTCTGCAGCTGAGTTTGGATATGGCAGGAACAAAAAGGACAGCCTCTGTGAGGTGGTAGGAGAAAGGACTGTGAGCCAAGGACATGTTAGGGGAACATTCCTCTGGCTGTCCTCACAGGCAGGGAGCAGCTGGAAATGTGACCGGGCCTGGGGATCCAAGGTCAGCGTCCCTGAATACCTCTGGCCTGGGGCAGGATTTCCTGAAAGGGCTGTGACAGTTGATGACCGCCACCAGAGAGCTCGGGAGGGTGGGACCTCCACAGAGGCAGTGTGCATCTGCAGTGGGTTAGCGCCTTCAGCGCCTTCATTCTCTCCCTAGGGCAGTCTAGACATTGGCTGAACACTGGCAAAAGCAGTGAGAGAGAAATCACACGGGGGCCCTGCTTTCTAAGAGGGAAAAGTCTATAAGAAACTCATGCCGTTCATTCTTCACCCATTCACCCATTCATTCATTCATCCAACTGTGATTGCATGCCAGCCCTGTGTTGGCAGCATGTCTAATGGAAGGGCATTTGTAAAGAGGACTAAAAGAGTCCTTTACCTTTAAGAAGCTTCCCATCCAGTGAGGGGCAAGTGTAAACAGGTATGTCTAGTATCTGTTAAGGAAGATGATGTCCTCTCTTTGAACTTCTAGACTCTGTCCTGTGCCTGTCATTGTCAGCTAGCAAGTCTGCCCACCATATTGTTTATGAGGATGATTTAAAGCCTATGCCTCCCTCCACTTTTCCCACTTGCTGTGGATAATCTCCATTTAATCAGGGGGTAACTTGAAGAAATAAGAGCATCCCTTTTTCTGCCTCTTGCTTTTGGGCCATTCTTCTTGGCAGCCTTGTCCAGCCAAAGCTCTTTCTCCAATGTACTGAGTTTTCTCAGGTCGGGGTGGAGGGGACACTGTGCACGTGTTGTCCTGGGCCTGCCCCCACCTCCATGCAGTGTGGGGCAGCCTCCTCCCAATGCCTTCCTTGGCTTCCACCTCCATGTTTTGCCCCTTCTCCTCCTCCCCTGTTGGCTCCGAGGGCCTTGTTGGATCCCTGGTCCTGTCCTCTGTCATACACACTGGACTCTTTCTCCAGTATGGGGTTTGTTCATTCCCCAAACACACAAGTCCCTTGGTTTTTTGTTTTAGTTTAGCTTTTTTTTGTTTTTTTATTTTTTTTTTTAAGACTCCAGAAGCTTTCCTGTCCACTCAACCAATCATCTTTCCTCAAACCCCGTTACTTATCCAGGTGCTGGTTCCCTGTGCCTGAGCTACCCTGGACCCGTTCTGTGGCCTTAGTTTGCTGTGAGGATTGTATAGCATGACTTACGTCCCATCTCAGGTGGGATGATCCAGTAAAAGCCAATTCCCGACTCTTTTCTCATCATGCAAGAAAAAAGTGCTTTTATCCACCATCACCTAGAATGTCAGACTGGGGACGGTAAGGGCACCCCAAACGGAAGGTCAAGGTTGCGTGAGGAGCGTTTGTGTAAATGTTGGCAGGAGAGGAGTGTGTGCTGGTGATGTTGGTACAGACAGGACAAGGCCCCAGTGGTGGAGGCTCCTGTCTTGTCCTGTCGGGACCCTCAGAGGCAGCTTTCCTGGGAAACAGGCAGGTTCTGAGAACTTGTCCTCACCGCATGTGACTGGGTGTTGGATTTGGGGTCTGGAGCTACTTCCTTCTAACATCTCTGGTCCTCATTCCTTGCCAGTGAGTCACTTGCCCTCCCCAGGGATGAGTGCTTTTGTTTGGGTAGTTGCTTTACGCTGTGGGAGTTCCAGAGGACAGTGTGTGTAGGAGGGAGGGAGGGAGGAAGGTGGAACTGGCGCCTGCAGTGGGGCCTTCCTGAACCCCGACTTGAGAGACTGAGCAGATCCTTGTCTTCTGAGGCATGGGTTCCTCCAGGAGGGGGTCCTCCAGGAGTTCTTGTCAGGCCCTGAGGTGAAGGGGCAGGAAAGATACTCAGAGGTGAGCCTGTGTGTAAGGGGTGGCAGAATGGTGTCACAGTTCAGGCAGCATGGCCTCCTTTCGGGTCAGGGAACCCTTTTCCACCCTTAGTTTGATGATCCTGGCCCTCTGTCTGACCCCGCTGTCCTGAGCCTTGGGCCTGTTGTGCCTCCCCCTGGTGTGTGGGGACGGCCACTTTGGCCTGAACCAAATTGGGTGACTCATTCAACCTTCCTGTAGGATCATTGTGGAAGGGAGAGAAGGTGGGGCCTCCATGCCCCAAGGAGCATATGTTCTAACAGAAACTAGATTGTTAGATTTTTTGTTCACTGTCAAGAAAGGTTATAAATCAACAGGAGCAAACCTCAAAAGGCGGACAGAGCTCTGCAGACAGCATGTGTGCTCAGCCCTCTCGGTGCACCCTTGTCAGACGGATATTTGGGAACCCTCACTCTTTCCAGGTCCCTCCCTGCTCCACAACCTATAATGGCTCTTTCTTGCCCATCTTGTCAACATTGGCCAGGCGCCACCTTTCAGGGCCTGAGATAACGTTTGGCTTTGCCTCGGCTTCTAGGTTTAATTCCCCACAATCACAGTTCTAGTCCTCCGCTGCCCTCTGGTCTTCCAGAATGAGGACTTTTAAACTTCTCTGGCTGGGAGCCATAGTAAGAAATACTTACCCTTATTATGCCTGATGAATGCAGGTATTTTTTTCCTCTTATCTTTCATTCTTTTTTACTTATTAAGAAATGCTGTTTGTGACCCGAGAAATTAATTTCATGGCAGACTCATGAGTGGTGACCCCCAGTTTGAAAAGCAGGGCTGATTTAACACAATACTAATCACGGAAGCTCAAGTGAGAGTCAAGCAGAATGGCAGAGCTGGAAACTGCCAGTGCAAACTCATCAGCCGTATCCTGAGGGAGAAGTGACCAATCAAATCCGATAAGAAGTTGGTCCAAAAACATACTAGAGCAGTGGCCTCCAATAATTTTTTCTGATTGCACTGATTATAAAAATTTTTGCCTCAGTAAAAAAATGTTTGAGCATACGCCTTCAATATTTGTCTGGTTATTTATTTTGTTACTATCAGCAGTAAGGTTGCAAATCTGTTTTCAAAGGTTTTAATAATTTCAGATGTTTTTCCGGGTGACATCTCATCAGATCTGTTCAGGCAGTCTCCCCACTCTGCAGACAACTGCTCTCCCCAAAACCTTCTTCCTTCTATATTGCCCTTCCTTTCCTGACATAACCACTGTATCAGTCTGTTCTCATACTGCTGTAAAGATCTACCCAAGACTGGGTCATTTATAAGTAAAGGAGATTTAATTGACTCATAGTTCTGCATGGCTGGGGAGGCCTCAGGAAACTTACAATCATGGTGGAAGGGGAAGCAGGCACATATTACATGGCGGCAGGTGAGAGAGAACAATCAAGAGCAGGGAAAACTACTTTATAAAACCATCAGATCTTGTGGGCCCTCACTCCCTATCACAAGAACAGCATGGGGGAAATTGCCCCCATGATCCAGTCACTTCCCACCTGGTCCCTCCCTTGGCATGTGGGGGTTATGGGGATTACAATTCGAGATAAGATTTGGGTGGAGACACAGAACCAAACCATGTCAACCACAAAATCTTCATTTGCTCCTTCTGTCCCCCAGAAATCTGGAGGGAGTTATCTTTGACACCTCTCTTTCTCTTGTCTCCTCGACCATTCACTTACTGTGTTCTGGGGACTTGACTGCCCAGTAGACAGTCAGCTCTTCCCACCTTCTTCTGCCACATTGCTTTCTTTTTCCTCCCACTCCTCACAAGAGCCTCCCTCTCCTGGGATGCTTCTCTCCCCTCTCCACAAGGCCAACTCCTACTCACCCCTCAAGCCCCCACGTAGAGGCCACTGCCTCAGAGAGATCTTCTCTGATCACTGCCCAGGGCACTTTCTGAGGCACCTTGGACTTTGATGGCTCTTACTGCAATTTTATTTTTATACTTATTTATGGTTTAGTTTGTTTAAAGAGTGTAGTTCTCCAGCATCGAGGCTGTAATTTCTTGATGTGTATGTGTGTGTGTTCAGCTCCCAGGCCATACAGTCTAGATAAATATTTCATATAACAACCCTATGAAGTAGTTACAAACAGTATCCCCCCCACCATTTTACAGATGAAGACAGGTTAATTGCCAAAGGTCAGCGGGTTAATAAATGTGAATGCTGGCCTCATACCCATTTGTTTCCAATTACAGTGTGCGCACTTACCAACAATTCTAGATAGTTCGTGTATTAACTCATTAGGCTAAGGCTTGAATTTAAGTCCCATCTACCTTGCTTATGCCAGACCATCCCTCTACAGCCATTCTCCTTCTTGTGCTAGTCTGAGTTGTACTTAGGATCTGAATGAACAGTTTACCCTGTGTTGTTCTGGATAATAACACCATCATTTTCCCCGCAGTCCATCTCCCGAACCATTCCCACAGCACTGGAGAGGACCTGAGCCTACCACCTATTGAGTAAATAATTACTGATTAGTTGATGGATATCAGGGACTTGGCAAAGACTTCATTTTACTTCCAAGTTAAATCCCCTGACTTGGTGTAGACCTGTTCTGCAGCCAAGAGCAAGAAGACCGTACCTTCGATTCAAAAGCGTTTTAACTGTTCCAATTTGCACTTGTTGGCCTTCTTCCTGGTGAATCTCAGTGTAATTTCTGGCTGAGAGCCAAGAATGTAAGGGTCTTCAATACCAGGAGTAATTTCATGAGTTGCTGATGGCTAATTAGGGATGATTACAGTTAAGAGGCTTTCCTTTCTTAATAATCCCCAGAAAGGGCCTGTGGTAACTTAAAATCTTGATTCTTTTCCCCTGAGAATGGAATTGTCTGGTTCTCATGACTATCTTTTCATAAATCCTTGTCATTTATCTTCCCACCCACCTTTTCTGGTGAAAAGAAAGTCTGAAGTCCCTGGAAGAAACAAGAACATAATGATCTTAGAGAACTCCACCTTTATTAGAAAGGATCGCTGGCCCACCTTGGAACCTTGCTTCATTTGTCTTTCCCTTCAAGGAGATGCAGCAGGAGAGGAGACTGGACCATGCTCTGTTTTATTCTCAAGTTTTATTACATTGCAACCAATCTGCCCATCCTGGGCTTTCTGATGCTATTTATAACTTGCCTTTGAAACTATTGGCTCTCTTGACAATTTTTAGAAATTTTGTTTAGTGAGGGCTTCTGAATGAAGTAGTATTTGTGGGCAAGAGGTTTTACCTCCCTGTTTTCACTGTGCCAACATATTTTAAGTGTTGCTTGACCTCTTCTTGCATCACTGTGTTGGTTCATTTTGCGTTGCTATAAAGGAATGCTTAAGACTGGGTAATTTATATAAAGGTTTATTTGGCTCCCAATTCTGCAGGCTGTACAAGAAGCATGGTGCTGGCTGGCATCGGCTTCTGATGAGGACCTCTGGAAGCTTTCAATCATGGTGGAGGAGGAAGGGCAGTCAGTGTGTCGCATGGCAAGAGAGGGAGCGAGAGAGAAGGGAGGAGGTGCCACACTCTTTTTAGGCTCTTTTAAACAGTCAGATCTCACCCTAATAGAGCGAGAACTCACTCATTACCACAAGGAGGGCATCAGGGCATTCATGAGGGACCCACCTGCATGACCAAACACCTCCAATGGGCCCCACCTCTAATACTGGAAATCAGTTTTCAGCATGAGATTGGAAGAGGACGAGTATCCAAACTCTCAGTATCGTCAGAGCTACTATTTTCTGAGAGTGACCCTGCCCCAGCCACTGTCTAAGCATGTCACATTCGTCCCTTCATTTAATCTTTACAACAACCTGCAGGAATTCTTTAGACAGTATCTTTTAAATAAGTTTTATTGAGATATAATTCATTTCCCATACGTTTCACAATATTGTATACAATTCAGTGGTTTTTAATATATTTGCAGGGTTGTACAACCATCACCACAATCTAATTTTGGAACATATTTGTTACTCCAGGAAGAAACACTGTGCCCTCCCATGAACTCCTGCAACCCCCAATCTCTGGCAACCATGAATCTACTTTCTGTCCCTATAGATTTGCCTATTCTCGGTATTACCTATAAATGGAATTATATAATGCATGCTATTTTTGTATCTGGTTCTTTTCACTTAACATAATGTTTTCAAGGTTCATCCCCATTGTAGCATGTAGGAGTACTTTATTTCGTTGTTAGGCAATAGTTTTACTCAACTTGCAAAGACAGGGAAACCAAGACACATGAATGTGACATGACATCTGTGGTCAAATAGCTTGTAATAGATGGGGCTGGATTTCCAGCACTAGTGTGCCTAGCACCAGCTCCCCTATTAGCTCAGAGTCTGAGGTGATCGCTCTGATAGTAATTTACTGAACATCTTCTGTGGGTCAGGCACTGTGCTGGTTGTCTTGTAAACTTGTTACCTCATGTTCATATATAATCGGATTTTAGTTGGGAAATCCTGGTAACCATAACTGGGCACTTTTGTTTTAGTATCTTCCATTTGCTCATTTCTGGTTTTGCTGACCCAGTTATGCTTCTAGAATCTTCCTAAGTGTAAATGTTGCTAAAAAATAACATTGTTCATTTCTGTAGGACTTGAATGCCACTCCCAATTGCAGAAAATTGGCAGCGTCTCTGAAGAGCCCTTGCTTTTGCCTGAACCCTCAGCATCATGGTTTCCCATTTCATGGGGTCTCTCAGGTAAGTGAAGAACCTTTTCTTAAAAAAACAGGAGAATATGAAATTTGATATTTGCATTGTACTATGTTGTTTCTTAAAGTAAGTGACCTTAACGGTCTGAAGCTGACCGATATTTCTGATATAATACGTCGACATGTGTAAAAGTTTGCTATTCAGAAGGGCCTTGGGAGTTATGTGCTGTGCTGAGTGGCTTGAGGTCGAAGTCAATCTACTGCCTTCTGGGAGACTTTCTCTAGGCTTCAAGAAATTTTTTTTAGGCCGGGCGTGGTGGCTCACACCTGTAATCCCAGCATTTTGGGAGACTGAGGCGGGTGGATCACATGAGGTCAGGAGTTCAAGACCAGTCTAGCCAATGTGGTGAAACCCCATCTCTATTAAAAATACAAAATTAGCTGGGCATGGCAGTGGGCACCTGCAATTCCAGCTACTTGGGAGGCTGAGGCAGGAGAATCACTTGAACCCTGGAGGCGGGGTCAGATCAATGTATATTTATCATGGTTGCATAATAGAATTGTCTAAAGAACTTTTAAAAAATTGTTCTCTGGTTGCAACACCATAGATTTTGATTGAATCTGGTATTTTAAAATGATGCTCCCTCTTGTCCCTTATGTGCAAAACATTTTTGACTTTCACCTGCATTTTAAAATTCAATCTTCATATCAACCATGCGTGGCAAGTTGAGTAAGTACTATTATCCCTTTTGTGTAGATCAGAAAACTAATGCTCAGAGAGCTTTCATCATGGCTGTTGCCTTCCTTTATGTGCAGAGTTAGAATAAGGGCTCTGAGCATTGGAACTGTAGTCCATGTTATTGAGGTTGTTTTCAAACTTTTTAAAAAGGTTGACAGAGCCTTTTAAAAATTCCTCCATCAAAATCCTATGCAAAATCTCAATATATAAAATAGACAATGACAGTATTTTATTAATATAAATGTACTTTATAAGTTTAAATTTATAATATTTATACATTATGAGATCAATGCATTAATTTTGATAAATACCAACATTTGAAGTCAGGATTTATGGTTGGCAGCTTAAATATCTGCCCTAGCATCTAGTTTATTTCGCAGCTGTTTTAGCTGCATAGCATTAAGAAAATCCAACCCATACAGGTAAGTACTTGCAGTTGGTAACAATTCTGTGATGAAGCTCATCTGACTATTTTAGGATACTATTTAAATGAATTGATTGAGAATCTGGAATGAGGGGAAGGAAGAATGTTTTGTTTCAAAGTTGAATCATTACAGTATCTTATAGTCTTTTTTTCCATAACTGTACATTAATCCCAAATGCCTAGAACTTACAACAGAAAGTAAAATGCTCTGTAATATATAACATATTATATATGATGGTGCCACAGGTGGTTGGCCAACCAGGGCTAGAGCATTTGCCAAGCAGATGCCCTTGGGCTAATGCCTGGCATTTAACTGAGTACGGTGCATGTGTGTGAGCTTCAGTATGTAGTTGCTTATATAATTTTACATGAGCAGACGTGTGTAGGCCTGCAGTCCAAATACCCGCAGAGAACTACAAACCTCTTTATCAATGACATATTCATATGCATGTCACATATGGTCAGAAAAGAAAGAAAAAGCTTCATTCTGAAGGCTGTATGATATTGAGCCATGAGGAGGACAGCCCATATTAATGTTTAGTGGTCTTTTCAGGATAGAAGTTGGCATCTAGTACAAATTAGCATGTGTCCTTTTTTAAAACTATAGTTTTTTTTTTTTTTTTGAGACGGAGTCTCGCTCTGTCACCCAGGCTGTAGCGCAGTGGCGCCATCTCGGCTCACTGCAAGCTCCGCCTCCCGGGTTCACGCCATTCTCCTGCCTCAGCCTCCCGAGCTGGGACTACAGGCGACTGCCACCACGCCCGGCTACTTTTTTGTATTTAAAACTATAGTTTAAAAAAGGGTTTAAAAGATATTTCAAGACATGAAATATGCATCTAGTTTGTGGAAGTTCCAAAATACTGTTGTAAAACCACAGGGTGGTGAGAAACGCAGTTGGCCCACAGGGTCACTGTAGGACCACGGCATTTTAAGCACCAGGACCCCAAGTAGGACAAAGAAGTTGAGGTCACAGTCGGTTATTGAACTGGTTTGAAAAGGGCAAGCAGATTATGAAAGGTAGGTTCACCACGTGCTAAGCTCGTGTGAGTCTGGCTGTCATCAAAAAGGCCCCTAAAAGTGCTTGAGAACCCTCAAAAATGTGGCCACCCAGGCTGCACAGGCAGGGAGTTTCTTGGGAGGAAGTCCCTTTTGCAAAGTTTTTTCTTAATGTCTTGGATTGTTTTCTTTTTTTTCTTTCTTTCTTTCTTTTTTTTTTTTTAAAGAGACAGGATTTTGCTTGTCACCCAGGCTGGAGTACAGTGGTGCAATCATAGCTCACTGTAACCTGGAACTTCTGGGCTCAGGCGATCCTCCACCTCTGCCTCCCAAGTATGAATAGCTATGTCCTGGAATTTTAATGAATGCCCCTGCAAACAGTTAGCCTCCTGTAATGATCTGAGCAGGGTGTGTGGTATGGAGGTCATCTCCCTTTGCGGGAGGCCTGGGGAACTCACCTCTAAACTGTGCATTATTTCAAGGAAATTGCCCACAAAAGAGAAATTAGCAGGATGGGAGTAGTTGAAAGCTAGATGCTACCCTTGTGGTAGAACTCTGGAAGCCTTGACAGGCCTCCAGCACGAGAGTCCTGCTGCAGGAATTGTTTGAACAGGGCTGCTCAGCAGGACGTTTTGCCAAGAATTCTGCTGTCAGTACTAGAGAAAGAAAATGTGAATTACGAGGATGGCTGATTCTTTAGGAGATCTCAGCTTGAGATTTCCGTCAAACTCCCTTCTTCATAAACCAGGTGCACACCAACCATTTTGCATCCCTGTTTTTAGGGCCATGTAAATATATTTTTAAGAGAAAAAGAAGCAAAACTAGAGTGTCTTTTGTTTAAATGCTTTTCAGAATGTTATGGGGAAAAGGGCTATGGTTACTTTAAGAGTGAGAGGTCTTTGACAAAAGTGGTAGATGGGAAGCACACACACACGTACACACATGTTAAGGGATTTTTAATATTTATCAAGGCAACTAAATGCATAAAGATCAATTGGAAAAGCTGGAGAATTTCTCTACCTAAAGAGAAAACAGGTTAAAATTAGGAATTAGCTGCCAAGAAAATCCCTGAAAGAACATTTAAGGGGAGTCACAACTCTGATACACAGAGATTTCATTTAAAAATCCCTCCCCAATTTTTGCCAAGCCACAGAGAAACAGAAAACCAGCTTCCTTCTCATTGAAGGAGACAGAGAATCCTTGGGCAGTAACATCGCAAGAGTATCTCTGCCTTGCTCAGAGTATGTAGTAATAAAAAGAATCACAGTTAAACCTAGTAGCAGAAGAGGCACTAAGATTTTAACTCTCGATAGTTCTGGTTGGGGATTATCACTGAATCTTGGACAAGTTCTGGATGCCATGTAAAATTCAGGGCCATTAAAGTCCATGTGGACCAAAGGGTAGGCTAACCCTAGTTTAGGAATGTTTGTCATCTGTTAAAAATTAGAAAGGAAATGGTACTAAATGATACAGAATTATTTATGTTTCTTAAAGACTTATTCCAAATTATGCACCCTTTTTTTTTTTTGGATGCACAATTACGTCTTTATTTGTTTGTTCAGTGAGTGATAGGAGGGAAACACAATTTTATCCCTAGAACCGTACAATAAATGCTGATGGCTACCTGACTTGGCCAACAAAATCTCTGGAGCCAGTCTGCTTGACCAAATGCTCTTCCTTTACTTCAAGGAGTGCTTTCGTAGGGTTGACGTATTTTCTGTTTCGAGTGAAAGTGAAGAAAAAAACAGAACTATCAAATGCCAAACAAGTAGTGAAATTGGCAGGAAATAAAATTGATTTCGGTGATTTTTATTTTGAACAGTAGTTTTTGAAGAATTACAGATGTAATGAGAGTGATTACAGAGTTAGAAGGTGATTTTTATAGATCTTATGAGGGAGACTTCTGGATTATTTTAAGGGTTTTACAGGTTGATGGCCCTAGGTCAAGTGTCTGGTTTTAGTCTTCTGAAACTTAAAGTTTTTCTTTTCCTTGATACATCCTTCAGTAAAGTATTATTACTTTAATGCCTGTCATCTACTGCACTTAGAAATACAACCAGAAGAGTTGAGGAAATGAGAAAAAGAAAGGTGGCTGTTCTTAGGGGTAACTGAAAAAGATCCTGAGTACAGAAAGGAAGAAAGGGGTTTAAAAAACGTGTTTGTATGTGTGAGAAAGAGAATGTCCCAAGTAGTGATATTTCAGGTACAATTGATCACTGAAAACTGAAATTTCCCTCGGGGTAAAGAAATATGTGATAATTGTGTGGGGTCATGGAGTCAATCAGTGTCCCTGTGCCAGTGATCAGGAAATGGGGAGAAAGAGGATGGGGAGGAGGGAGTGGAGGAAGGAGAGGGAAGGAGAAGGAGAAGGAGGAGGAGGAGGAGGAGGGGAAGAGGAGCACAAGGAAGGGAGGCCAGGCCTGGATCACAAGTATTAAACTTCATGGTATTAATAAGGCAGGCCAGAATTTGTGTAACTTACATCTAAACTACTACTTGGTTGATGCTTAATAAATATTTGTTGAAGAGTAAATGAATAAATTAATTACTACCTTTTATGTACAGTAGATAAGGTTGAAATTTTCTCTTTCCTGACCAGGACGGTTATCTAGTTAATTACAAAAGTAGGGTGAAGCATGGAAATCAAACAAATGACACACACACACCTTCGACAGTTTGCTTTTACCTTAAAACACATGTACGTCCATTCACCAGTTTTTTGATTTGGGGCCATGGACCTTTCTTTGCTCATGAACCCCTGATTGTCTTTCTTGCACAAACCACACCCATAAGCGTTATCTGAGGTTTCCATTTGGGTTTCTTTAAAGTGCAGTGAGAATTTAAAGACATTTGCAAAGCAGTCTGAGTACCAGAATGATTCTGGATTTTTATTATTTTTGCCCCTAATCATTTGCAGTTGTCTCATCCACACCTAATTTGCCAGTAGTTTTTTTTTTTTTTTTTTTATCTTGGCTGCTTGCCTTTATTGAATCTTTCCAAAGCAATTAACTTCATTTTTGTAGAAACAACTAACAAGTGCTCTTTCTTCTTGTGCTTGCTTTCATGGGTTTGTGTACTATTTGAATACTTATGTCATTACAAAGCAATAGCAACTGGCATAAACAGGTGTGGGAACATGGTTGACACTATGTGAACACAGCACATCTCGGGGGTGCAGGAGGGTGCAAGTGTCCCAGGGAAGAATCTGCCAGAGTCTTGTCTGTGGGAAGCTTGGGAGGAGCCATCTGAGTGGTAGGCATAGAGGCTAGGAGGAAATAAAATAGATTTTTGGAGGGCTGCCCTGGCAAACCCCCATCTGTAAAATGACGGCAAGCATTCAGACAGTATTGATTTTTCTTTATGCCTGGCACAGGCCTGTACCTGGATCCTGTCCTCATCACTCACTCCTTGACTGTGGGATTTGCTAGAACATTCTGTACCCAAAAAGGTTCAGTGGAGTCAAGGTGTGATCACTGGGCTGCCAATTACCCATTCCTTACATCTCTAAGTGGATTTTTATGCCTTGGGTTAACATTGACCCCTTCTCTTCCTGCCAGGGCTTAGAACCAGTAATTCCAATTTGTAGAAATCTGCTTTTTACCAGTGTCTTCCGTTTCCTAGCTCTTTGGTTTTTCCAACAGGGAATTCTGGGATGAACTTAGAAATTATTTTCTTGATGAAAACTGTCATAGAGCAGCACTTTTTAAAAAATTTTTATTTTTTAGAGACAGGGTCTCTCTTTGTTGCCCAGGCTGGAGTGCAGGCACAGTCATAGCTCACTGCCACCTCAAATACCTGGGCTCAAACGACCCTCCCACCTCAACCTCCTGAGTAGCTTAGACTACAGGTGCGTGCCACCAGGCCCGGCTAACTTTAAAAAAATTTTTTTTGTAGAGATGTGATCTCACCATCTTGTCCAGGCTGATCTTAAACTCCTGGACAGCAGCGCTTTCTTTAGTGACTGGTATTTCCTCCCTCCTCTCTTTCTCCTTTTCTGCCTTCACTTTATTCTATCCTTCCATTCTGTTATTCACTTGATATTCATTAGTCTTGAGGATGAGTCAAGATTATACAGATTGTTTTGCTTGCTGCAAAGGTGTATCAGAAACCATTTCTTCAAGAACCCTGCCATTGAGGAGGGAAATTTACCAAAGGGTGTTGTGTCTTTAAAAGCTGTGCTGTGTAGGCCAGCACAGTGGCTCACTGTAGTCCCAGAACTTTGGGAGGCCGAGGCAGGCAGTTCACTTGAGCCTGGGAGTTCAAGGCCAGGCTGGCAACATGATGAAACCGTGTCTCTACAGAAACAAACAAACAATTAACTGGGTGTGGTTGCATACACTTGTGGTCCCAGCTTTTCAGGAGGCTGATGTGGGAGGATCACTTGAGCCTGGGAGATTGAGGCTGTGGTGAGCTGTGATCTTGCCACTGCACTCAGCCTTGGTGACAGAGCAAGAGTCTCAAAAAAAAAAAGGAAAAAAGGCCATGCTGTGTTAGAACACCTCACATTGCCAGAGGTACTGCTCGAGAAAATACAAATGGCTGCAAGACCTAAGAACCTGGAAACAAGTGATAAAAACCAATTTGCAATTAGAATATGTGTCCTTAAGTCCACGCTCTATAATGGAAATATTTCACTCTGCACGAGCCAGGCAGGCCTTTTCCCGGGGCCTGTTGGTCTTGGTTTGGCTGCAGCTTGGTTATCTGAATGTTTCCAAGACAAGGCAGATCCAGAGGGAGCCCAGTTAAGAGGACACAGGGTCACTGACAGTACAGTAAACAACACCTGATAGCAGGAAGGAGACAGCTAAATGCCAGCCAGATTCCAAAGGCCCTAAGGGTCTGAGGATCTCAAGCCCCAGGCTGCTGTACGCCTAAGACCAAAGACCGCCACCTTGGGCTGCACAAATTGATTGATATTCACCTTGGTGCCTCTGAGCCATCTAAGAAAGGTTACTTAAGCTCAGATTAATTTGTGTAAGAAAACAGAGGAAATAAATAGAACGTATTTTTTTAAGTTTGGGATTTATGTGGTTAGTTTCATTTATTTTGAAATTTAGAATGTCCTCTGGTGGGACTGGATGAATGCAGCTTTATTGCATCCACCTAGTTTCTGATGATTCTTGCAAGCAGTGGCAGAAAATAAAGGAGCCTGTGAAGCCACCAGGCTTCCCCACCTCACGCAGAGTGGGGAAGAAGGTGGATGTAATCAAATGGCAAATGCTTGTTTTGTAAAAACGTGTTGTGTCCTAATGAGGCCCCGCGGCACAGTGGCTAAGAGTCCAGGCCAAGGGTCTGACCGCCGGTGTTAGAAATCAGGCTTTACCACTTAGTAGGTATGTGTGGCTCTTTGGCAAATGACTTAGTCTCTCTTTGCCTCAAATTCCTTACCTGCAAAATGGGTATAATATAAGTGTCTGATAGGATGGTTGTGAAGTACTACTTGTGAGCCCTGAGATCAATGGTAGCCATCAGCTCTTTGTTGGCTAATGTCATTGGTAACCCATCCCCCTTCCTTGCTGCCTTTACTCTTTTTTTTTTTTTTTTTTTTTTTGAGACAGAGTCTTGCTCTGTCATCCAGGCTGGAGTGCAGTGGTGTGATCTCAGCTCACTGCAAGCTCTGCCTCCTGGGTTCACGCCATTCTCCTGCCTCAGCCTCCCGAGTAGCTGGGACTACAGGCGCTTAGCTGTTGTCAGAAGAAGGCAGAGGGCAGAGCTGAGCACAGTGAAAATGCATGCTTAGCAAATATTTTTGTTTTTCTGAGACGGAGTCTTGCTGTGTTGCCCAGGCTGGAGGGCAGTGGTGCAATCACGGCTCATTGCAACCTCCACCTCTCGGGTTCAAGCGATTCTCCTGCCTCAGCCTCATGAGTAGCTGGGATTACAGGCACACACCACCACGCCCAGCTAAATTTTGTGTTTTTAGTAGAGATGGGGTTTCACTGTGTTGATCAGGCTGGTCTCAAACTTGTGACCTCAAATGATCTGCCTGCCTCGGCCTCCCAAAGTGCTAGGATTACAGAGGTGGGCCGCCGTGCCCGGCTAGCACACATTTGTTATCTCCAGAGTGCACTAGGCAGGATTTCACTTCAATGCTAAGATTTTGGCTCTCTTTTGCTAAGGTCGATATAATTTTATTAGTGATCTGGTTGCTCCCAAAATATCTCTTGGGTTGTATTCACTGAGGAAGAAAGGAAGTAGTTTTTTTTTTTTTTTTTCTTGTTTTCCTTGTTTTGTTACTTGATATGCCCAAGTGGTGTTGTTCATTGAGGTAATTCGAGGTACACAGGGGCTGTGACAGTATCCACCCTCAGCGCAGCTGAGATGGTAGGGGGCATGGAGAGTGGGACTGGCCAAGGCAAATACAGAAGCCCAGAGCCCCAGTTCCATGATGTAAATCTTGTACCAAATTTCAGTGAGCATTATTTTCTACACGGGGAAATGAAATGATGGAGTGTTTAAAACCTAGAACAGCACTGGGTAGATGGCAGAACTTTTTTTTTTTTTTGGTTGGTGTGAAATGTTAGGTTATTTCGACTGCAAGGTGAATCGGAAAGTCTTGGTAGGAATGTAGCTTCCCCCCGCCACTTGGAAAGGAGTGTGTGATTTGTTTGCCAAAGGCCCTGGTAGCCTTCAATCTGTCAAAACGTTGCAAGCTGGGAGCGGTTTGCCAAAGCAAACTATCAAAGTGAAATAACACACGAGTTGCACACACAGAGACACATGCATGCTCTCTCATTCTCCAAACATTAATTTTGAATTGGGTCAGGAGGAACAAGGATTTGGGCTAGATTGTTGGTGTTTTGAAAAGAGGTGGGCACAGCTACAGATACCAATTAGCTAAGTATGCGCAAGCGGGGTGAGGTATCCTAAAACAGAGTGTGCTGAGCAGGGGTGGGAAACTTTCAGCCCTTGGCAGAGTTTCCTCTGGCCCCTGGGGTTATATATTGCTGTGCCTGCTGTTATTGTAGCCCAAAGAATAATTGCCCCTCTGGGGGAATTTATTCTATTCCATTCAGAGCAGAGACCATTTAATATCTCAGATTTTACTCCAGAATGAATTTTGTTGGGTACCCCTATGCATTTTAGCTTCAGTAGGGCCCAGTAAATGAAGAAAAGAAGCATTTGAACATCTAAATATAATTTGTTGCACTTTTGTAACAAGAGGCACCAGCGAGCATCTTGCTGCCATATCTTGTCATCTTCTAAGGATGGTTTTTCGGAGAGGGGTAACACAGAAATTCAAAAGCAGAACTGATTTTTATAAATCCCTCATAAAAGAAAATTGTAAAAGCTCCCGAAGTGGCTTGGGACATTTTTGAATATGTTAATTCATCGTATTTTCACTTAATCTTGAGATTTCAGGGGTCACCAAGATGGTGAAGCATCATTCTTTAATTCAGTGAATGAAGCTCCTGCTATATAGCAGCCACTCTGCTAGGTGCTGGGGAATAAAGTAGTGACAAAACAAACTCCCTGGTCTCATGGGGCTTACATTCCCTTGGCTAGAGAGAGAGAAATGTAAATAAAGACATAGTATGTGAGACAGTAAGTGCTATGGAGAAAAGGACTGGGCTGGGAGAGGGATCACTGTTTTTTGTAGGCTCAAGGAAGCCCTGTGCAGACAAGATCCTTTGGGCAGAGACCTTAAGAAGCGAGGGAATGAGTAGAATTGACCAGGCAACCTGGAATGCAGTTCCTCGGAGTCAGAGGAAAACCTAGATGTGATCTCGCTCCCTCTCCTGCCCCAGGTCCCCCTGAATGCTATGGAAGTGCAACCTCAGATCAGTGATTATCCAAAACTGCTCTGTACAAATATGTGGCTACCGTGTGTGCCAAGAGCTTTGAGGCACTGAGGTGTAACACGTTTTTGGAGCTGCTGGTTTTTTTTTTCTTTCTTTTAACAAAACCACACCAATCTGGTTTTCTTTTTAAATGAGTAAGCAGTGCCAGAATGTGTTACAAATGATTCACATTTGTAGGCCTGGGTTCATAATGTGCTTTCTTGCACATTAACTCATTTGAGGTAGGAAGACAGGTTATATAATTCCCATTTTACAGATGAGGAAACTGAGACACAGCGAGAGAAGGTGATTTGCCCTAAGTCATGCAACCATGGAGCATGGACTTGTGAGTTGTGATGCACATGTTCTTGGTTTAGAGGTCAAATTGGATCCAGTAGGGATACAGCTAGAAGATTACTGTCCTTTTGCCACCACTGTCTGGGAACCCGCTCTCTAATTCTCCTGCCCTATTGCTGGAAGACATCTTGGGCAATATTTCCAGTGCATTATGTGTGTAATGAACAGGCTCATTTTCAAGTATTTAAAAGTCCAAAGAAAGTTGTGTGTGGTGGGAGTAAGAAGGGGAATCATTTTAGAAGTTATTCAGGACATTGGTAACATCACCATCTAGACCTGAACCATTAGCTTCCTGTGTCGTGAATAGCACAGATCTGTGCATCTGCACTGGACAGGACAGACAGAGAATGTTTCCATCATTGTAGAAAACTCTATTGGACAGTGCTGCTCTAGATCCTCAGCAGGTTATAATTCAACTCTTTTATTCTTCTCCCCACTAATTTCATATTATTGTCCCAAATACATCCCTTGTTTGGAAGAATGTTGTTATAAATACAGTATATTAAAAGGAAAGTCTAGCCTGTGCACGGTGCTCATGCCTGTAATCCTAGCACTTTGAGAGGCCAAGGCGGGCGGATCACCTGAGGTCAGGAGTTCGAGACCAGCCTGGCCAACATGGTGAAACCCCATCTCCACTAAAAATATAAAAATTAGCCAGGCGTGGTGGTGCCGCCTGTAATTCCAGCTACGGGGGAGGCTGAGGCAGGAGAATCACTTGAGCCCGGGAGGCAGAGATTGCAGTGAGCCGAGATCAAGTCACTGCACTCCAGCCTGGGAGACAGAACGAGACTCTGTTTCAAAGAAAAAATAAAAATAAAAGGAAAGTGTAGTCAGTTACAAACATTTTGATCTCTCATCCAGGTAAAAACTTCTTTTCTCCTCTAAGCTGGTCCTGTTGTAGCCTCAGACCCCTGTAGTAGGGAAGAGGGGGTTTGGTTGGTTCCTTCACACTCCTAGTTTCCTGCCCTGCCCACTCACTGTCATTGTGAATTCCTTCAGGGTGAGGCACAGGAGAGGAGAGGAGAGGTAACCGGCAAAGAGGTTCCCAGTGGGACTGCTGTTCCTTGTAATCTGGTGCTGCTGTCCTTGGTTGGCAGATGTCCAAGTTCCAGATTCTCCTCTCTCGGGGCACTTTGGAGAATTTCCCCCTCACTAGGCTCTCCTGCTGCACCATGCCCTCGTGCAGGCTATGCAAATCTGCTGACTCCTTAAGGTCCACCTCCACCCCCCAGCGCCTGTACTCCATGGGTATAAGCCGCAGGCTTACTTTCTAGGAAACGTAGAAAGTAAAATCTTTCTGGTGAAAATCTTTGGTGGAGTCCTTTCCAGATAACCTAAGTTCCGTGTCTTTCCATGGTGCTAAAACATAGCATCTCCTGCCCCACCAGGCTCTAAAAATACAGACTGTTCCCACCTAGCCCTCTCTGCATTCTTCCCTCCTGGATACTCCAGCTAGGGTTTGGCCTTTAGATGTTTTTCAGAGGAGAATCAGGCACTAATCCTTGTACCCCCGGATACCAGGGCATCTGGATCAAGCTCTGAATGTTGTCCCTCTTGCTTGGCTTGGGGAAGAGCTCCTACTTTTCCTTCCCCATAGGGGAGTGGAGGGGCTGTATGCAGCTCTCCTACATCGTTTTCAGGGAAATCCACACCCAGCAAACTCCATCCTCCAGCCTCCTTGTGCATACAGGTGGGAGGTGAGTGAGGGGATGACGGGCACCCGCTTTGTCGTTCCTGAATAGGCAGTGCAGCTGCTCTCTTTGGAATGTGTGCATACTTAGTACCCATGTTCTCAGCTCTGGATCCTCAGCTGCAACTCCATGACTACAGCAAGAAGCATGCCTGCAACACCATATTACAGAGACCATCTTCCCTGCTTCTCACCACATTGCACAGTCTCTAGCCAGTCTGTCCATGTCCGTTCTGTGTGGTCTGCTGGGTCACTTACTTACAAAACAGGAGCTGGGGTGGAATTTTGGATTCTTAGAAATGGTGGATGCTTTATCGAACTCCACAAGACCTAACCCCCAGCTGCAGGCAGGTTTTCCTCATCTCCACACTGACGTGGTGGTTTTTCTTGGTCTGGGGCAGTGTTTCCCATCTGTCAGTTGTGTTGCAAGTCTCAGAAAGGTTGGGAACCACTATATTATTTAACTTAGGTTAAATACGGTTTGACAAATGGTCAAAAGATATAGAGGCCTCATTGCAGGGATGCTTAAAATAATGACACTGATGATTTGAAATCATGAGACCTTGGGCATTTAAATTAATTGACAATACTTGTCTCGCCTTTGGTCCGAGGTTACATTTCCAATCACATTCAGGTGGGACTTGGGGCAGGAGAGGGAGTGAAAGATCTAGGTTTTCCTCTGACTGAGAGGAGCTACATTCCAGGTTGCCTGGTCAAGTCTACTCCTTCCCTCACCTTCTTAACTTACTAACCATGCCAATTGTTTTACCTCTGTCATATTCAATGATCCTCACAGAAGGTGAGAATGTTTGAGGCATGAAAATGCTAACTGACCCGAGATCACCCAGATGGGAATGATGGAGCTGGGATTCTAGCCTGGCTCCATGCCTTCTCCAGCACACCCGCTGTCTCAGCCGGCTCCTATTTCCCCACCTCCTCTTTATTTGATGACATTCCCTAATCAGGGCTGGTGACAGTGAGGCTTAGCACAGCTAATCCCACCCATGGAGAACATATGTGACATCAAAAGGCTGGAAAGAGGCAGAGGAATGGTTCCCAGGAAAGCATGAGCTGTAAGGAGAGGAACTTCTGTGGCAGGCTCAAAGGCCACACGTTTCCCTGAGCCTACCACCTGTGAAGGACCGCATGTGGGCTGCACTAGCACTCCCTCTGCCAGGCATGGTGCATCCTCTTACTCAGTTCTCCCCTGAACCTCTGAGCCAGTTCCAGTTCCTGTTGTTATCCCCATTTTTCGGGGGAGGAGACTGAGACTTAGAGAGGTTAAAGCTCTGACCTAGAACACCCTGTGGGTAAGCAGGAAGGCTGGGATGTGATCCCACACCTGCCCCATACCATGCCTTGCCACAGCACCATGCTGCCTCCCTCCTATGGGGCCGACACTTTGTGTCTTCACTGGGTCACGTCCCAGGGCCTGGGTTGGGCTGTTCCCCCCCATCCACTGATGAGATGGTGATGCTGCCTTCCACTGGGTGCTGTTGCCTGGAACATACTCACCATCTTGCCTGTTGCTATTTTCCCTTTTCAGTGTCCTGGGTTCCCTCCTGCTGCTTGGATTCCAGTTCGTGTGCCCACAGTCCTCCACTCAACACAGGAAGGTAAGCCATGGCCGTCCAGAGGTTTTCTTCTCTGCCCAAGAGGCTAGGGTCACTCTGGTCACTGCCCTGAACTTTGTTCTATTTGAAGGTGAGTCACCACTGATCCTGAAAGGAAGCACAATGTACAGAATGTGGAGTGTACTATTCTGTTCTCGCATTGCTATAAAGAAATACCTGAGAGTGGGAAATTTACAAAGAGGTTTTATTGGCCCATGGTTCCGCAGGCTGTACAGGAAGCATGATGCTGGCCATCTGCGTGGCTTCTGTGGAGGCCTCAGGAAGCTTACAATTATGGTGGAAGACAAAGTGGGAACAGCACTTCACATGGCTGGAGAAGAAGCAAGAGAGAGAACGGGGAGGTGCCATACACTTTTAAACAACCAGATCTCACGAGAACTCATTATTACCATGACTGCACCAAGGGGGATAGTGCTAAACCATGAGGAACCATCCCTATGATCCAATCACCTTCCACCAGGCCCCGCTTTCAACATTGGAGATTACAATTTGACATGAGATTTGGGTGGGGACACAGATCCGAACCCTATCATGGAGCTTAAAATGTGAAGCTGGTGCCTGGAGTCAGTCTCTGATTTGAGAGCAATGGCAGCTTTGCAACTTGTGTTCGCTACAATGGACAGCTGAGAGGTCAGTGAGAGCACTCTACAAAGGCATGGGCAGGGCTTAAGGAACCCACTTGGAAATGGAGGAGACCAGTATGGAGCTTTTACCCTCTCTTGGGGCACCTTCAAGGTCAAGGGCAGGGATAGAGCTGCAGCTGTAGCTGTGGCTGTTGCTATGCAAGAGAACCCCCTGACAGGGAGTCATGATCATCAGTAGAGGGACACAGTCACTGCCAACTGATGGCCAGGCAGGGATGGAACTGCGAAATAAGAACCTCACCTTCTCTTTCCTTTCACCCCTCATTTCCTGTTGGTGACTCCCTTTGGCCAAACCGAGCAGAAGACAGAAGATAAGAAGGCTTTGATGCAGTCCCCAAAGGCCAGCCTCCTGGGCCACAGGACTGGGTGGAGAAGGGTAGACAGCATCTAAAGGAGCAAATGGACAGTATTGCATATGCTTCCCTTCAGGCTTTGTGTGTTTTATAGTAAATGAACCACCCACCATTGCCTGAATAAGCCTAGTGCTGCCCTACAACTGAGCAGGTCCTTGATCAATGTTTCCTTAGAAACAATGCATGACAAGACTCTTAGAAAGTCCCTAGAAGCCCTTCCTGCTACCTAGGAGCTCCTCCTGTGGACCTGGAATCAAATTCAGACTCCTGAGATCAGTTATTTGTATCCAAGTGTGACCAAGTTGGTTGACTCCTTTCCTGAGAGAGGGTTTTCTTTTCTTTTTCTTTGTTTTTGAGATGGAGTTTCGCTCTTGTCACCCAGGCTGGAGCGCAGTGGCACGATCTCGGCTCACTGCAACCTCCACCTCCCAGGTTCAGGTGATTCTTCTGCCTCATCCTCCCGAGTAGCTGAGATTACAGGCCTGCGCCACCACACCCAGCTGCTTTTTTTTGTTTTAACAGTAGAGACGGGGTTTCACCATGTTGGCAGGCTAGTCTCGAGCTCCTGACCTCAATCAGGTGATTGATCCACCCACCTCGGCCTCCCAAAGTGCTGGGATTATAGGCGTGAGCCACTGCACCGGCCTGAGAGAAGGTTTTCAGAGGGGAAATTCAGGACAGAAGGGGGCCAAGAAAAAAGAGTGTGCGCACATATTTGGCTAAACATGACCCTTCTTGGGAGCAGTTCTTCGTGCTTTTATCTGATTATAGTCTAATTTATTTTCTGTTTCAATCTGTTTTTCTGGACCAGGTATAAACCTCTACTGTACTATATCTCCTACTAGGATGTCAGCTCCATGAAAGCAGGAACTTACTGGTCTTGTTCATGGCCCTATTCCCAGCTCCTAGAATAGAGCCTGGCATGTTGTAGGTGCTCAATAAAATCCTTGTTGAATGACTGACTGAATGGAAAACCTGGCCAAGGTCTAAGCATCATTTCACTGGATTCACCTGGAAATTTGCACCACCCCCCCCACCCTGCTTACTCTGCTACATCATCTCTATTCATAATATCAGGACTCAGAAAGGACAACTGCCTACTTTTATTATGAAGTTATATTATTTATTAATGTTTAGAATTATCAGGTTTGTTAATACTAACAGTTGAATCAATTTCCTGTGTTCCTCTTGTTGTTGTTGCTCAAATAGGCTATCATAACTGAAAATACCTTATACATGATCAATGTACTTTGCTGTCTCCTGTAATTTTTCAAGTTAACCTGAATGATATGTGAGTAACCTGAACAAAAGTTCCCCAAATAGGTATCACTCTCATCTTTCTTCAAGTGTTTGCTCTGAGAAATGGGGAAAAAAAGATTTATAAGTTATTTTATCATTAAAATTTTTTAATTGATGTAGTAATTGTACAGATTTATGCATACAATTTGGTGTTTCAATACATGTGTATTATATAATGATCAAATCAGGGTATTTAGCATTCTAGTCACCTCATGCACTTATCTTTTTTTTTTTTTTTTTGTGGTGAGAACATTGAAAAGCCTCTCTTCTAGCTATTTTGTCATATATAATACCTTACCGTTAACCATCATCAAGCTACTGTGTAATAGAACACCAGAACTTACTCCCCCTCTCTTTGGTAACTTTGTACCCATTGACCAACCTCTCCCCACTCTCCCCTCTTTTCTTTCCCCTCTTCTCCTCAGTCTCTGGTAACCTCTGTTCTCCTTTCTGCTTCTATATCAACTCTTTTTTTTTTTTTTCAGATTCCACATATGAGTGAGATCTGTGATATTTGTCTTTCTGTGTCCAGCTTATTTCACTTTAAACATAATAACCTCCAGGTCCATCCATGTTGTCCCAAATGAAAAGATTTCATTCTTTTTAATGGCCAAATAATATTTCCATTGTGTATATATGCAGCACATTTTCTTTGATGTTCATTTGTTGTTGGACACTTGGACTGAATCCATACTTTGGTTAATGTGAATAGTGCTGCAGTAAACACATAGGGGCACAGATGTTTCTTGAACATTCTGATTTCATTTCCTTTGGATATATATGCAATAGTGGGATTGCTGGATCCTATGGTGGTTCTATTTTTAGTTTATTAAGGAGCCTCCTAATGTTGTCCATGGTGGCTGTACTAATTTACAGTCCCACCAACAGTATGTAAGTGTTCGTTTTCTTCTATATCCTTACCAAACACTTGTTTTATCTTTTATCTTTATTTATTTATTTATTTATTTATTTGATGGAGTCTTGCATTGCCTTTCCGGGCTGGAGTGCAGTGGCGCGATCTCAACTCACTGCAACCTCCGCCTCCTGGGCTCAGGTGATTCTCCTGCCTCAGCCTCCTGAGTGACTGGGATTACAGGCATGTACCACCACATCTGGCTAATTTTGTATTTTTAGTAGAGACAGGGTTTCTCCATGTTGATCAGGCTGGTCTTGAACTCCTGACCTCAGGTGATCCACCCACCTCAGCCTTCCAAAGTGTTGGGATTACAGGCAGGAGCCACCGCACCTGGCCAACACTTGTTTTCTTTTGTTGTTTTGATAATAGCTGTTCTAACTGGAGGGAGGTGGTATCTCACTGTGGTTTTGATTTGCATTTCCCTGATGATTAGTGAAGTTGAGCCTTTGAAAATATATTTTTTGGTCATTTGTATGTCTTCTTTTGATAAATGTCTATTCAGATCATTTGCCTATTTAATCAGATTGTTGAGTTGTTTTTTTGTTTTGTTTTGTTTTGTTTTGTTTTCGATGTTGAGTTATTTAAGTTCCTTATATATTCCGGATATTAGCTCCTTGTCCGATGTATAGTTGCACATATTTTCTCCCATTCTGTACGTTGTCTTTTCAGTTTATTGTGGAAATTTACACCCCCTCACTTCACTGTTTCCATTGCCGTGCAGAAGCAAAGTTTGATGTCATTCCATTTGTTTATCTTTGCTTTTGTTTCCTGTGCTTTTGAGATCTTATTTCTAAAATCCTTGCTCAGCCCAGTGTCATAAACCATTTCCCTTATGTTTTATTCTAGTAGTTTCATAATTTTGGGTTTTGTATTGAATCTTTAATCCATTTTTAGTTGGTCTTAGTAGGTAGGGGTCTAGTCTCTTCTTCTCAGGTGGATATCTAGTTTTCCTAGCATTATTTATTGAAGAGATTGTCTTTTCCTCAATATGTGTTCCTGGCAGCTTTGTTGCCAGGTGGTGTGTGAATTCATTTCTGGCCTCTCTATTCTGTTCCATTGGCCTGTGTGTCTGTTTCATGCCAGTAGCATGCTGCTTTGGTTACTGCAGATGTGTAGTATATTTTGAAGTCAGGTAGTGTGATGCTTCTTTTTGCTCAGGATTACTGTGGCTATTTTGGGTCTTTTGTGGTTCCATATGAATTTTAGGATTATTTTTTCAGTTTCTGTGAATAATGTCATTATTATTTTGATAAGAACTGCATTAAATCTGTAAATTGCTCTGGCTTGCATGGCCATTTTAACAATATTAATTCTTCCAATCTATGAACATGGGATATTATTCCATTGTTTTTAAAGTTTTCAATGTAGAGATCTTTTACCGCCTTACTTAAGTTTATTCCTAGGTATCTTATTTTAGTTTGTGTATACTATTGTAATTGGAATAATTTTCTCGATTTCTTTTTCAGATAGTTTGTAGTTAGCGTACGGAAATGCTACTGATTTTTGAATTTTGATTTTTTGTGTCCTCTGACTTTACTGAATTAATTAGTTCTAAGAGTTTTTTGGTAGAGTCTTTAGAGTTTTCTGCATGTAAGATTGTGTCATTGTAAACAGGGACAATATGATTTCCTTCTTTCCCATTTGGATGCCCTTTATTTTTTTCTCTTGCCTAATTACTCTGGCTAGGATTCCCTATGTTGATTAGGGTGGTGAAGGTGGGCATCCTTACCTTGTTCCTGTTCTTAGAGGAAAAGGTGAAAGCTTTGCTCAGTATAATGTTAATATAATTTATACTATTCAGTATACATCATCCAGTATAATGTTAGCTGTGGCTTTGTCATATATGACCTTTATTGTGTTATGGTACATACCTTCTATACTTAATTTGTTGACAGTTATTATCATGAAGGAATGTTGAATTTTGTCAGTTGCTCTTTCTGCATCTTTTGAAATGATCATATGATTTTTGTCTTTCTTTTTGTTCATGTGGTGTGTCACATGTATTGATTTACATATGTTGAATCATCCTTCCATCCCTGGGATGAATCTCATTTGATATTAGTGAATAATCTTTATAATATGCTATTGAATTCAGTTTGCTAGTGTGTTTTTGAGAATTTTTGCATCTATGTTCATCAGAAATATTGGCTTATAGTTTTCTTTTTTTGTTGTATCCTTGTCTGGTTTTGGAATCAGGATAATGCTGGTCTTGTAAAATGAATTTAGAAGTGTTTCCCCTTCTTCAATTTTCTGGAATAGTTTGAAGAGAATTGGTATTGGTTCTTCTTTAAATTGTTTGTAGAATAGAGCAGTGAAGCCATCTGGTCCTGGGTTTTATTTTGATTAAAGACATTTTATTACTGATTCAACTTCCTTACATGCTATCGATCTCTTCAGATTTCCTGTCTTTTCATAATTTAATCTTGGTAGGTTGTATATGTCCAGGAATTTATCCATTTCTTCTGTGTCCTTAAATTTATTGTATAGTTGTTCATAATAGTCTTTTTCTGTTTATCAGTTGTCATGTCTCCTTTTTCATACCTGATTTTATTTATTTGAGTCTTTTCTCTTTTTTTTTCTTAGTGTACCTAAAGTTTGTCAATTTTGTTCGCCGTTTCAAAACACGAACTCTTTATTTTTTGATCTTTAATTTGTGTGTGTGTGTGTGTCTTTCGTTCATTTCTACTCTGAGCTTTATTATTTCCTTCCTTCTACCAATTTTGGGTTTAGTTTGTTCTTGAGGTTCATGGTTAAATTATTTATTAGAAATCTTTCTTGTTTTTTGAAGTAGGAGTTACAGGAGGTAATGGAGAAAAGCACCAAAAAACCTATTAACCATTCTTGCTTGTCTGAAGGAATTTTTAAATTTCCCTTTTAATTTCTTCTACTGGTTATGTAGAAGCATGTTGTTTAATGTTCATGTATTTGTAAGGTTTTCAAAGATTTTCTGGTTGATTTCTAGTTTTACTCCATGGTGGTGTGAAAAGATACATGTTACATTATCTTTTTAAATTTGTTAAGACTTGTTTTGTGACCTGACATGTGATCTAACTGGGGAATGTTCCATGTGCAATTGAGAAGAATGTGTATTCTGCATCTCTTGGATGGAATGTTCCGTAATTCTCTGTTAGGTCCATTTGGTCTATGGTGCAGTCTAAGTCCAGCTTTTCTTTGTTGATTGTCTGTCTGGGTGATCTGTCTGTTGTTGAAAGTGGGGTGTTGAAGACCCCTTCTACCATTGTATTGCAGTCTATCTCTAATATTGATATAATAATATATTTAGATGCTCCAGTGTTGGGTGCATACATATTTATAATTGTTATATCCTCTTATTGAAGTGACCCCTTTATCATTGTATAATGACCTTCTTTTTACAGTTTTGGATTTCAAGTCTATTTCATCTGATGTAAGAATGGCTGCTCCTGCTTGCCTTTGGTTTCCGTTTGCATGGAATATGTTTTTCTACCTCTTCACTTTCAGTCTGTGTTTGTCTTTAATGGCGAGGTGAGTTTCTTTTAGGCACCATATAGTTGGATCTTGTTTTTTTTTAATCCATTCAGCCACTCTATTTTTTTAAATTAGAGCATTTAATCCATTTACATTCAAGGTTGTTATTGATAGGTAAGGTTTTCTGCCATTTCCTTAATTGTTTCCTGGTTATTTTGAAGATCCTTTGTTTCTTTCTTCCTTGCTTGTTTACATGTGTGGTTTAGTGGGTTTCTGTGGTGCTAAGCTTTGTTTCTTTTCTCATGTTTATTTGTGTATCTGTTGTAATTTCTTTCTTTGTGGTTACCATGGGGTAGCATAAACAGTTATAATAGACTATTTCAAGCTTAAAACAACTTAACTTTAGTTGCATAAAGTACTTTACATTTTTCCTTCACCCCCAATTTGTGTTTTGGTTGCCTTAATTTACGTCTATATCTTTTGTATGTTCCTCAGCCACTAATTGCAGTTGTTGATGTTTTTGACTTTTTTTGGCTTTAAACCTTCATACTAGAGAACTGAAAGATTTTCATAACACCATTACAGGACTAGGGTATTCAGAGTATGACTATGGATTTACCCAGACTGGTTTTGTATTTTCACATGTTTTCATTATGGTAATTATTGTCTTTCTGTTTCCAGCTATAGCAATTCCATAAGGATTTCTCGATGAATTCTCTCAGTTTTTGCTTGTCTGGGAAGACCTTTATTTCTTCTTCATTTCTGAAAACCAGCTTTGCTGGAAATAGTATTCCTAGCTGGTTGACAGCTTGTTCTTCTTTCAACACTTTGAATAGATCATTTCATTCTCTCCTGGCCTGCAAGGTTTCTGCTAAAAAAAAATCTGCTGGTAGTCTAATGGAGATACTCTTACATGTAACTTATATGTAACTTGATGTTTTTCTCTTGAAGCTTTTAGAATTCTGTCTTTGACTTTTGGCAGTTTGTTTGTAATGTGCCTCAGAGAGGATTTTTGGGAGTTGAATCTCACTAAAGACATTTGACTTTCCTGAATATGGATGTCTCCATCTCTCCCAAGACTTAGAGAGTATTGTTGTTGTGGTTAAATCAATTTCCCGTGCCTTTCTCCGTTTCTTCTCTTTCTGAAGTCCTATAATGCAAATATTTGTTCCCTTAATGGTGTCCCATAAGTCCCATGTGCTTTCTTTGTTCTTGTTAATTCGTATTTCTTTTTTCCCTTCCGACTGGGTTATTTCAAAAGGCTTGCCTTCAAGTTCAGAAATTCTTTCTTCTGCTTGATCTGGTCTGTTGTTGAAGCTCTTAATTGTATTTTTTCATTCATTCATTGAATTCATTAGCTCTAAGATTTATTTGGTTCTTTTTTATATATCTGTCTCTTTATTGAATTTCTAATTCAGCTTATGAATTGTTTTCCTGATTTCATTGACTTGTTTGTCTGTATTCTTTTGTATCTTACTGAGTTTCCTTAAAATCATTATTTTGAATTGCTTTTTGGGCATTTCATAAATATCCTTTTCTTTGGGGTCAGTTAATGAAGACTCATTATGCTCCTTTAGGGGTACAATATTTCCTTGCTGTTTCATGTTTCTTGTATCCCTATGTTGATGTCTGTGCATCTAGTAAAACAGTCATTTTTGTAATTTTATGGATTAACTTTCGTAGGAAGAGCCTTTTCCCTGCAGATGGATCTTGAGGTGTTGGTCAGGAATGGTATGTTGACTTTGGTTCTGGGTGGATTCAGTAACATGGTCTCTATACAGATTTTTCAACTGTGATCCTCATCTGTGGTATCTGCAATTTTCTCAATGGCCTAGGCTGTAGGAATTTGTGATGCAGTGGTGCAGGTTTGCTGGCAGTGGGGGTGCCAGGTTGCTTGTCAGCCTAAGCATGTGTGGGTGTGGTGGGCCAGCAGGCTGTTTGGTGGGCTTTCCAGGCAGGTGGAGCCACTGCTGCACTGGCTGTTGAGTTGTGGTGTGGTGTGCTGCGTGGCTGCATGGGGCTCTTTCTGGGCCACCTCCAGTCAAGCTGTCAGGCCAAGGGTGTGTGGAGGGGGGCCTGAGTGGTTACGTGGTGCTTTCTCTGCAGGGAGAGGGAGCTGAGACATCTCTAGGCCAGCTATTGGACCAGAGGTGGCTGGGCAGCTGTGCCAGGATATCACCAGTGGGTAGAGCCACTTTCAAGCTGGCTGTTATGATGGGTGTGAGAGCACATGAGCTGGGTGACTTCACAGGGTTTCCCCACTGCGAAGGTTTCCTTGTTTCCCTGGGGAATAGGGTACCTGATGAATTCAGATGTTGTGGTCTTGGTTGTTCCTTTGGGCCTAGGCTCTGGGCAGCTGGCGTATTGGTGCCGCAGGCACCCTTATGAATGTAGTGGAATGACGGTGGAACCTCAGAGATGGAGGGGATTGGTGGCTACTGACCCCCAACACAAGATGCACTCCAGCAATGGGTCAAGTTTCAAGATGGCACCATGCTGTAGCAGCTTAGGTCATGGGGGTTGGAATGCCAAAGTGGTTCCTGTTCTGGGGCAGTGCAGCCACATGAACTCCTAGTAACTCTCCACGCAGGTTTCTGGTCCCGTAAGTACCGGGAGACCCTTTTATAGCAATGACTGTTCCTGTCTGTGGAGGTGATGGGATGAAGGATTCCAGCTTACTTTTTCCCCGTGAGAAGAAGTTTCCCTGGCTCTGAGCTGATCCTGGTGGGGGATAGCATATGGCAGAGGAAGGATATCTCATTTCCCTCTCTGCGGTGCTATCCTGGGCTTCCATGCTCTATAGAAATTTTGTTGCTCCCCCGGCACTTTCCAGTGTACTTCATTAGTAATTCCAGTCAAAGCATAGTTTATTTATTGTTTTGGTACCTTTTTGTGTCATGCAACTCTGGTTGGCCATCATGCTGACATCACTCTATAAGTTACTCTAGAATGTTTAATTTAAAAACTGAGCAAAAAGTATCACATCTTGGGATATAGTACCTCCTTGTCAAAGTAGTATTAAGAACTTTGTAGTAGAAAGATAGATTAAACCTTTTCCTCAGAATCATGTGGAGATTACTTTATATAGAGAACATACATTTTAGAATAGTTTTTGAATATAATAAATATGTGTACTTGTTATCTTGGCCACCAAGATAATTGCCATTCACTCAAGACAAGAAAGGATTCACTGCTTTCCTTGGTGGTGAGTTTCTTTTTGATGTTTTATCAGAGCTTTGTGGACCTGTGGCTGTCATCCTGGTTATGTGCTCAAAAACTTGGCAGCAGAAGCAGTACTAGCAGTAATAACATCCATTTTTTCCTGCAGGATGTGAAATGAGGAAATGCTTATTAAAACAGGAGTCAACATGTTTTTAAATAAAGGGTTGTTGTGAACATTTTAGGCTTTCTGTGCTATAAAGTCTGTCACAATTCTTCAATTGTGCTTTTGCAGCACAAAGGCAGCCATAGACAATGTGTAAATGAATAAGCATGGCTGTGTTCCAATAAAACTTTATTTACAAAAACAGGTGGTGAGCCAGATTTGGCCCACGGGACACAGTTTGCCAACTCTTGCTCTAAAGTCAGGATAGAAAGGCGTTAACTGCAAGTATACATGTTTTGGAATTTGAAGTTGGAAATTTTCTGCTCCTGGGACTTTAAGAAACACAGAAGATTTTGGGAAAAAGTATTTTTTTCATCAAAGCATGAGACTTACGATTGTGATCAAATTGTTTTCATTACTTAGATAATCGTAATTGAATTTTTGCTGACCCATTGTTTTATGGCAAAATCTACTTGCAGTCTTTAGCAAACAGCTGGGGCATAAAGAATTAGAAAACCATTTATGGTAAATTCTTAAGAGACAACATTATTAATTTGTATACACTGTAGTTTAGTATGTATATGAAAACTGCTACTAAAAGACATCACTTTTTTTTCTCAGCACAATGGTGTGTCCAACTTTAGCATATGGAAGCATTTCTACAGTGTAAGTTATTCTGAGGAAAAGACATAATTTGTAAATGCTGTCAAGTAAACTATGCATTTCCACATGCTGCTTGGGTGACTTGATACATCTCTGCAAAAACTGTCCCATAACAGTGCAGGAAAAGAGGACCCTGGTGCAGAGTTTAAGTAGCTCTTTCCAGATGTTTCTGCCTAGAAGTCGTCCTCATGTTCCCGCAATATGAACAGTATCACAAAGAGCTGTTCAACGTCCATTCTTGGCAATTAATTAAAGATACTTGGCAAATGACTATATTTTTAAAACTTTCTGTGGCTTCATTTGTGGATAAAGTGAAACCAAGAGTAGGAAAAAACTTGAGCAAGACTTTAATAAAACAATAAGTTATTAGTAAGGGAAAATATGTCCATTGTAGAATGCTTTAAAATTAATGAACTGTTCTACTGCCTGCCCAGCAGACACTCCACGAACAAGTTGTTTTACAAGTCATAATGTGTATGGTCAACATACTGTACGCAGAAAAGATTGTAAGACATTGTATTTTTTAGTTCCACATATGAAAAATCATACATACACTTTAATCACAACTGCTCAAACTTTTTTTGTTAACTTTTTAAATTAAAAATACTTATGTTTATTATAGAGAATTTAGAAACAATGAAAACTAGAGGAACCAAAATCTCATTGTCACGGCCACCAGCCAAGGGGAGCTGCTTTTTTAAACTGTTATTTATAGAAACTCTAAGAGAACAGAGATACTGCAGAATGAAATAAGGGTGAGGTAAAATATTTGTCTTGCTAACCGATAAGCAAGTCACAATGCGAACAGCGGAGGACCTCGTGATGGGTTACAGGCACTATTAATGCAGTAGGATGTGCAACTAGTGACTTTAGATTGCCCCTTGACAATGTCTTGCAGTTGGATGTTGAACAGAAAGCCTATAGAAGGGAAAAGGTTTCAGGTTACATAAAACTCAAATTATTGCTTCTATATTCAATAGGAAGAAAGGAAAAAACAGTAATGCACCTAGAGGAAAACATATGAGAATAGCTTCATAATTTCAGGTAGACAAAGGTTCTTAAACAAGATACAAAAGTCAGTAACCAAAAAAAAAAAAAAAAAATCAGTAACCATAAAAGAATTGTACTACATTTGAGTTGAGGATGTTTAAAAAATGGAAACACATCATAAAAAGAGTGAAAAGATAAACCATGGACAGGGTAAAGACATTACAACAATATATTTGGTAAGAGATTTTTATTCAGAATATATAAAGAACCCCTACAGATCATTAAGAAAAAGTTAAGCCATTCAATTTAAATGGCTTAAACAGACAGTTCATATGAGGGGATATCCAAATAGCTGCTAAGCAGATGAAAAGGTAGTCAATCAAAATCATTAGTCCTTAGGTAACAACAAATTAAAATCTCAGTGTGACACTATCAGAATGGCTGAAATGAAAAACACTACAAAGTGTTGGTGAGGATAGGGAGCAACTGGAACTTTCATACACTGCTGGTGGGAGTTTAAATGGTAAACCACTTTGAAAAACTGTCATTGTATCTTAAAGCTAAACATTGCCCATGCTATGATCTGGCTACGGTATTCCTAGGTATTTAGCCAAGATAAATATGGACAGATATCCACCAAAACACATGGATAACAGTGTTCATAGTAGTTTCATTTACAATAACTGCAAACTGGAAATAACCCAAAAGTCTGTCAATAAGAGAATGGAGAAATACATTATAGTATGTTTATACAAGAGAAAACCAAACAACAGTAAAGAGAAAATAACTTGTTTCTAGCCAAGATAAAGCAGCAGGGATTGGATTTACCTTCTCACTTGAAACAACCAAAAATACCCAGATAACATATATGAAATAATGTTTTTCAAAACCTGGAACTTTAGACAACAAAAGATAGTTATCACTCAGAGATAGAAAATAAATGAATTAAGTCATAAAATGTCCCCAGCTTACTGCCTTGGGAGTTTCCTAGTCTTGCTGCAGGGAGGGGTATGCTAGGCAGAACCTATTAGACATATTGAGTTAAGGGGATAGACTTAAGAGTCCAGCAAGATGGCTGGGCATGGTGGCTCAAGCCTGTAATCCCAGCACTTTGGGAGGCCAAGGCAGGTGGATCACCTGAGGTCAGGAGTTCAAGACCAGACTGGCCAACATGGTGAAACCCCATCTCTACCAAAAGTACAAACGTTAGCCAGGCATAATGGTGAGTGCCTGTAATTCCAGCTACTCGGGAGGCTGAAGCGGGAGAATCTCTTGAACCCAGGAGGCAGAGGTTGCAGTCAACCGAGATCTCACTGGGCAACAGAGTGAGACTTTGTCTAGGAAAAAAAAAAAAAAGAGTCCAGCAAGACCAAGTGATGATGGTCTGCAGGACAGAGTACCAGAGAGGAGAGAACTACACAGACAGAAGACTATGGAGCTCTGCAGGAGATCCTCCATAAGGATGCAGCATACGAGTGATCAGCACACACATTTGAGGAAGCAATCTGAGGTTGAGGAAAGAATCTTCCAAGAGAATGAAAAAGAACAGTGCCCAACATTCATTCAGGACCAAGAACAGTGACTGTTCCCACTAGGCATACTTTAAAAACTCATAATCCAGGAGGCATTAAATAGAATACTCAGGAAGCTTTCCCCTCAGTATTGGGAAAATAGTTAACCCTAGACTGTGTCCTGCTCTGGATCTAATAAATTATAACATCTATACTGAAATGATTAATCTGTTTCTAAATAACTTAACTGTATCCTAGCACAAAGTATGAGAATATAAAAATATCCAGCACCCAACAAGGTACAATTCAAGATGTCTAGCATTTAGTCAAAGATTACCAGGCTTGCACAGAAGCAAAAAATATTAACATTATTCCCCATAATGAGGAGAATAATCACTCAATTGAAAGCAATTCAAAACTGGCACATATTTTAGAATATGGAAACAAAGATATTAAAAATTACTAAAACCATATTCCATATATTCATAAAGTTAAGTAGAAGCATGGAAGATGTTAAAAAGACACCCAAATCTAACTTCTTGAGATGAAAATGACAAGATCTGAGATGAAAAATATACTGGATGGGATTAATGGCAGATTAGACATTGCAGAAGAAAAAAACAAGTGAACGTGAAGATATTACAGCAGAAACTCTCCAAAGTGAAATATAAAAAGGAAAAATAGAATTCAAAAAAGATGAACAGAGCATCAGTGAACTCTGGGACTACTTCAGGTTGGCTAATATATGGGCAATTAGAGTACCAAAAGGAGAAGAGAGAGGGGTGACAGAAAAAATATTTGAAGAAATAATAGAAAAGTTTCCAAACTTGATGAAAACTATAAATCCAAGAATGTCAATAAACTCCAAGTACTAGAAACATGAAAAAAAAAATGGCATCAAGTCACATCATAATCAAATTGCTCAAGACCACCGATACAGAAAAAAATTTTAAAAGCCCTTAGGAAAAATAGACATATTACATACATGGGAACAAAGTTAAGAATGACAGTAAATTCTCTGCCTCCTGTCATTCATGCAAGTGAAGCAACATATTTAAAGTACTAAAAGAATAAAATTGTTAACCTAAAATCTCATACCCAGCAAAAATATCTTTTAAAAATGAAGGTAAAATACATTTTCAGACATACAAATGCTACACTACACCTGCCCCATAAGAATTGTTGAAGGAAGTTCTTTAGGCAGAAGGAAAATATCAGATGGAAATATGGATCTTCTCAAAGGAATAACTGCACCAAAAATGATAACTACATAGGTAACTATATTTTAAAAATTTCTCCTAAATTAAGCATCTTTTAAAGATTAACTCTTTAAATACAAATAATACTCATCTGTTGTAGAGTTTATAATATATGTATAAGTAAATTATGTATGACAGTAATAGTATAAATGCCAGAAAAGGATAAATTAGGGAGGTGAAAAACTTGTACAATGAAAACTACAAAGCATTGCTAAAAGAAATTAAAGAAGTCATAAATAAGTATAAAGACACGCCATGTTCATGAATTGGAAGACTATCATAAAAGGAAGTATGATATTATAAGGTTCTTATTATGATGCATGTAAAATGGTATCACGTTACTTGAAGGTATACTGTGATAAGTTAAAGATGTAAGTTTATAAACCCTAAAACAGCCATCAAAGTGACAAAATAAAGCATTTTAGCTTATATGCCAGAAATGAAATAAAATGGAATCCTAAAAATATTCAAATATCGCCTGTAATCCCAGCACTTTGGGAGGCTGAAGTGGGTGGATCACCTGAGGTCAGGAGTTCGAGACTAGCCTGGCCAATATAGCAAAACCCCATCTCTACTAAAAGTACAAAAATTAGCAGGGTGTGGTGGCACACGCCTGTAATCCCAGCTACTCAGTAGGCTGAGGCAAGGGAATTACTTGAACCTGGGAGGCAGAGGTTGCAGTAAGCCAAGATCGTGCCACTGCACTCCAGCCTGGGTGACAGAGTGAAACTCAGTCTCAAAAAAAAAAAAAAAAAAAAAAATCAAATAAATGGATAAATGTATGATGTTTATGGGTCAAGAAACTCAATATTGTTATGATAACCATTCTCTTTAAATTGACCTATAGATTTAACACAATTCCAATAAAATTCTTAGCAGACTTTTAATATAAATTGACAAACTGATTAAAAATTCTTATGAAAATGTAGAAGCCCTAGAATAGCCAAAACAAATTTTAAAAAGAAGAAGAAAATTGCAAGACTTGTACTCCGTAATCTATATATTATTAGCTCCAGTAATCAAGATAGCATGTTACTGGTGTAAAGATAAGCAAATAGATAATGGAATAGAATAGAGCATGAAAATAGTCCTATACATATATATATATGTGGACAATTGATTTTTTATAAAGGAGAAAAGTAGCCTTTTTAACAAAAATGTGAACTTCAATCCATATCTTGTACAATATACAAAAACTAACTCAGACTTAACAACCTAAGAATAGAAGGAAATTACTCCAACATAATAAAGACCGTATAAGAAAAACCTACGGTGAACATCATACTCAATGGTGAAAGCAAGAACAAAATAAGGATGCCCACTTTTGCCACTTCTATTTAATACAGAACTGGAAGTTCTAGGAAAAGCAATTAGGCAAGAAAAAGAAATAAAAGGCTTCCAAATTGGAAATGAAGAAGGAATACTTTTTCTCTTCACAGATGATATGATCTTATATGTAGAACAGTAAAATATCCACAAAAAGATTGTTAGAACTAATAAATGAATTCACCAAAGTAGCAGGATACAAGGTCAACATACAAAAATCAATTGCATTTCTGTACACTAAAAAGATCAATCTGAAAAGCAAATCAAGTAAACAATTCTATTTACAATAGCATCAAAAGAATAAAGAACTTGGCAATTAACTTAATCAAGGAGGTGAAAAACTTGTACAATGAAAACTACAAAGCATTGCTGAAAGAAATTAAAGAAGACATAAATAAGTATAAAGACATCCCATGTTCATGAATTGGAAAACTTAATATTGTTAAGATATCAGTACTATGCAAAACAATCTATGGATTTAATGCAATTCCTTTCAAAATCCCAGTTGTTACTGGTGTAAAGATAGGCAAATAGATAATGGAATAGAATAGAGCATAAAAATAGACCCATACACACACACACATATATATATGGACAATTGATTTTTATACATATATATGGACAATTTTCTATTTGAAAGAAATAGAAAAAAGCCATTCTGAAATTTATATGGAGTCTCAAAGGACTCCAAATAGTCAAAGTAATCTTGAAAAAATAACAAAGTTGGAGGACTCATACTTTCTGATTTCAAAACTTACTGCAGAGCTATAGTAATCAAAACAGTGTGACACTGGCATAAAGACAGACATGGAGATCAATGGAATAGAATAGAGAGCCCAGAATTAAACCCTAGAATATATGATCAAATGATTTTTGACAATAGTGCCAAGACCATTCAATGGGAAAAGACATCATGTATAAAGATTAATTCAAAGTGGATCAAATATCTCAATGTAAAACCTGAAACTATAAAACTCTTAGAAGAAAACGTAGAGCAAAATCTTCATGATACTGGTTTTGGCAATGATTTCTTGGATATGACACCAAAGGCACCAGGAACAAAAGAAAAATAGCCAACTGGACTTCATGAATATTAAAATTTTGTGCCTCAAAAAGACACTATCAACAGAGTATAAAGGCAACCCACAGAATGGAAGAAAGTATTTGCAAATCATATGGCTGATAAGGGATTGATATCCAGAGTGTATAGAGAACTTCTAAAATTCAACAACAGCAAAGCAAACAGCATGATTCATAAATGAGCAAAGTACTTGAATAGACATTTCTCCAAAGAAGATATACAAATGGTCAATAAGCACATAAAAAGATGTTCAGTGTTTAGGAGGGATGAGGGTAAGGGAAGAAATGAGGATTACCAACGGATACAAAAACTTTTGGGTGATGGATATGTGCGTTATCTGATTGTGGTGGTGGTTTCATGGGTGACTACATATGAGAAAACTTATCAAATTGTACACTTCCAATATGTATAATTGATTATGTGTCAATTATACCTCAATGAAACTGTTTAAAATGAACTACTGATATGAGCAACAACCAAAATAATTTCAGAGCCATTATATTGGCAATAAGAAGCCAGATGCAAAAGTATGTACAGTATCATTCCATGTATATTTAGTTCAAGAATAGACAAAGATAGTTTTTGATGAAAATAAAATCAGAATATTGGATACCAACAGGGGGTGAGGGTGGCTATTGAATAGTGAGGGGCATGAGGGAACCTTCCAGGGGGTTGGAAATATTCTAAATCTTGACCAGGGTGGGGATTACATGGGTCTTAAAAGTATAAGAATTCATACATTTACAGTGAGCATACTTTATGAACTTTATGTATGTTATACCTCAATTAAAAAAAAAAAGAAGAGGAGGAAAAGGAGGAAGAAGACAATGCAGTGAATCAAATGCCAGTACTGAAATGGCAATAAAAGTCTCTGGAACAGCATGAGATTGCCCCTTGGGGGTGACCAGAAAACAAAGATGCTTTTTAAAGAATAGCATAAGGCGTACTCTCATTTGAGAGTGTCCAGCCCAGAACCCCTACAGAATTGGAAGCTGATTCTAAAGCAGACACTGTGTCTCTTCCAGCTGGTGTTTGTCAAGCCTTCTGTTTCTAATGGCATAAATATAACTGACTGCTGCTGAAAAATTAAGAGCATTTCTACTCATGAAAAAATAAAGAAATTGGAGTAAAAAGACCTTATTAAGAAAAGAATTTCAGTGTTCACTAATTCATGCTGCTCTAAATTTCTTGGATTCAAAGTCAACAGCAGAAAAAATCTAACTTACTTCTATTAAAAATGGAGCAATAAGCTTAAAACTTTGTGTCTGTGTTTGGAAAGCCCTTTACCATGTTGCAGAAGGAGAACATCTTCAGGCTTTTAGTTTGGGAATAATGGTATAGTCCTGGCATCTTAGCCTCTTCTTTGTTTAGGGCCAGGATTCCCCTTCAAATTTCTGACTTGTTTCTGAGTATGCTTGTACCCATGAGTTGGAGGCATAAAGTGGAACATAGAAGGAACATCTCTACCAATGCTTATGGCCTTCTCCACTGTGGACAGAGTCCCTCTTTGCCATCCCCAACTTTGGCTGACTTGACTTTAATTGGTATTTCATTCTCCCATCCTAGTGGTATCTACCAACTGTCTCCTGTGGAGGAGTCTTGGTCCTGGCCATCCTAGTGTTAACCTGGTGACAGGAAGACCAGAAAGAAGCCATAATGATTCCTCTTCCATCAAGGCAGATCTGCCTGACTCCTATTGTTAACTCTTGCCTCCTTCACATCCCTCCATCTCTAGATTGTGAAAGGAGTTGTTCCCTGGTGGGTGAGCTCCAAATCAAGAAATGAAATATGAGACCTAAAAAAGTCTTGGGTCACAGATTCTGTTTGCAGAAGATGTTGAGAGACCATCAGAGGAAGCGGACACTGGGGATGATGTAAGCTGGAGACACGAGGAAAACTGGGGCTACCGGCACCCATTTTTTATGGCAAAAACGATACACATTGACTTTTGAGTGTTCCTTCTCTATAACACCCCCTCTGCCCTGATTTCTTAAATAACTCTTTTTAGTATTTAATCACTACTAAGTTCAAAGGCAAAAAAACCTTAGTTTTTCTATATATGAATGTTTCTCTTGTTCTAGAGTTTGCCTGCTTCACAGAAACCTACACAATCTGAGAGTAAAAATTCCTTCCTTTGGAAGCTTGTCATTCAATTTATAGCAATATTGAAAAATAAATACATTATAAATTTGTTATTAGTGTCTGAACAAACTCTACTCTGATACCCATATCTTAAATGTGGTCTTCTTATAAATAAACCCAAGTTATACAGAGTAGATATTTTTGTGCATTTCAACCGTAACACAGTGACTTTAGGACTATAAATAGTTCTAAGAAAAAATGAGTATTTTATGTACTTTAATTTTTTTCTCAAAATTTCCATTCCCTCCCACACTTATACACACAAAACCCAAACCATAAAAAGGTGTTTTTTAAATAACTTCTAAATTCCCCACTATGTTATGTTTCCAGGCCAGATTACAGTTAAAACAAAGTTTTGACAGACAGAATAACTTATCACTTAGGCCACAAATCTTAGTCTTTGGGGAACAAAATGAATCATAGCACAGTCTTCTGGGCACTGTCTTTGTATGTTAGTGGTCTATCTTTTCCTCCCAGTGATGATGTGATCTGATTTTTGATGACGTAGGAATTTGGCAAGTGGAGCCTTCCCATGTCAGCTGTCTTCCTTCCCTACCAGGGATGCACACTCCTTGGTTAGTTTGGAGAAACAGAGCAGAAGTCAATGTCCTTTTGTTCCTAATTGTATTCTCTTTGTTTTTTTTTTTTTTTTTTTAATACATTTGATGCATGCTTTTGCTTATTGCCATGTCCATTTACTTTTCCCCATTAACTCATCACACATGTATCAAGTGCCTACCATGTGAACCTGGACTCTGTATTAGTCTGTTCTCATGCTAATAATGAAGACATACCTGAGACTGGCTAATTTATAAAGGAAAGAGGTTTGATTGACTCACAGTTCCACATGGTTGGGGAGGTCTCCCAATCATGGCGGAAGGCAAAGCAGGAGCAAAGGAATGCCTTACATGGCAGCAGGCAAGAGAGAGCTTGTGCAGGGGAAATCCCATTTGTAAAACCATCAGATCTTGTGAGACTTAATTCACTACCACGAGAACAGTATGGGGAAACTGCCCCATGATTCAGTTACCTCCCACTCAGACCCTCCCACGACATGTGGAAATTATGAGAGCTACAGTTTAGGATGAGATTTGGACGGGGACACAGCGAAACCAGAGCAGACTCTGAAGCCAGATTCCCTGGTTAATACCTCAGTTCTGCTGCTTAGTAATTCTAAACCTTGGGCAAGATCCAGTGCCTCAGTTTCCTCATCTATAAAATGAGGGTGATAATAGTACCCATCACATAGGTTGTCTTGAGAATTGCATGAGTTACAGATAAGGGGTTTAGAATATTGTTTGACTCATAGTAAATACTATGTAGGTGGTGTTTTTACTGTTGTTGCTGCAACAAATGCCAGGCCATGGAATTTACCTTGTTGGCACATCAGTTTCCCTAAGACCAACCTCTTTAAAGCTGGGTACCCAAATATGTTTCTTCTCAAGGCACTTTCCTTCTAATGTCATGGGTACTGTCTACCCAGGCCTGATTTATCCACATCAGAGTTCCCCAGCCTTGAAACTGTTGGTTTTGTGGACCAGATAATTTATTTCTTGTGGGATTGTCCGGTTAGAAGTTTAGCAGCATCCATGGTCTCTACCCAATAGATGCCAGTAAGAAACTCTTTCAGTTGTGACAAGCAAAAAATGTCCCAGACTTTGCGAAATGTCCCTCTGTGGACAAAATTGCCTGCGGTTTTGAGAACCACCTATTTAAACTGGTAAATCCTCCTGCAGAGGCGGCACTGTGGCTGCCCCCTGCATTCTAAGGCGGCTGCTGGTTACATGTTGTCATCTTATCTTCTCCCTGGGCTTGTTTTTGAAGCCTGGAATATTTCTCTTATTCTTGAGTGTACCTGCTTCACAGAAACCCACACAATCTGAGAGTATGAAGAGTTTGAAGAGTCGTGTTAGATCTGCCTCTTGAACCACATGTTTGGAGGGTCATTTCTGCTGTTATACGGAGGTCTCTGTAGTAGGAGGGGCTCCTCTTTAAAGTATTCTCCCCCTTCTCAATCTTGCGCTTTTCTGGAAAGAGGAAGAAAGCACATAGCCTTCTTCGGACTTCTGATTGCGGCTGCCCTTGAAGACAAGCCTCCCAGCCCTTGTAGCTTAAGGAATTTACTGCTTATCACTGCAGAGAAGAAGCAGGTGTCCCAAAATCTCACACTTGGGAAATCTTGCTGTGTGAGATGGGGCAGTATGGTCCTTGGTCCAGGTTCTCCATGCCCCTTGCCCTTGTTAAGAGTGACACAGATGGTTATTGTTGATCGAATGCTCACCATATCCCAGACCCTGGGCTAAGCACTTTATAAGGATTGGCCTGTTAATTTTTCACATTTGCCATCTAAGGCAGATATTTTTGTCGCAATTTCGTAGATGAGGAGACCTCAGCATAGAGACATTAAATCCACTGCTACTAAGCAGCAGAAGCATGGATTTAAACCCAGGCATCTGGCTGCAAAGTTCTGAACCCCAGTGATGCATATCCTCCCATCTGCTCACATGGCACCATCTCCCTTGGTCTCTATAAAGTGCCGGCTTGCTCCTTGGACCGTCCCCTGTTTCTGCTCTAGTTAGATTTAGGCTCCTACATTCCATCCTGGTCATATACAACTGTCCGTCATTAGATTACCCTCACGCTGACCTGAAATGTGATGGAAGTAGTTTCGTTTGTTGTTTTGTTTTGTTTTCATGGTAGTAATGTCACTGAGACTCACCCGCTCTCCAAACCCTATTTTTTGGTTCTCCCTATGCTGAATACTAAACCCATTTCTTCCCTGCCTTTAGGCTGACCTTGAGCTTCTGCTAACTGATAAGTCTCCCGTGAGGCGTAAACTGACCTTTTAAATTGCATTAAAACCTTTGAGCTAAACCCATTGGCCACAGAGTTTACGTTGCTGGCAGCAGGTTTCCTAACGCCTATATTTCCCTAAGACTAACCTCTTTAAAACTGTTAATTCTCTAAGCAAATAGTGGTCACTTTTAATACACGCTCAGCTCCTTCCCAGATACAGGATTCCATATAAGCCAAATATAAAGATCTTAGGGTGGAAAAAGATTATACCTAATTTAAAGGGCCTTTACTGGAATTATATTGTATTGAATATTGTTCAAAATATGTTGGCACTGGAAAATGTGGTGTCTTTTTCCTCCTGTGACGTTGGTGGTTTATGCGAACAGGTTATGATTTGGACCATAAATCCATGCATTACCTGACTTCTCTTTGGCCTACCTTGCTTTTGTTGTGCTGAGGCCACATGGATCTGCTTTAATTTTTTTTTTTTTTTTTTTGAGACGGAGCCTTGCTCTGTCGCCCAGGCTGGAGTGCAGTGGCCGGATCTCGGCTCACTGCAAGCTCCGCCTCCCGGGTTTACGCCATTCTCCTGCCTCAGCCTCCCGAGTAGTTGGGACTACAGGCGCCCGCCACCTCGCCCAGCTAGTTTTTTTGTATTTTTTTTAGTAGAGACGGGGTTTCACTGTGTTAGCCAGGATGGTCTCGATCTCCTGACCTCATGATCCACCCGTCTCGGCCTCCCAAAGTGCTGGGATTACAGGCTTGAGCCACCGTGCCCGGCCTGCTTTAATTTTCCACTTTCTATTACAACCGTGGCTTTGAGAGCATTGTCCTTAGAGTGAAAAAAATAACAACAGCATCTATAGAAACCACTCAGAGAAAATGAAGGCCATAAAATGTCAAAGTACAAATGAATTTTGTAGAATCTTTGTCTGAGAATATTTCTGACTAGCATCGAGAACATTCTGTTCTCCTCCTTTATTTTCTTCCTGTGCCTTTCACAGGGAGGACAGGTCACAGAGACACACAGACTCGCAGGAGGAGGGCTTATTGTTTAGTATGGATTTATTCGTTGATTCAAATAATGCAGGAGGTTTATTGAACACCTACTGTGTGCCAGGCACTGGAGATATGCTTCCCTCCATGTAAGAGCCCGGAGCCTAATGGGGAAGACAGGAATAAACGAGTGCAGTGCAGTCAGGAGGTGCATTGCAATGGTTAAAGTCTGGCCAGAGTTTGGGATCACAGAGCAGAGTGACGATGATGACAGTGACAACCAATGTTTATGAAACACTTTCTACATCCTGGGCACTGTGCTTTCTACACATTATCTATTTTTTAATCCTCAGAACAACTTTGTGTAGTAGAAGCTACTATTGTCCCCTTTATACAAAGGAAGAAATTGAGACTCAAAGAGAAGATTTCTAAGTTGAATCTTAAAAGCCAAGTAAGAATTATCCAGGGACAATTTAAAAAATAAGTAAGATGCAATGCAGGGAAAAGAGGCATTATCCAGAGGGAAGAAGGAAGAGGCCATGATTCTGGGATGAGGAATAGCAAATACGAAGACACGGAGCAAATGGATGAGATGACCTTTGTGTGCCAGGGTGGCAGTGGGAGCCGGGGTAGCTGAACCTCATTTACACAACCTGGTCCTGCCCATGGTTCCGGGATTTCAACCGTGTGACCTGTTGTCGTGGAAGAGTAACCTGTGTTTCCCAACATCCGACTTCAGTTCTCCTTGCTCCTCGAGTGGCAGAGCCACTTAATTAGGTAATGTTCCCATGTGATTGGGGTGACTAATTCAACCTTGAAGTGGTTGTTCCGGTGACTCTGAGATTAAGCTCAACAGCTGGGCCTCTCTGGGAAAGTTGGCAGGGCTGGCAGGATCCACAGGGATGTTGAGTTCTTAGTCTCCCAAGCTGGACTTCAAGGGGCCTTGAACAAGTCACTTAACTTCTGTGACATTTGCTTTGTCCTGCAGATGCTCTGAAAGCAAAGACTATGTCTGGCTCAAGTCTGTGTCCCCAGAACCTACCGCAGAGCCTAGTACATGATAAACTGTAAAATGGGGATACCAGTATTATTGCAAGGCATTTCAGGTGATTAATGATATTTCCAATGAAAGCCTCTAAACTGCTTAGTGAAAGGTAAGGAATAAATAAATAGTCCCCTTTCTCAAGTTTCCATAATTGACTAGTCATCATTGATCTAAGTCTTTATATTTAGAGTTGGCAGATATTCGTTGTGCTAGGAAAACCGTCTTGGCCCCTGCTTCATGCAATTTTAGTTTGCAGTGGGTGGGTACAAATGAGAGCAAACCAGAGGTAGAAGTTTTTTCCATACATAGGGCATGCCTAGTGGAAAAGCAGCCTTTTCAGCAGAGGAAGGCGGGTCGAATGTGCAGCAGGACAGAAAAGCCCAGAGCCCTGATTGTGCCCATTGTCCAATGACTGCTCCTTTGCAAGGGCTGATCCCTGACATTGAATGGCGGGAGGGTGATGACTGCATTGAAATATCTACTAATAGGCAAGGCCCTCCCTTCCTCCACACCCTTTCTCCTCCGTTAAAGACTTTCTGGAAAACAGAGCAAAAACAATGCAGCAACCCCAAGGGTTGATGAGAATTGCGTTCTCCCTGCAGCTTCTATTACCCTTGTGCCTTTGTCCCCATGATGTTGGTGAAGGGTATAGCTGTCAGGTGTCTCTCCTCCCTGGTGCAGGGTAATCTGGACTGATTGACTTGTCCATTGTCCTAACGTTGGAGCTAAAACAAAACAGGAAAAGCTGCTTGGTGAGGATGAAGAGGAACTTGGTGGCCAAATGCTGTTGCTTTCCAGGCATTGGACACAAGGCTCATTCTCTCTGAGAAACTTACATCCAAAGGCAGTGACTTTGAAAGGACTGTGGCTGTGGAATTAGAGACAGATGCGTAGCTGGCCATGAGTAGATATTAAATTGTATTAAACTATGCAAACTGCATTTCTCATGCAAGGCTTGTTTCAACCTTACATCAGCCCTTGAGCTGCATTTGCATTTCTATAGAGAACGAAATAAAAGCAGCATGTCACTTACTCATTTCTATTCATAACTGTGAGCTATTATTCTAACTCTCATCTACCCTACACAGCACTGCCAGATTAATCTTCCTAAACCTCCATCAACAGTGAATTTAGTTCCCAGCATTTCACTGTATCAACTCATGTTTATAAGGCCCAGGTGCTGAGAGGGATATAAACAGACTTAAGACGGGACTAATTTTAAGGTAACCAGACATCCTGCTTTGTCTGGGACAATCATTGCTTATGCTTGTTATCCTGATACAATTATTAATAGTGCCTCTTTTCACTCTCAAAAGTGATCCTGATTAGACAATGAATTACTAGGTCGCCCTACTCATGTCTGTCAAGTGTTCATAAGATAAAAGGGGTGGAAAGGATGAAGGTAAATACGGTAATTACAAAACAAGGTAGAGATTGGAGGCAGAGGAGTTAGGTGTTTGCAGAAGGAAGGGAGCCACTGGGGCTGAGAGTGATAGAGGAGGCTCATTTAGTTCTAGGACTTGGCCTTGGCTTCGAAGGATGAGGATGACTCAAAAAAGAGGGAGAGAGGCTGGCAAAGGTGTGGGAGCCGTGTGAGTTAAGGGTATATTCCATGGCTCTCAAAGGGTCACCTAGGTAGAGCTTCCTCTGGGAAGAGGAGAGTGGGAGCTGCGAGATGGGAGGGACAGATCTGGAAGACTTGAAAGGCAGGTGAGGACCTCGTGCTTTACCCTGGGGGCTGAAGGAAGCCATAGAGATACTGGCATGAAATAGCCAAGGTGAACAGGAGGATTCAACTGGTCCTGGCGTAGGACTGGTCATCCCACCACCAGCTGAAGACAGAGGATCTGACCTGCAGAAGCTGCCTCCAAACCATCACACCATGCTGCCTGCCCCTCTCCCATGGCCTGCTCGATTTCCTAGGTAAATTAAAAATTTTCACCCATGACAGGGTGAGGCAAATGGATGTTCTGGTGTCTTGGTTTCCAGAAGCCTCCAGCCAAGAGTTGACATGAGCTTGCTCTTTTAACATCAGTTAAAATAATTGTTGTAGCATGATTTCTGACAGGAACAAAACAAAAGGATACACTCACAAGAGCAGGCTGTGCAGTCAGGACATGCGTGATCCTTCAGAGGGCCTTCGGGGAGTGAGTGACTCGCCACAGGGTGTTTATCTGTGCTCCATATGGGGAATCATCTTCTTCATAATTTTGCTCCATTGGAATCAGAGCTAAGGCTCCATGTGCACAGCGGAGAGATTCATTTTGTCTTGTGCCTGCCTCTTCCTCCTTTCTTCCTTCCTTTTTTCTTTCTTTCAACTAGAATCATTGAGTACTCAACACGTGGACACACCCTAAGCCACGTGCTCTCACTCCATGGTCGCCACAGCAACCCAGTCTTGTGAGATCAGAGCATCTTCATTTTGCAGATGGAGAAAATAAGTTTCTGAGAGGGTAGGGGAACTGCTGGAGGTGACCAGCTGTATGCATTGTTGAGCACCTTGCCAGGGTAATTATCATCAAGCAGGTCTCTGTGAATAGTTTGATTATTTCTGGTAATGCTCTTGAGGAAATGAAACCAACAGAGAGCAATACTAGGTCAGTGATACTCAAGCCTGACTGTGCATTAGCACCATTTCAGCACTAGGTGCTTAAAAAATACATGTTTCTGGGCTCTGTCCCCAGAGGTTCTGTTTTAGTGGCTCCTGGTGGAGCTTAAGAATCTGTGCATTGTTGTTTTTTTAAGTCCACTAGAGTAATAGTTCTTCAACAATAGTATGTATCCATTGTTGAAACACAGATTCTGGGCTCCAGCCCGCGAGTGGCTGATTCAGGAGGTCTCCGGTGGGCCTGAGCATTGCATTCCATACTGCTGCTCTGCGGAGGACACTCAGAACTGCTGCTGGAGAGGCTGCTAATGCTCATCCTGCCCACGAGCTGCTGGGGTGGAGGGCTCCTGGACTCTGCATGCTCAGATGGTTTGAGTCTATTTTGTGGAGGCCATGATAGGATTAGAGGAGCTAGACCCAGGGTGGCTACATATGAGCCATCCCCTCTTCCTCGAAAGCTGGGGTAGACATCATTCACTGACCACTGTGCTCTTTTTAACTGAGTCCTGGCTCAAGGTCCCTCTCATCTCTCTGTAGCCCGCCCATACCAATCAAATGGTGTTGGCTCACAAGCCAAACCTATTATTGTTTGCTAAGCTAGACTTTCTAACCGGCACTTCCAAAATCAGTCATTGAAAACTTCTCTTTGTTTGTGGCATGTGTGCCTTAAGTGTTCATGAGAGGGAACTCCTTGGGGAGTGGTTCTTGACCTTGGCTGCACATTAGAATCACCTAGTAAATTCAAAACAAAAAGAAAACCAGACTATTGGGCTCCCTTCCATGTCTGAGGTGGGGTCCAGCTGCTTGCAGCTTTATGAGCATCTCAGGTGATTCTAAGGTATGGTTAGGATTGGCAGCTATCGGATGGAGGGGGTTGCTAGAAGCTGTGCAAACTCTAAAACTAGTTGCTAACTCCTGTCCTCTCCCTGAAGATTCCCCTTGCAGAGCATCCCCTTCTCTTCTATGCACCTCTTTATTTTTCTGCCAAACAGAATAGAAAGGAGAAGCGGCCAAAGACCTGTTGACAACATTGTTGTCTCAGAGGCTTCCTGACAGGAGGCTGAAATGGGCAGCAGCCACTGTCCTAGAATAGCTGGAAAGGAGCCATGTTTCTGGAGCAGTTCCCAAAAAACTCGTCTCTGACAGCAGAAGGTGTCACTCCCCTCTCTTTCTTTACCTTTTGTGAATTTTGGAATGCAGAGGGTCCCATCGAGAGGAAATGTTTTCACACAGAGACTCCCCAACTCTCAGCCCCACGGTTTTCCTCTCTTCTCAGTGGCCGGCCTCCCAAATTTAGACTCGCGCCCCCTTCACGGCTGCCACTCGTGCTTTACCGAATTGCTGTTTGTGGAAGTCACCAACACACCCTAAACAGCACTTCTTCTCTTCGCTCTCCCTGAACCATCCGACTCTGTTGATCACTCTCTTTTCCTGGGGACCTAATTTTTCTGCTTCCTCTCCATTCCTTCTCTGTGTCCTTTATTAACCTCTTTGCCTTCTCCTGCTCCTTAGTGGGAGCATTTCCCCAGGGCCACCATCTTTGTCCCATAGCACTTCTCTACACACCGTCCTTCCCCTGGGATCCCTTCCCCAGATCCATGGCACAGGTCTGACTGATGTTCTGAGTCCCAGTCTCCTAACAGTGTCTGTAGAACTTCTGGTGCCCACCAAATTGGCCCTGTCTCTGCATTCCCCCATTTTCCTTCTGGGCACCAGTGTCTATGCTGATCTCCTAGACATGGGCTCTTGGATGCATTAAACTCTGTTATCCGGTTCATGTCTGGTTCGCCTTTCCTTTGTGCTGCCTCTCACATTGGCCATTCCTGCCTTTGCCCATCTGTTAATTATTTGCTGCGTGCCGGGCATAGTGCTACATACATCTGTTATTCCAGTTAAACTTCACAGCAACCTTATGAATCAGTGGACAGGATTATTATTATCCCTGTTTTGTCTCTGAGGAGACAGCCTTGGAGATGGATAGGAACCTTGACTGACTAGTGGTGGAACAGAAATTCAAGCTCATCCTGAGCCTCTGAACTCTCACTCTTCAGTGCCGTACTCGGTTGCTGCCTCCTTGCCGCTGCTCTCAGTGGCTTCCCAGCGCATAGGGAATAAAGACTTAGGCCCTTGGTTCAGCACACAAGGCATTTCTAGATCTACCCTAGCCCACTGTTGCAATCTCATCTCCTTTTATCCTTCCATGTATGAGTCAGTCCCACATGAACCAGTTTACTCCCAGGTCTCAGGGTCTCTTCATACTTTTCCTCCTCTACATTTTTGCCCAAATCCTTGGTGACATCTGATAAACCAAGGGCAGCACCACCTCCTATGCTTAGCCTTCTTCTTTTTATTTATTTATTTATATTTTTGAGACAGAATCTCACTCTGTCGCCTGGGCTGGAGTGTAGTGGCAGGATCTTAGCTCACTGCAACCTCCGCCTCCCGGGTTGAAGCAATTCTCCTGTCTCAGCCTCCTGAGTACCTGGGATTACAGGTGCCCACCACTAGGCCCGGCTAATTTTTTTTTTGTATTTGTAGTAGAGACGGGGTTTCACCATGTTGGCCAGGCTGGTCTTGAACTCCTGACCTCATGATTTGCCCTCCTCAGCCTCCCAAAATGCTGGGATTACAGGCGTGGGCCACCGTGCCCGGCCTTCTTGACCTTTCCAAACTGTCCAAATTCCAAAAGCCTTTTTTTTCGGTGTGTACTCTCTTGTGTTTTAAATTCCTTTGGTGGATTTTATTTTTATTATTTATTGATTTATTGAGATGGAGCTCTGTCACCCAGACTGGTGTGCAGTGGAGCCATCTCGGCTCACTGCAATCGCCACCTCCCAGGTTCAAGTGATTCCCTTGCCTCAGGCACCCAAGTAGCTGGGATTACAGGTGCGTGCCACCATGCCCCAATAATTTTTATATTTTTAGTAGAGGCAGGGTTTCACCATGTTGGCCAGGCCGGTCTTAAACTCCTGGCCTCAAGTCCGCTTGCCTTGGCCTCCCTCCCAAAGTGTTGGGATTACAGATGTGAACCACCACACCTGGTTCCTTTGGTGAATTTTGAAGTGAACCTGTTCTCAACAGTTTTTTCAGGTATTTCAGCGTTATTCTCCTAGACGGGTTATAAACTCTTTAGGATAGGAACTACACTTATTTCAGTGTCCTACAGTTCCTAGCATGCTTCCTTGCTAGAACTGACCTTCCTAGAGTTGACTTATTTTGACTTCATGCTCTTGTCCATGACAGCTGTCTGTCAATATGAATTGACAATATGTGTGCAAGACAGTATGAATAAGGATGTCAGATGCTGCCCTACCCTCGGGGAGCTGTTCTGCTAAGGTGCCCAGATCCGCCAACAGCCCTCTGCACTGCTGTAATCTCTTGTTAGATTAGTTTTCCATCCTTCATGGGAATCGTTTTTCTTCCTACATTTCTGTTTTTAAAGTTTGCATAAAATGGAGACTTGGCTGCACACCAGGGAGGTTTAGGAGAGAAATGAGCGGTGGGACCTCCCCAGCCAAACCTGGCTGCAAACCGCTGACTGCACAGGAATACGAATGACTTCTAGTTGGATGGGCGGGGATCCTGGGGGACGCTCTTCATTTCTGCTTTTGATCAGGAGCTGGGCCAGCTTTGGAAATCTGAGTGTTGGCACAACCCTCAAATGGTCCTCCTGCTCTGTTATCGTCTGGGGTTTCTTACTGGGTGTCCACACTCAGAAAGGACCCCCCTTTCCTGTAAGCTTGCTTCTCACTGACTGGCACAGCATGATGATTAGGGCGGTGGTAGAGGTGTGGGCCATACGGAACTACGAGCATAGTTTTCACAAGCACTTAAACTTGAACAGAACAAGATTAACAATATTAACATGCATTACACTGAGACATGACGCACAGGGAAATACCTCTAGGTACCCTTGGGACAACTGTAATGATCATGACTCAGGATTTCCAGATTCTCCTGACTGCTTGGACTTGATTCCAGGCCCAGGTCACAGAACCTTGGTTACCTAAAGGAAGAACGGCCAGGGTCGGTGATATGGTTTGGCCCCCACCCATATCTCATCCATAATTCCTACGGGTTGTGGGAGGGACCCGGTGGAGATAATTGAATCGTTGTGGCGGTTCCCCCATACTGTTCTCATGGTAGTGAGTAAGTCTCGTGAGAGTCAATGGTTTGATAAGGGGCTTCGCCTTTCGCCTGGCTCTCACTTTCTCTTGCCTGCTGCCACGTAAGACATGCCTTTATCCTTCTGCCATGATTGTGAGGCCTCCCCAGCCACGTGGTACTGTGAGTTTGTTAAACCTCTTTTTCCTTATAAATTCCCAGTCTCGGGTATATCTTTATCAGCAGCTTGAAAAAGGACTAATACAGTTGGTGAGAATACAGAAGTACAGGCTAGGTATGTTCTGTTTCTTTTCTCTAATAGGTGAGAGAAACAGACACCTCCATCTATTTTCACAAACTGAGATTGCTCTTCTTTCCACTGAGTAGATGTTGCCTCCTCCAGCTTGGCCCCGTCCACCTGCTACTGAGAAGCCCAGCTCACCTAAGTCCTTGTTACTAAGGGCACTGCAGAGGGGTCTGGAAATAGTCTGCCATTTCCACAATCAGGGTGGGGGCATGGATTTGGCCCCTCTGGGCACCTGTGGGAGTGTAAGGGTATAATTTCTCTACCGACCCCATCCCGTGTGGCCTGTTGCCCCGCTGGGCCCGGTTCCTATGTGTCACTCATTCTCTTACTAAAGCCAAGGCTTGACCCCGCATGCAGGCCCCATTTGGAAAGGCCCCTACAAAGTCATTTAGATCCTACCAGTCCCATCTCCAAAGCAGCTCCTGGTTCATAGTATCCTTTAAGTGCCTCAAAAACCATGCATAACTCTGGCTTCTGGACACCAGCTGTTCCCAATCTTCAGTGCACATTAGCCTCGGTGGCTCCCACCTACACTGTTGGATTATAAGACACAGCCCATGGCTCTTCTGCAGAGGAATGAAAACTACATATATTTATACCCTGTGGGATGTTACATCTGCAATTCCAGTTGGAGAAGCTGCCCTGGAAAAGCCCGCGGCCACCAGAGAAACAGAAACAGGAATGAAGCACAGCCTGGCGTTCCGGAGCCCAGCACAGGGCTGGGACCATGTCTGTTGTAGTCCACCATGTGGAATGGGCCCTCCGCACTCTCACTAGGGGCTGTTTTTCCAAATCAGTAAATATTTATCCACTACTTTTATGGGCAAGGCCTCGTGTTAATTCATTGTAGAGGGTAGAAAAGCAATAATGTTTGGGAAGGTATGTAACTGTACTCAGTCTACGGGAGACACTAAGAAGTATTAAAATCTATAGAGATGTATATGCATCCCTATATGGGATGTTTTCCATCCCAAAATATAAAAAGAGTATGAACAAAATAAGTCAATCCTAGGAAGGGCAACTCTAGCATATATAAAAAGACAATGAAGAAATGTTGAGTTTAGCAAAAGACAGCCTCTCTTCTGGGACGCAGAGTGGTTTGGGATGCCAGAAATGGGAAGAGTCTAGTAGATGGAGCCAGGGAGGGAGGACAATTATCTGGTCACTAGAAGGGTGTAGTGGGAAGGTGAGAATGAATGAGGTTTTCTGACAATACCAAGTAGACCCCTCTAGCGTGCACAGAAGGAATTTGTGTTTGTAGATTGGAGGTAGGGGGTGGCCAGGGGAGGGCCAGTAACAAGTCCAGTTAAAAAGGCAGGTTGAGTCCATACTAGAGAGACCTTAAATACCAGGTTAGGCAAGATAGACTTTATCCTTCTGGTACTGAGGATCCACTGAAGCCCTTTGAGCTAAGGGGGAGACACTGATAAAGGTGGTATTTTAGGAGGGTTTCTCTGGAGGTGTGTGTCGGGTGGATGGGGTAGGGGGAGAGACTGGTGGCAAGGAGACCACCTGGGAGTCATAATAATACTGGTGATAGCTATCAGTTATTGAGCATCCCCTATGTTCAGGACACTGTACAATGTGATATCTGTCATATTCAATACCTGCAAGCTGAGTACACTTGACCAATGAGGAAACTAAGGCTTATTCATGTTGAATAGCCACTGCGTCCACCCATTTGTGTTGCTATAACAAAATGCCCGAGACTAGGTAGTTTATAAAGAACAGAAACTTATTTCTTACAGTTCTGGGGGCTGAAAAGTCCAAGTTCCAGGTGCTAGCATCAGGTGAGGGCCTTCTTGCTGCATCCTCACATAGTGGAAAGCAGAAGGGCAAACGGCTGACTGCTGAGTCCTCACAGGGCAGAAGAGCAAGCCAGCTGAAGGTGGCAGAAGCCTCTTTTATAAGGCCCTTAATCCCATTCATGAGGGAGGGATCTTCAAGGCCTAATCACCTCCTAGAGACCCCACTTCTTAATATTACCACATTGGCAGCACCTGAATTTTGAAGGAGACACACTGAAACCATAGCAACCACCCAGAGTCCCAGAGCTTATAAATCACAGAACAAGCATTTGAAGTCAGGACTGCTTGCTTTCAAAGCCAGGCTACAGTAGGTAAAGTTTTCTGCTAAGCACTCTATGATCCAAATTAGGGGAATTATAATCAAATTGAAAAAGAGAGATTATTGAAAGAATCCAGAAGACTTGATAACTGACCAGGTTGGAGGAGTGAAGGAGACAGAGAGAGAAAAAGAATGACTCCACTTTGTGGCCTTGGCTTTAGGGACAGTGGCAGTATTGCCACCAGACACCAAGTATCATCAGGAGGAGGTGCTCTTGAGTGGGACAGATGAGAAGATAGTGAGATGAGTTTCAGAAATGTGGCAATCAAGGTGGTGGCAGAAATGTCAGGCAGCTGTTGTCAGTCATATTCTCTGGCTTACGTTCTAGACAAGCTGTGAGCATGGGCAAGCAGGAACATGGGAAAGAGAAAGCTTCTGGTGTTAGGGGGAGATTCTAAATGAGGAATAGCAACAGAAGCAGATGTCAGAGAGGCAGGGAGAGGAGGAAGATGGCATCATGGTGTGCGTGGCAGAAACCTGTGGAGGAGTTGGTTCCAGGTGGGTTGTCAAGACTGCCATACATTTCAGGGAAGTCAAGGCTAGGACTCCTGCATGAAGGTGGAAGGACTCATTCAACCCACTATGCATTCATTAGGTAGTTTCCATCTGCCTGGCCTTGTATTTGGGGCAAGAAAAAGAGAAAGATGAGTCTCTCTGCTCTTGAAAGCCCCAGGAAAGCTTCTTAAAACAGACCTGGGTTGAAATGCGCCCTTCTGCTTAGTGCAAGAGAGCTATTCTCCGAGCTTCTGTTTCCTTTACAAACCTAATGAGACCTGCCCCACAGGGTTATCCTGGGAATCAGGGCCGATGCATGGCCAGCGCTCAGCACAGTCCCTAGAGTGTGATAGCTCGATTATGCTTAGAACCCATAAGGACAAATAAGAGAGGAAAGGACTGTTTCTGGGGCCTTCCTACCAGATGCAGGGAAGCCTACCTTCCTTGGAAGTGGCCCTCTCCTCAAGGGTTTGGGCAGTTCAGTCCAACACCCTTGATTTCTGCTGCCTCATGTGGCTTTTCAATACTAAAAAGAATCTCCTGTTTCTAGAACTCATGCCTTACATGTGTTTTGAAGCCCAGATGTTCCAACAGTGCTCCCTTTCATTTTCATTTCCCAAGTTCAACGATCAGACCCCCTTCCACAAGTTGGTAGAGCTCTCATTTGTCATCGTGGGAAAGCAGCCAGTGTGCTTCCTGGCAGATGAGAGGTCTCCCAGACTACTCCAAAGCTTAGGACAGCAGAGTGAGCTCCACTGGCCGAGCTCGGTGCTCCATGGGCTTTGTGGATTGGCCTTTGTTCTCCAAGTGCCACCAAGAAGAAGGTTGCACCTGCTGCCCCCACTGGACTGTCAGGTTCTGTGTTTCTCTGCCTGAGGGTCTCACTGAATACCTGCCACCTGTCTGCCCCCAATAGCCTTACTGGGCTCTGAGAAGTGAGCAAGTGGTTATAGGATGCTGACCTTATGCACTCTTGGGTGACTGGGGTATGGGGATGGGGTTGATGCCACAAATGGAAAGGCTCTCAGAGGAATATACATGTGTGACTTAGAAGCTGGAGAATGCAGTCAGGCATGGTGGCTCAGGCTTGTAATCCCAACACTTTGGGAGGCCAAGGTGGGAGGATCACTTGAGCTCAGGAGTGTGCGACTAGCCTGGACAATATAGTGAGATCCCGTCTCTACAAAAAATAAAAATAAACAAATTGACCAGGCATGGTGCCATGAACCTATAGACCCAGCTACCTGGGAGGCTGAGGCTGGAGGATTGCTTGAGCCCAGAAGTTTGAGGCTGCAGTGAGCTATGATCACAGTTGTGCCATTGCACTCCAGCCTGGGCAAGAGAGCAAGACCCTGTCTTTAGAGAGAAAAAGGGCTGGAGAATGCAGTGGGGAAAAGAAATCAAAGCAGGAATGGGAAAAGCCAACAAGGTTGTTGCCAGCTGAGGCTGGCACAGAAGACTGTTCTGTCCAAACGCCACTTTCTTCACTTGTCTCTTCCTGGCAGACAGCTGTGTCCCCTTTCTTTGTAGTAAGCCTGTCTTAGGCCTATATCCAGGACACTGAGAATTCTTGCATATCAGGCTGGGAGGACCTTCAGGGGTCACCCGTTCCTCCCCTACTGTCTCCTTTTCCTAGGAACAGTTGCCTCAGTTCACCCAAATCACTATCTTAGTGTCATTTCAAGTGTAGCTTTGGCCTAGAGGGTGTTATGGGTCGGAAGGATGCTCAAATCCATGGTAAGGAGGTTGCTAATCTTTCATGGTCTACCTCCTCCTCCTGGTCAGGTATCCCTGCCATTCGGGAACCCCAGCTGACGTATGTGGGCTCTAGGTAGAGTTAACTCTTGTAGCTATGCCTGTGGGGACACTCCACCATCCACTAATAGGGATGACCTCTATGTCTTTGAATAAAACTTCCCATATAACCCAATTATTGCAAGGACTCTGCCTCTACCATTTAATGAATCAGAGCAACATTCCTTTTCATCCTACTTGGCCAGCCCTAGTCTGAGTATATTCACAATTTCACTTTATTAGTATCAAGTTTAGTCAACTGGCTTAAGAAGTTCTCCTAATAGATTCCCTGGGAATCCCCTACTGTGTATTTTATTAGTGACCTTATTTAAAAATAGCCTATGTCAACAGCCACTAGTGATGCACCAAGAAACAAACTGGCCTCCCTGGACTCTGCATGGATGCCACAGCACATTAGAGGCAGAACCAGGGATGCCACTCAGGGTCCCCATGTGTCCTCCCACAATCCCATTCCCTTTGGACCTTTTCTTTTTGAATCTTTGCTCCCTATGATTTTTGTGCCCCACCCCCTTCCTCCTTTCAGTTGCGATGGCCGTGCTCTGGGGACTAGATTCTTTTGCTTTTCTCTTCTCTGCATAAGTCAGAACTGGGGCTCTGCGGAGAAGAAGGCTGAGAGGTGTCCAGGACATGCCTGGCTTATTGTAGAGTGGGTTTTCTCACCCGAGACACTGTTGACATTTTGGGCCAGATAACTCTGTGTGTGTGTGTGTGTGTGTGTGGGTGTGTGGTGTGGTGTGTGTGGTATGTGAGTGGTGTGTGTGTGTGTGTGGTGTGTGTGTATGTGTGGCATATGAGTGGTGTGCGTGTGGTATGTGGTGTGTGTGGTGCGTGGTGTGTGTGGTGTGTGTATGGTGTGTGGGTGGTGTGTGTGGTGCATGTGTGGTGCATGTGTGTGATGCATGTGTGGTGTGTGTGTGTGTGGTGTGTGTGTGGTGTGTGTGTGGTGTGTGTGTATGGCGTGTCAGTGGTGTGTGTGTGTGTGGTGTAGTGTGTGTGGTGTGTGTGTGGTGTGTGAGTGGTGTGTGTGGTGTGTGTGGTGTTTGTGTAGTGTGTGTGGTGTGTGTGTGTGGTATGTGGTGTGTGTGGTGTGTGGTGTGTGTATGGTGTGTGGGTGGTGTGTGTGGTGCATGTGTGGTGCATGTGTGTGATGCATGTGTGGTGTGTGTGTGTGTGGTGTGTGTGTGGTGTGTGTGTGGTGTGTGTGTATGGCGTGTCAGTGNAGTGGTGTGTGTGTGGTGTAGTGTGTGTGTGGTGTGTGTGGTGTTTGTGTAGTGTGTGTGGTGTGTGAGTGATGTGTGTGGTGTGTGTGGTGTGTGGTGTGTGTATGGTGTGTGGGTGGTGTGTGTGGTGCGTGGGTGGTGTGTGTGGTGCGTGGGTGGTGTGTGTGTGTGATGCATGTGTGGGGTGTGTGTGTGTGGTGTGTGTGTGGTGTGTGTGTGGTGTGTGTGTGTGGTGTGTGTGTATGGCATGTCAGTGGTGTGTGTGTGGTGTAGTGTGTGTGTGGTGTGTGAGTGATGTGTGTGGTGTGTGTGGTGTTTGTGTAGTGTGTGTGGTGTGTGAGTGATGTGTGTGGTGTGTGTGGTGTGTGGTGTGTGTGTGGTGTGTGGGTGGTGTGTGTGGTGCGTGGGTGGTGTGTGTGGTGCGTGGGTGGTGTGTGTGTGTGATGCATGTGTGGTGAGTGTATGTGTGTGTGGTGTGTGTGTGGTGTGTGGTATGTGTGGTGTGTGTGTGGTGCATGTGGGTGGGTGTGTGTGTGTGTGTGTGTGTGTGCATATGGCAGGGTGTCTGAATTGTCTCATGTCTCCTGGTGGGCAAAATTGCCTCTGGTTGAGAACTGTTGTTCTAGAAGCAGCTGCAGTCATAGGTATTTCAGAGGCCTCTGCAGCCATCCCCAGGCTTCTCCTTCAGTCGGGAGTATCGGAGTGCTAGGGGTGGTGGAGGGCATTTTCCAGCGCTCCCTCCACATTCCTGAGTCCAGCACGCTTCCCTTTCATTTTTGTGACTCTTCTTTTAGCCAGAAACCACATCGCTTCTCACATGGGTCTGTTGTTCGCCGAGTCCTTGTTGTTCCAGACAGGCTGGTCTGCAGCTTCTCTGACTTTGCACATTGTGTTGACTTGGGGGAGGGTGGTGGATGGAGCATGGGACATCCTGAACTGCTGTCCTGGATTGGCTTCTCACTGGCGGTGTGGCTTAGCGTGCTTTGTCTGTAATGTTGGCACTGGATCCTGGTGAACTTTTCACGTTATCGGATGGTATTATGGCCGAGGACCCTGAAATGCCTGAAGCCTGCTTGTGGGATTATCAAAGGAAAAAGAATCTGAGAATAGTAGCAAATGGGAAACAAAGTCTGATGTGTCTTGTAATAATGCACTAGTTATGTTGCTGAGAGGTCTCGTGCTAATTATCAAGTGCTCAAAGCCATTGTTCTGAATAATGGTTCTGAAAAGGGTTAAGTGTTTGAAAGTTTTATACTTGTAGTAACCAAATAATTTTTTTCTCTAAGAATTTAATTAATAAATGCTTTTAGTGGCCACAAAGTATATTTTAGTAAACTTTGTAGGCCATGATCATCATAATCCATTGTTATAATCAACAAAGTATACAATTGAAATAAGATGTGGGGATGCACAGAGTGAAAATGCAATGCAGCTCTATCCACAACCACCAAGGGCAACAGATGTGTGAGATGCCATATGTTGGTGGCAAGCCCACAATGGAGCTGTGTCGTGTCTCGCGAGCAGCCACCTTTCCCATGCCCCAAGCTGGCTTCCCTTTGCGAATCTCTTTGTGCCCTATATCCATGTGATGGTGGCTGTGCTCACTTGTAATCATTCCCATTATATTGAGTTCACAGTATAAAGACTTATGCTATGAATCAAATGCCTGGAAACACTATCTGGGTTGGTGCCTAATGACCCCCAGTGCTGACTTCCATTAAAGTCAAGTGTCATATGTAGCTTGAACTTGAGGCCTAAATAGAGCCTTCTGTCTTCTTTAGGCCCAATGACCAACATTCCCAAGTGGTTGTTTTTAAAAAAAAAAAGAGATGGAGGACTCCATGATGTAGAAGAAAGGGCCAGGAGGATGAGGGCTTTCACAGTGGTACTTCTGCTCACCAATAAATGTGGTCTATTTGGCCATCTGGGATGCTAAACACATTAGCAACTCTCCTATGGATCAAATGAGGATGATATTGATCTCACAGGCTCAGGGCGTGGATTAAATGACTTTATGAATGTACTCATGTAGAATTTTTACTATTAAACACACTGGATCTCAGACCTCAGACAGCTAGAAAATCCAAAGTTACCTCCCATCGCTCCAAACTGGTACTGCCTGTAATGTAGCAGAATCGGCTTGCCCATGCAGTGCCTCCAAGGGCACCTTTGGTCTCCCATGTAATTGACTGTGAGCATTGGAAATAGCTGTGGTTTTTAATACAGTGATATTTCCTCTTCAGGGACTCCAGCCCCTCGTCTAGTTTCAGCAACTGCTAGCTCAGTCCCAAGGCGTGGTTCTTGTTTCTTCCTTGTCTAATGGAGAGAGTGTTTGCATTTGCACAGGGTTTTCAATGAGCTGTAAGCTGTTGGCTCTGAGAGGGATTCTTGGCTCCGAGCCAGGGGGACTTGAAATGTTTGGGGAAGCCTAGGAGGGCTGCTGAGAGAGGCTCCTTTCTGCTGTACATATGGTTCGTGTCGACATGGGCAGAAGGCAAGAGGAGCCCGCCTTGGTAGCACAGGCACTGCTGCAGTGCTCAGTTCTTTGCCAGAGCAAGGAATCTGGCCTGGGCAACTTCTCCTGTGAATATCCGGGGCCAGAAGATTCAGATCAAGCCAAAGATCTATTAAGAGGGGCCCCTTTTTCTCATGGCAGAAATAGTGGTGGGAGCTCCCAATTTGGCTGTTGTTGGTGGTCTGGACCATAGAGTTCTCGAGATGGAAGTAATTTCCAGAGATTTTCTCTTTCAGGGGAGACCACACCTAAGCCATCCCTGAAAAACAGATCTGTTCAATCTGGAACTGCTCTGGGAAGGGGACTTTGCATCCCCCTCCTTGGTAACATCGTCTGTTTGTAATGATCTGTGCCTTTGTCTTGTCACCCGAATCTCTTTAGCTGAGGCCTGTTTACCTTTCTCTCAGTAGAACTGCTCTTTGTGGACTTGAAGGTCATTGTTTAGGGTGGCCATCTCTTGGCTACTTTCCTGTCTGCTAAATCATTTCAACTCTAGCACTTTTGGGTAATGGCCAGGACAGTGCAGTGCTTCTCAAACATCTCCACCAAAATGCCCCGCCAGCAAAAGAGTGTGAATATATGCACCCATACACACACGTACACAGATGGCCTGGGGAAGCCCAAAGTGGCCTATTGAAGGCTCGGAATTTTCTTGAAGGCTGCTATTTTATTTAAACATTCATCAAAATGTGACATCTGTTCCCAAAAGATAACTGGTTGTTCTAATTTTTAAAACAACGTTTTAAATTACTTATCATCAGGAAAAAAATTCAACCGTTTTCCCCCGTTTTGTAAAAAGCCCTTGAGGAATCTGATAACCTGGGAAGATGCCACATGCTTTCTTGGGGTACTGTCTGGCGCTTCTTGACATGCTGCTAGCAACCCCAGCTAGAGAAGCCCGGTTGTGGGGCGGGGGGGCATCTCTTGGTTGCTGGAGCAGGCCGAACTGAGTTTGAATTCTCGCAGCATTGCTTCCCAGCAGCGTAACCTTCAGCAGATTACATCAGCTTCTCAGCTCTTCCCATCTGGCAGGGTGCATTCATTCAACAACCACTGAGTACCTACTATGTGCCAGGTGCTGTTATAGGAGCTGGGCTAGAAAGGAATAGGACACACAAAGTTCCTCCATAGAATGAAGCATTTCTACTTCAGATGGGAGGAATGGACAATAAACAGGAAAGCAAATAAGAACATTTCAGACTGTGATGACTATGAGGAAAATGAAACACAGCAATGTGGTTGTGTGTGTGTGTACCCATACACGCTCACTAGTGTAGATGGTGTGGCCAGGGGAGGCCTCTTTGAAGACGTGATATGTGAATTCAGGTCTGATTGATAAAGTGGAGCCAAATGCGAGGATTAAATAAAGTAAGTCAGTAAAGTGCTGGCAATGTGGGAGGGGCTTAGCAGGCATTGCCTCTGTTTCTTCAAGAAGCAAAGAAATATTTAAACAAGGGGAAATCGATTTTATAGGTTGTTAGATGTGACTGGAAAGATCTTAAAAGGGCACCCATGGAATTCAACTGTGTGAATATTTTGGAAATAATACAGTCAGAAAATGTGTTTGCATCGCAAATTGTGGCACCTCTTTCAGGGATGGCTACTCAGTGGTACACCTTTGTGACAGGATTTTTCTATTGAGTTAGCACTGGGGCCCTTGATACTTAGTATCTTTTCCTTTGTTGGAGAGGCCCAGGTATTTTGGTTTTTTACTCACCTGTTGCCATGACCTGCTCCCACAGAGCATGTAAATATCTTCACTTCCTTAACTGACTCATATCAGGTTTGCACTGTAGCCAGTTAAGTATATGGGAAGACTAACATCATTATTATCTCCTTAGGGAGGTACTGTTCTTTGCAAGACAGTACATTTTCTAAAATATGCCAGCTCCTTTTCTAAAGTGTTGTTCTTTTATACATAAAAATAAGAATAACTAAACCCTAAACTAACAAGTGTACAGGACTTTTTGGTCCACAAAGCCCTTTCATACTTAGTATTTGGAACTCACAGGAGCCTTAAGAATTAAGTACCAAGGGGCAGTGAGAGAGAAGAGTCTGAGCTTCAGAATCAGCCAAACCTGGGTTCCAATCCTGATTCTGAGCCTCAGCTGTAATTTTTCAAAAATTAATACAAACAATAGGGGTACTAAAAAGATCAGCAGTTGCCAGGGCTTGAGGCAAGGGAGGGATGAATAGACAGAGCAGAGAGGATTTTTAGGGTGGTGGAAAGGCTCTATAAGATATTACACTGATAGGTGCATGTCATTATGCATTTGTCTAGACCCATAGAACGTGCTACACCAAGAGTCAACTCTAATATAATCTGTGGACTTTGGGTGATTATGATTTAGCAATATAGGTTCATCAATTGCAACAAATGTACCTCTTTGGTGGAAGATACTGATAATGTGGGGAGGCTGTGTATATATGGGGGTAGGGAGAATATGGGCTATCTTTGAACCTTCCTTTCAGTTTTGCCGTGAACCTAAAACTGCTCTAAAAATAAAGTCTTTTAAAATTAAAACAAACAAAACAAACAAAAAAACAATGATTTATGAGCTGAGGACCCATACCCGCCGGAGTCTTGAATATACCCCCCGGAGCATATTCTTGGTGGTCTGGAACTTAAATTTGACTTTTTTTTAAGTTTAGGATTTTCATTTGGATGATAACTTGAAAATGTTAATATGAGTCTATTCTGGATAATCTGAATGACAATTGATTGAGTACCTTGGTTTCAGTGAATCTCCAAAGACTCCATCCCACAGAGATCATGGCATGTGCACCTTTCAGCTGTATTGTACAGGTTCTGTCTTTTGTGGCCCAGCTCACAATAGCTCATTAGCAATAAGTGTAGTGCTAAACATTAGTGAATTTTTTTTTTGCATTAAGCAACATTTTAAATTTTAGCCTTATGGATTAGCCCTTCAAAATAATGGATTGGTAATTTAAAACAAGTTCACTTTTCAAAAGAAAAAAAATAAATCAAATGATGATCTGTCATGCTCAAATTCAAAAGAATCTGTCAATAAGTGAAACTTAAAAGACTTAAATACATCCTGCAATCATGCCCAACAATGTCTATTAACCGCCCATCCCATTAACCATCCATCCCATTAAATTTGTATGGTTAATTTGAGTTTTTATTAGTTTTCAGTTTTGTAGTTATTTCATTCATAAGTTGTTTTTAGTTTTATAGTTGGGTAAGAGCAAAATAGCTGTAAGGAGTTTATACCTGATTTTGTTTCACAACTTGGGGTATGGGACACACAAAAACAGAAATGATAGTGAAATATAGTGTACTCACAACGGATGCCTAAAGGGCAGAGCCACCATCCTTACTTGGAAGTTGGGTAATCTGCAAAGAGGGTGTAAAATAGCATTTGGCAAGTCTCAAAGGAGAAGCAGGAATTTATCAGGTAAAGTAAGGTTGGGGGAGAAGGGGGGCTTTCGAGATTGTCAAAGGTACAGAGTGATGTAGAGGCTTGGTGTGGTTGAGTAAGAAGTTAAGAACAAGGATGTGCCGGTGGGGAGGCTGCAAGTGGAGGCCAAAGAAGGAAGGGCCTTGTAAACCTGGCTGGGGGCTGGAGTGGTCCTAGAGGTGGAGAGGAGCTCAGGAATGACCATGAACATGGAAGTATGGGGAGGAGGGACTGGATGGGTAGAGATCAGGTAACAGCAGATTGGGAATGAGGACCAAACCATGGACTGTGGGCTGGAGAAAGTGGGACAGAGTCTGGAAATATTTCTGAGGTAGAACTGGCAGGGTTTTGTGTCCAATTGGAGAAGGGCAGTGGGAGATGGGACCACATCTGTATGGGCCAGGAGATTGAGAATTCATGATGGAGCAGGTGTTCATGTCCTTATTAGGTGACAGATGGAGTAGGAAAAGCCCCTAGGTCACCCTGGTAGATATTTCAACCAGGTTTTTTGGAATGTAGATCCGGTGCTTGGAAGAGAGTTTGGGGGCTATCGTGAATAGGGGAGACATCAGCATAAAGATCATTGCTCGCGCTACAATGTCTTCCCTGAAAGAAGGTTTGGATTTAAAAAGTGGAAAACCAAGAATGGAACTCCAGCATTTGAGGGGAAGGGAGAGGAGGGGAAGCCAGCAAAGAGACAGACAGAAGTTTAGAAGAACCAGGACAATATGGTGTCCTGAAAGTCAAGGAGAGAGAGCATTTCAACAAGCAGAGGATAGCTGGGGGTCAAATACTGAGTGGATTGCTTTGAAGAGACAGAACTGTTCTTTAGACTGTCAGCTTCTTGACATTTAGGCACATGGAGTGAGGAAAATAGTAGAGGTATCAGGTCACCAGCCAAGTGGCTGAACATGGCATGTGCTGCTAGGGAGAGGAGGTGTTTGATGTTTCACAAAGCAGGTGGGCAGAAGACCAAGCCATTGGGAAATTTGTCATTCGTTCATCCATGGGTTTATTCACCTGTCCCTCAAATATTTCCTGAGGGCCTGCCAGGTGACAGACTCTCTGTTAGAGAGAGTGGGTAGAACACAAAGATAAATAAGACATAATTCCTGCCCTGGGGAGCTCACAGTGCTGGTGGGGAGATAGCTGTGTACAAAGATAATGACAGTGCCAGGTGGTAAGTGCTATGGAGAAGGGTGTGTACTGGCCCTGGAGAATGGGAGAGAGACTGCTTGACTTGGATGGGAAAGGTATGCTCATAGGAAGAGGAGAAGAGAGAGCATTGGAGCTGAGAGAACAGCCAGGCGAAGGTGGGCAGGGAGAGAGGGCATGTCCTACGTCTTGTGTGGTGTGAGCATGGGGGGACAGTGATGAGTTGAAGTTGGAAAGGAGGGCTGAGGCCAGATGGTGACAGGTTTAGGATGCCATGGCAAAGAGTAATTTTGGATTTCATCTTTTGGAGAGTGAGGACCCAAGAAACATTGGTAAGCAAGAGAGTAACACAATAGGGCTAGGTTTTAAGAAAATAGCTTTGGTGGCCAGACGTGATCATGCCTGTAATCTCAGCACTTTGGGATACCAAGATGGGCAGATCGCTTGAGGTCAGGAGTTCAAGACCAGCCTGGCCAACATGATGAAACCCCGTCTCTACCAAAAATACACACAAAAAAATTAGCTGAGCATGATGGTGTGTGCCTGTAATCCCAGCTACTCAGGAGGCTGAGGCAGGAGAATCGCTTGAACGTTGAACTCAAGAGTCGAAGGTTGTAGTGAGCCGAGATTGTGCCGCAGTGCTCCAGCCTGGGCGACAGAGCGAGACTCCGTCTTATAAAAAAAAATACCTTTGGTGTTACAGGGAAGCCTGAGTGGGTGAGGGAAAGGCTAAGGCAGGGAATCTGGGTAGCGTCAAATCTCAATCCATTTACAGCCTCTTTCACTCAGCAGGTGTTTGTTGAACACTTGCTGCGTGCTCTGTTCTGTGCTGGATGCTGATGCTTTCCATGAAAATGCTTTCGGCTTGCCTTTGTTAAGCGGCCTGCTGATCTCAGGGGCTTCCTGGGGAGTGCTGAATATTGACCCAGATGCAGACAGCGGTCACCAGGCAGACTCTTCTGCTGGAAGATTGCTATTCCCCAAATGAGCCTCTGGGTCCAGAAGCCAGCACTCTTTATTTCATGCATTCCTCGTTACTTTGACTGTCCTAGTTGGCTGGAGTTGCAAATAGCCACTTGCCGTGGAGAGCATGAAGCTAGCACATAAAAAACCACACCAGGCACTGCACAGAGACATCTGCTTCTGTTTCCTGAGTAACTGTGCAGCAACACAGGGCCGAATGGGTACAAGGCACATGCTCTGTGTTATTTTCTAGTTATAATGAAGTACAATTTCCATGTGGCTGGTGATGAAAGAGTCAGGTCAATTTCAGAAAGAAGAGTGTTTCCGATTATGCAGATCACATCCAAATGTTTACCTCATTGCATCTTAGTTTTGGCTGGGCCCTGCTTTTGAAGATCATGGAAATGCATCTGGGCCTCCTTTGCACTGCATTTAGGGAAGATCTGTACTCAGAGCCTCTTCGCTGGCAGTGGGGAGCCCTGGGTACAACCTGGGATTGCCTCTCCCTGTTGTGGTACTTGAAGCGAATCAATAAGTAGCAAGAAATGTAAGCGTGCTTCCAGCAAAAATCAGAGGCTGTTAGCACTGGAAGAGACTCAGCCCTTATTAAGTCCAACCAGCTCATTTTACTGATAAGGAAACTGAGGTCCTGAGCCACAGACCGGCTGGCCTCAGATCACAAAGAGAGGGACAGCAGACTTGGGACCAGCCTGCAGGGTCCAGTCCAGAGCTTCCCACGAGTCCACCCTTTCCTCTTCTTTCATCTTTCTACATTTCCTGTTTGCTGTTATACCTCTTTTATTAAAAGTATACAGTATTTCCAGTGGAATCTGCTTAGTTTACATACCATGTGAGGGGCAGTTCTCAGTCCATGAATGTTTCCTTGTCTCATATGATAAACTCTGAGTTGGCCTCAACTTGAATGGCAGAAGTAGAAGGGGTGGTTCAACATGCAGGAAATTTGAGGGTAATAAAATCATGTGGCTAGAGCATTTGGGGGCTAAGGAAGTAGCAGCCTATGGTACAAGTCCAAAGCCTGGAGGGTGAGCTCAGTTTAGCCCTTTCATCTTTGAGTCACACATAGGGGTGTCCAGTGGCCAGTGATTCTCAAACCAGAGGATGCATTCAAATCACTGGGGAGATTATTTAAAATGCATATTCAGGGACTTGCCTCAGAGGTTCTTATTCACTAGGTTTGGTGTAGAAGCCAGGAATCTGCATTTCTCAAGTTATACGTCAGGTAGATTGTGTTGCAAATTACCCTGTGGCTCTTACCTTGAGAAGCATAGCACAGCAGTAGGAGAAATAGGACAGGGGCATGTCTATGTGTTCAGAGTATACACTCAATAACATATATTTGGAGGAGTATTGTGGAGTTTGTGTGTCTGAGATCATTTACTGTGAGAATTTTCCAACAGGGAGGACATAGGTATTGAGAGAAAGCCTTCGAGTAGAGCTGGAAAGTGCAGAACACCAGACTCAGAACTGCTTAGCTGCTGGGTGGCTGCATGTCAGTGGTGCCTTGCTCTGAGTGGTTCACATTTTCTCTAAAGCGTGGCTTTCTCATTCCTCATGTATCTTGGTTTCCCTTAGCCTCTACCCACTCCTCCTTCGTTTTGGTTTTGTGCAAATACCTCATTTAACTGTTCCTGAAATGCATTTGTAAAACTCATTTACATAATAATTACTATTGGGGCAATTCTGATCCAATCATCAAGGCTAAATGTATTGTGCTCCCGTCTTCCATATTGTGAGGTTCTCACACTGATACTGCAGCTGCTGGCATTAACATGAATGCTGAAAGGTAAGATGTGGGGCCGTTTGCAGTGTGTCGTGTCAGAGTCTAGATAGTTGATCAAGATGTAACATGAAATCGTCTGTCTCAGAGAAAATCACGGTGATAATCCTGAATTTAGATCTGGCTGGAGTCTGGAGATTCTTTTTTTTTTGAGACGGAGTTTTGGTCTTGTCGCCCAGGCCGGAGTGCAATGGCGCAGTCTCGGCTCACTGCAACCTCTCCTCCTCCCTTGAAATGTAAGATTTCACTGGTTTCTAATTCTCTTTCTACAAAATAAACCTCCCATCTGTTCTTCATAGAAAATGGGTCACATGCAAAGTCTGAAATTCTAAAGTCTCATGTAATGTCTAAAGTCTCCTCCTTCTGGTTCAAGCGATTCTCCTGCCTCAGCCTCCCAAGTAGGTGGGGTTACAAGTGTGTACCACCACGCCTGGCTAATTTTTGTATTTTTAGTAGAGACAGGGTTTCACCACGTTGGCCAGGCTAGTCTCGAACTCCTGACCTCAGGTGATCCACCAGACTCGGCCTCTCAAAGTGCTGGGATTACAGGCATGAGCCACGGTGCCCAGCCAAGTTTGGAGATTCTCTATGAAGTGGTCCCACCGCCCTGAGCTCCTGCACAGGCCCCAGGTTGTCCTAGCTGAGCAGCCAGCTATATGTTCCTGCTTTCATTTGCTCTCAGGTTCCCAAAACTTTGTTCTCAGGGCTCAAACTCCAAGGTGTATTTTTGAAACGTTTGCTTTAGAGTGTTGACTTGGTTATGTGGCTAAAACTAAACCTACTTTTTCCAGTCTCTCTTAGAATGAGACTTTAGAATTTCAGACTTTGCATGTGACTCGTTTTCTATGAAGAACAGATGGGAGGTTTATTTTGTAGAAAGAGAATTAGAAACCAGTGAAACCTTACATGATTTCACATTAGTACAGAAACCAAATCCATTGAAAACATTGAGAGCTGTTCCTGGTTATGAATTTACTGGTGGCAATGAGAAATTTCCAGGGTTTTCTGTGACAAGACTATCACCAACTCTTAGTTCACTCTGTGCCTCCCACTCTCCACAATCTGCTCCAAATCTTTCTCCATTTAATCTATTTATTTTTATTTATTGAGCAAGCAATATTGTAACCATGACTGAAATTTTTTAAATTACAAGGAAACTTACCCTGGGTCCAGCTTCAGTAACAGATCGTATGTTTTCATTTTTCCACATCCCCTTCCAGGCTCTGTTCCTATGCTACAGAATCTTTACATTACTATAATCATGGTGTCGTTATAAGTTTGTATTTGACATTTTTCAATTAATATTGTATTACAAGACTATTTCCATATTGCTCTGTATTGTTCATGTTTATGATGCTTTGTGGAGTCATTTGACTCTCATTTATTTGACCATCCTTATATTTTGGTCATTTATGTTCATTTCCCATAAAAAGGCTATGATGAAATAAACCCCATCCACAATTGCTCTGATAATTACCTCTTCTGTTCTCAAAGCTCGCCTGCTGTCTCTCCTGTGAGCCTCTGATTCACTTGGCCCCATCATGTTTCATGGAGACCATGGTTCTCTAGTTACTCTGGCTGTGGTCAATTACTGCCGCTAAATGACTCTTTCTGCCCTGGGCTCGCTTAATCATGAGGCTTCTGCCAAGTCCAGACCACCTCTCCCAGCCTTTGCTTGTTCCAGTAGCTGCTTTCTCTCCTCCAAGTCCTGTGCCAAAGGCAGACCTCCAGTTCATTTCACATTATCTTGATTACCACATTTTATGTGTATATTATAATATTTGCAGTCATTTAGATCAAGGGTCTTTAAACCCTGGGCTGTGGACCAGTACTGGGCTGCAGCCAGTTAGGAACCCAGCCGCACAGCAGGAGGTGAGCAGTGGGCCAGCGGGCATTACCATCTGAGCTCCACCTCCTGTCACATCCACAGCAGCATTAGATTCTCATAGGATCGCGAACCCTATTGTGAACTGCACATGTGAAAGATCTAGGTTGTACACTCCTTATGAAAATCTAATGTCTGATGATTTGAGATGGAACAGTTTCATCCTGAAACCATCCCTACACGCCCCCACCACATCTGTGGAAAAATTGTCTTTCATGGAACTGGTTCCTGGTGCCAAAAAGTTTGGGGACCACTGATTTAGATATCATTTAGGGTTCTTTACTGCAAGCAACAGAAACTAACATAAGCAATAGGGAATTTACAATAATGAGTCTAGGAAGCAGGTGGGAAGTGAAGCACATCAGATAGCAATTGCACAGGATTGGTCTCAGCATAAACAGCGAGTTCAAAGGATTTGCTGCTGGAGCCAAGGACCCAAAGACATTTGGTCTGCTGGCCAATTTGCTGGAAATTCAAATTCCAGGGAGGAAGTGTCCATTGACCCACATTGCCTACCTTGGCTTTAGCTGGTAGGACCCCTGAATACATTCCCACCACATTTAATCCAATGTGGAGAGGTGACTAAAGACTCAAGGAAAGGGGAATGCTGCCCCATATATACACCTTCCTATGGATATATATTTATGCAAAGGTCTCTGCCTAACATTAACTAACACCTCCATAGAGCTGATCTCAAAATGTGGTCAGTTAGGGCATCCAGCTCCAAATCCAAAGTCTTTGGGGGGATTTCCGTTTCCCTCTAACACTGTCACAGTCTCTTGCACAGCCCAAGTTGAGTTAAATGGGAGGGGGACTACACTGCTTCTCTAACTTCTCTAGATGCTATTTCTTTTTTTTTTTTTTTTTGAGACGGAGTCTTGCTCTGTCGCCCAGGCTGGAGTGCCGTGGCCGGATCTCAGCTCACTGCAAGCTCCGCCTCCCAGGTTCACGCCATTCTCCCGCCTCAGCCTCCCGAGTAGCTGGGACTACAGGCGCCCGCCATTTTGAGATGGAGTCTTTTTCTGTCGCCCAGGCTGGAGTGCAGTGGTGAAATCTCGACTCACAGCAGCCTCTGCCTCCTGGGCTCAAGAGATTCTCCTGCCTCACCCTTCTGAGTAGCTGGGATTACAGGTGTCCACTACCATGCCCAGCTAATTTTTGTATTTTCAGTAGAGATGGGGTTTCACCATGTTGGCCAGGCTGGTCACGAACTCCTGACCTCAAATGATCCACTCGCCTCAGCCTCCCAAAGTACTGGGATTACAGGTATGAGCTACCTCGCCAGGCCCCGGAAGTCATTTCTGTTTCCTGCTCCCTGGCTCATGCCCCATTATGACTATTTAGAGAGGCACCATAATATCAAGCAGTAGTTTTTAAATGAGGAGGGGGATATCAGATTTGGAGGATTTCATCCAAAATACATGGCCCCCTTAACCCCAACCTCACCCCATGCAGGGCAGGTCATAATCTCTGGGGGGAAGGGTCACAGCATGGCATGTGTGCTTTGAACAAGCTCCTCTTCTGTTATGTTACCCTGACACCCACCTCGCCCCCATCCTTTAAAACCTCCAGTGAAGCTGAGAGAGCGCTGATTTGATTCTAGGGTTGGATCTGTGTCTTACACATTATAAAGCTTCTGAATGGTAATGTACATTCTCCCAATGAAGGGACAAAGTGGAGATTTCCTCTGTCCCTGCTGGGGGCCTGGGGGCATGTTAGATGCCTTTCCTAGCTATTTCATTTCATCTACTGAGCAATACTAGCAGATTCGCATTGTTTTATCTCACATATATTTTCAAAGCCCACATCATCCACTAAACCACACGGACATTCTGAATCTCCGTGACTACATCTGCAAAATGGAAATATACATCTTTAAAATGAATCTTGTGAGTATCAGAGGGTTTGTGTTAAAGCAGTTAGGGCAGATAAGGGGTATTTTTGCTCGTCCACTGGGCTTCTTCTGTCTGTAATCCTCCAGCATATCTCTTCCCTTCCCTCAGTGGCAGACATTACCTCTTTCATAGAAGGCTGAAGCCATCCAATGTGAACTTCATCCTCCACTCCTTTCCTTACACCAGCATGTTGTTTTCCATAATGGAAGATCTCTTTTGCTTGTTTTCTTTTTCTGATCATTTAAATAACTTTACCCTAGATTTTCTTAGGACCCACCAGTCTATGGGTGATATGGTTGTGTCCCCACCCAAATCTCATCTTGAATTGTAGGTCTCACAATTCCCATGTGTTGTGGGAGGGACCTGGTGGGAGGCAATTGAATCATGGGAGCCGGTCTTTCCTGTGCTAGTCTCGTGATAGTGAATAAGTTTCACGAGAGCTGATGATTTTGTAAAGGGGAGTTTCCCTGTACAATTTTCTTCTCTTGTCTTCTCTTGTTCTTCTCTCTTGAGATGTGCCTTTCACGTGAACTTCCACCATGATTGTGGAACTGTGAGTCCAGTAAACCTCTTTCTTTTGTGAACTGCCCAGTCTTGGGTATGTCTTTATTATCAGCATGAAAATGGATTAATACATTGAGTATAAAGTCATTCAAACACAATCACTCCAATTTTTGTGACCTTCTGTTCACATGTACACAGTGCAGAATCTTAGCCACCCCTAAGGTCACTCTAAGCCTTGCTGGAAATCACAGGAGGTATCCTGGGTGCTCATGAACTGTTATGAATTTTTTGAACTCTAGAAACAAACTCTAAGCCTCAGTTTTTCATCTGTAAAGGGAGATGATGATAGTTTCTTTAGGTGGGTGTTTTGAGATTAATTAGATAATATGTATAAAGTAATTAGCCTTTGGTTAGCCTGCATTCTGTTACTAAATAAATGGTTGTTATTGGTGTCACTGTCAAACACCTACTAATAGGCCTTGCCAGCTGCTGCAAGGTGTTGATGTGATTCCCCAGGGCAACTGGCTAGTATAGGAAGTGGTGAGGGGTGGGTGAAGAGACACACTGCATTCTGCCTTATCATTCCTACTGCCTTGTTTGGTGGGAAAAGATTTTCTAGTTGGGCTCTGTTAGTTGCCAAGGTCAGAAAACTATTCATATTAGATTGAATCATATGAAAGTATTAATCATATGAAATTGCATTTTTGTAGATCAAAAATAGTCAAATATCAGTGATTTTTTAATGTTTCAACTGAGCACTTAAAGAGTGATATCAACAAATAGGTTTATTCTCTTATACTGTCCTATTTCTTGTTTTGTTTTTTTCACTAATTAATATAGTGAAAAAATGTATGGAGAACTGTCCATTTTAACAGATATAAATCTACCTCATCCTACCAGATAAATTACATTCCATTGTTTGGATAGATTTCATTTTAGCCAAGCTCCTATTCATGAACATTTAGGTTGCTTCCTTTTATTCATTGTTGTTCTTACAAAATATGATGCAATGTAAGTCTTTATGTGTATATATATATATATAACTTTATACAGTATTTTTGAGTATATCTGTAAGATGAACTACTAAAAGTAGAGCTGCTGGTGAAGGAGTATGTGCATTGGAAATTGTGATAAGTATTGTAAAGTTCTCTCCCAAGAAGCTGCCCAAAGTTAGATTCTGATCAGCAGTGAACATTCTTGCCATGTCAGTATTGTCAAACTTTATAACATTTGCCAATCTAATGGGTTTTAAATGGAATTTTGGTGCTTTATTTTGCATTATTTTCACTATGTGTGATGTTAAACAATTTTCATATGTTATTTATTTTCTCATTGTATATTAGCTTGAGCTGCTGTAACAAAAAATCATAGACTGGGTGCTTAAGCAACAGGAATTTATTTCTCATAGTTCTGGAGGCTGGGAAGTCCAAGATCAAGGTGTTGGGCGATTTGGTTTCCTGGTGAGGGTTCTCTTCCTGGCTTGCAGAGGGCTGCCTTCTCCCTTGTTCTCACATAGTGGGGTGGGGAGTGGGCCTAAGAGAGACAGGGAGAAAACTGGTTTATCTTCCTCACTCTGGCTTCTTTTCTGCTTATAAGGACATGAATTCTATCATGGGGCCTTACCCTCATGACCTCATCTAAATCTAATTACCTCCCAAATGCCCCACCTCCAAATACAATCATACTGAGGATTTGGGCTTCAGCAGATGAATGGTGGGGAGGGACACATTCAGTCCACAACACCTATGAACCACTTGTTCATACCCTTAGTTCCTATCTCCACTGTGTTGTCTGTTTCTTATTGATTTGTTAGAATTATTTATAAATGAAGAAAACCAGCAGGTTAGGGTGCATTTTAGAACAGGTATTCTGCATCGGTCTTCACATGTCAGTATGTATTGGGGACGGGGCAGCACGCTGGCACATTATAAAGTTTCAAAGTTCAATTATTTTTGTCTTTTACCATGATTTATTATTTGGTTTTGCTGCCTGTCACTAACAGAGGTCCTGTTAGTTCGTCCTAATTTTAGGAATATTATGTCTCAAAACACTTGAAAGTTATCCCATCTTGCATCTTGCCTTACAGAAAACTCCTTGACTATCAGAACAGAAGAAGGGGAGAGAATCGTTAGGAGGATCAGGAAGGAGTGGAGGGAGCCTGGGAGGTCGATGCAACTAGCAGGCTAACATCTCAAGCCCTCATTCCCTCATTTTTTTCTTTGATTGGCTTTTTCTTTCTGTTTTTCCTCCTTCCTTCCTTTCTGTTTTTCTGTGTTTTTGTTTGTTTGCTTGTTTCTGGCTACATACTATAAAAATACAATTCTGGAGCATGTGGTTAGTTTCCCACCACGGGGACTCAAATGGAATTTCAAGTCACTCACTATAATTCGACTATAAATTAGAGAATTATTATGAATAGAATAGGACGGAATGTGGTTTCATGTTTTCTTCCCCCAGGGACCTTGCCCAATTTGGCAATAGGAACTAAATTAAGGGTGGGATTAGTTCTAGGAAGTGGATTTTGAGTATAGCTGCATGTCTAATCCAGCTATTATGGGCAGTGTCTTAGTTATCTGTGTTAATGAGAGATCAGGAGGCGGTGGATAACTGAAATCTCCAAATGTACCAGAAACGTATTTCTGCCTTTGTTCATTTATCCCAATGATCCTTCCACTAGAACAATTATCAAAGTGGTTTTATTTCTACTCATTTTAACCTTCTGTTTTCTAGCAACAACATAGGCAAGGAGGCCACATGCAGCAGGGGGGAAAATGAATACTAGACCAGGAGTCGGGAGACAATTTTAGTCCTGTCCGTGCCCTGCACTAGCCTGAGACCAAGGACAAGTCATAAAGTCTCCTAGGTTCTCAGTTTCTTCCCTCTAAAAGAGCCATATAACATCAACCTCTCTGGGTGGCTAGGGGTGGTGAGGGGCCCTGGAAAGTGGAACTGGCGGTAGTGCTGCCTGTGCCGCAGAGCCGGGCCATTTACACATGTGCAGTCTGCGCAGCATGGGACACAGAGGAGGAGTGCGGCCCATGCCGGCCCATTTTCCTTCCTTGTTCTCCAAGTATAAGCACACTCCATTATTTTCCTAGGGCTCCCAGAATGAATTACCACAAACTGGATTGCTTAAAACACCAGACATTTACTCTCTTGAAATTCTGAAGATCAGCAGTTCAAAATCGGTGTCACTAGGACCACGCTCCTTCCAAAGTTACTAGGGGGAGAATCCTTCCTTGCCTCTTCCAGCTTCTGGTGGCTCCAGGCATTCCTTGGCTTGTGATTGCACCACTCCAATCTCTGCTTCAGGAGTCACACTGCCTTTGTGTCTGTGTCCATGTCTTCTCTTCCATGTCTTATAAGGGCACTTGTCATTGGATTTAAGGCCCACCTGGCTTACCTAGGATGATCTCTTCTTGAGATGAGCTATGTAATCTGGCACCGAGTAGGTGCGTGAACAATTACAGTTATGACTGTGACTCCTGTTTCCTCTTCTGAGGTCTTTTCAATTCTCCCCGCCCTCACCCTGCCCAGCCAGGACAGCCAGTCCTTTCCAAGAGCCTACCACAATCTTGTACTGGCTGCATAGAGCTCATCTGCTGCTGGGTCTAAGCCACTTGTATGGACCTGTGGTGCGTTTCCCCTTGTCTTCTGGGCCTGGCTCAGTGCTGGCATACAGCTGGTGCTCAGAGTATGTCTGCGTAATGAATAAACTACAGTGTGCTTGCTCTTGGCATGGAGCCTGGCACAGTAGGTCTCTGAAATGACCAGTTAAATGAGGGTGTAGATCAGTCTTTGGATAGAGCTTTTGAACCTTCTGACATTTTTCACCTCTTCCAAGTCACCATGGCAGCAGGGACATTATTATCATTACTAACAAATATTTGTTTAGTGCCAAGCTCTTTGCTATGCACATGGATGGCCTAACTTAAATCCCCTTACAGCTTACAAGATAGGTACTGGTACTATCCATCTTTAAAGCACAGTGAGCCTCAGAGAGATTCAGAAACTTCCCAGTCACACTGCCAGTGAGAGGTGAAGCCAGCTGGACTTCCTGGGTCAAGTGGGGACTTGGGGAACTTTTCTGTCTAGCTAGAGGATTGTAAACACACCAATCAGGGCTCTGTGTCCAGCTAAAGGATTGTAAATACACCAAACAGCACTCTGTAAAAACGCACCCATCAGTGCTCTGTGTCTAGCTAGAGGATTGTATATGCACCAATGAGCACTCTGTAAAATGGACCAATGAGCACTCTGTAAAATGGACCAATCTGCAGGATGTGGGCGGGGACAAGTAAGGGAATAAAAGCTGGCCCCCGCCCCCTCCAGCCAGCAGCGCAACTCGCTCAGGTTCTCTTGTATGCTGTGGAAGCTTTGTTCTTTCACGCCTCACAGAAATTCTTGCTGTAGCTCACTGTTGGAGTCTGTGCCACCTTTGAGAGCTGTAACACTCACAGCAAGGGTCCGCGGCTTCATTCTTGAAGTCAGCTAGACCAGGAACTCACCCAAAAGAAGAAAGTCCATGACACCACCTTTAAGAGCTGTAACACTCACTGTGAAGGTCTGCAGCTTCATTCTTTAAGTCAGCGAGACCACGAACCCACCGGAAGGAACAAACTCGGGACACACTAGGAAATGTGGTGGCAGGGATGTGAACCACAGGCAGCCTGGCTCTAAAGCGGTGGCCTCTCAACCACTGTGTCCGGTTCCTTGCCGTTCCGTCAGGGAGACACAAGGCAGGAAGTCCGGTACCTCTGGCGGGAATCCGGAAGATGAGTTGGAGCTTAAGGGGGACTCCTGAAACCGCATAAGAGGTGAGGGCACCATGCGCTTGGAGCTCTCCAAGGCCGTGACACCCAAAGCCGGGGCCGCATTATGGCTTTCGCAGGCCCTAGCCATTTTTGCCTTCGCGGAGCCCTCTTTCCTCCAAAAACCAACTCTAAGCCAGGCTGGATTGTATTAATACTCATCTTTGAAACAGACTGTGCCTACTTGTGCCTGATGGATAAGTCGACCCTGCTCAAAGCCTTCTTCGGGTGAAGAGAGAATTGGTGTTCTGGTGCCCTAACCCGCCTCTGTCTTCGCAGGTCCCGCAGCGGATGGCGGCGGAGGGCGCCCCCGAGGATAGCGGCGGCGGCGCCCCGGGAGTGTGGGGCGCCTGGGGCCCCTGGTCCGCCTGTTCGCGTAGCTGCAGCGGCGGCGTGATGGAGCAGACGCGGCCCTGCCTGCCCGGCTCCTACCGCCTGCGCGGTGGCCAGCGCCCTGGCACCCCCACGCGCGCCTTCGCGGACCACGTGGTGTCGGCCGTGCGCACGTCGGTGCCACTACACCGGAGCGGCGACAAGACGCCCGCCCTGGCCGGCACGGACGCCAGCCGCCAGGGCCCCACCGTGCTGCGAGGCAGCCGGCACCCACAGCCTCAGGGCCGCGAAGTCACCGCGGACAGAAGGTATAGCACGCCCTTGCCTGTGCCCCTCCCCCTGTCCCTGTCTCAGTTTCTGCCCCTGTCCCTGCCCCTGCCTCGGACGCTGCTCTGCACCACAGACAGTGCGACGAATGCACTGCTTTGCCAGGTGGAAAGGAACTCTGGGCTCCACGAAGCTCCTTTCATCTTTTGATTTATTTTGTAGCCCTGTAAAGTGTTGAGGCCACTCCCACCTCACTCTGTGGTTCTGAATAATCTTCAAAGCGAGGCTAATTCTGAGAATGCCCTTACAAAGAATTTTAGGGAGGCCTTCTAGAGGGGTGAAAGCAGGAGGGGAGTGCTGTCCTGGTGCCGGGAAGGAGAGATTCTCAGGTTGTGTGGATTAGAGCTGAGGACACAAGACAAGAAGACGTGTATCTAACCCGAGAGCTGAAATGAGTTGCCAGTCCTAGGATAAGTTGAATGTTTGGAGTCTTAGAATGCTCGGAAGCTGTAGGCTTCCAGATTTTGTGAACTTTTCTAGTACGTTTCCCCCAAAGTTTTTTGAGTCAACACACTGGTTTGAGGACATGTCTAAGGACCTAAACTGTTTCAGAGTCCATAAAATGTAAACTCTAGAAATGGCATAGTGCCATCAAAATAGTGGTATAGTTCTAAGAAGCATAAATATGCCAAAGTAGGCAGTGCCTTGGGAAAGGTAGGGATATAGGTGCTGAGAAGAGCTTGTCAGTGAGTGAAGCAACAGATATTAACAGATCACTGCATTCATCCTGCAGTATTTGTTGGGTGTCTTAGTGCCTAGGTTCCTGATAGATCCTGGGGGAACACTAATGCAAAAACAGTAAAAAACAAACATGGACAAGAACAAAAAGTGTAAGATGTGCTCTCCGTGCTTAAGAAATGCATAATTCATTTGTCAAGCCCTGTTAATGTCCAGCCCTGATGAAATAGATGTTACACATGAGGAATCAGAGGACCTAGAGCCAGTGGACACACTGAATTTTGAAGGTGGTGCTGCTCACCCCCAGATCCCTGCAGTACTCATCCTCCTGTGGGTGCCAGCTGAAGGGATGGAGAGCTGGATTTGGGTGGGGCCTGAGTAGGAAAGGGGCTTCTTGACAGCCTCTGTGGTTGACAACCTAGAAGAGCTGCCTGAGGATCAGGCTGTTGTTGGCCACAGGCCTGTGCTGCAGGCATTGTGCCTGTGTGTTTTGGCAGCAGGAAATTTTTTTCTTCAAATGTATTGACGGGGGCCAGTTAAACTGTTTACTATGAAGTTCCTGCAAGTTTTTATCATGCTCTTGTGATTTGACAGTTACTGATGAAATAATCCAAATATTAGCCCGGGAGGCCTGTGCAGCCTACAAATGTCATGCTCCTCCCGGCTGATGAAAATCACATTTGCTTATATTCATCAGTCGTTAGGTACTTGCATAGTATATTTGACCCCAAGGAGAAATGTCAGCATGTTTTTAGGATGGCTGTCTGCTCCACTCTGTGTTTCGGGTTTGAGGTTTGAGGCAGAGGCTGTTGGAGTTTAGATGTTGAAGAAATTGTTAGGTTGCTGTGCTAGGCAACAGGAAGCTTAATTGGAGTCAGATAACAAATGAAACTATTCAGCCTTCCACCAGATATTTATTAAACATCTACTATGTTGTAAGACCCTGGGACATACACAAAGGTGAATAAAAGCCAGGTTTTGGGACCTCATGGCTCTTACTGACAGGCTAGAGCAGTTGTTTGCAAAATTACTATTTTTTTTTTAAGCAGAAGAATCCTTTCTGCAAAATCAATCTTAGATGGAGGCTTAGTTTATGTAACAACACTCGTAAAATCTGAGTTGCTTTGGTTGAAGCCTCAGAGGTATAGAAACCTGGGGTCAAGATCCAATGGAAGAGTGGTTTTCAACCTCGACTGACTGTTAGAATTTTTTTCCCAATCTTCTAGAAACCCTGACACCCACATCACACTCCAAACCAGCATCAGAATCTCTAGGGGCCACCCTCAGATGTTGGTATGATTCCATTCCAGCCAAGTTTGGGAAGCACTGGTCTGGATGAAACTCTTTGGAGAATCAAGTTTCCATGGGAAAGATTTTGGGAATCAAATATTGTCTAGCAGAATTTTCCAAGTTTAGTGAGCACGTATCAGAATCACTTGCCGTGGAGTGGGTGGCTTGTTAAAAAGAGTTGCCAAGTCTACGCCATCTCCCAGTCCTAACGGGGATTCTGATTTGTAGGTCAGTTATATGTCCTATGTATCTTCATTTTAAATGCTTCTGATATAGCCTAGAGTTTGAGAACCACTACTCTAGAGGGTTGGAAAAGATGCGCATCTAGATGCCTTCAATATAAGGCCGTCTGATGAGATAGTAGTGACAAGGGCTCCCATGTTGAAGCATGCCTTCTGTGCAGGCATTCTTTCAAATGCATGACAACATTTACAGTTACACAACCCTGTGAGGCAGAAACTATTATTCACATTTTATAAACAATGAAACTGAGGCCGGGAGGAATGAAGTGACTTGCTCAAGATTACCACTTGAGAAGCAACAGCCCTAGAATTCAAAAGAGGTCTGCCAGAGTCTGGCTCTAAAGTTGTTTTCACTGAAATGGGTATTCTGAAAAAGAAGCTGCTGACTTCCAGCCGGTGTGTTCAGAAAAGGTGCTTGGAGGTTGGGCTGTCTGAGCACTGTTTTGACAAATGGATAGGATTTAATAGTGAAGGCTTAGAATGAGCTGCATCTCTTCCTTGCAATGTTCAGCTCCTTTAACCAGGGTAATCTTCTTTGCATCTAATCCTAGGCATCACGTGAGTTCAAAAAAAAATTAGAAACCACAATCTGTATTCTTGCGGGGGGGGGCTTGCGCTTTGGTGGTGGAGAAGGGCAAAGCCACAGAACACTGCCCACCCTGGGAGACAGTAGAGCTATGACCAGGGTTCAGGAAGAAGGAATCCCTGTGGAATGGAACAGTCAGGGAAGACTGCACAGAGCAGGTAGGATTTGAACCTGCCCTTGATGACTAAATAGAATTTACTTAGCTGGAATATATCTGGAAACTTCTTGAGTCCACTTGCTTCCATACCAGGTGTTCGTCTCATTAAAACAAGCACATACGTAGTATAAATCCTACTCTAAAAAGCCTCAAAAATAAAGTCAATCTTCATTGGAGCTCTCCCAAGGATTCAGAGCTTAGGAAAGTTAAACTTCTCTGAGCCTCAGAGGCTTCATCTTTCAAATGAGAGTAATAGTAATACCTATCTTGTGGGGTTGAGTAATTCAATGAAAATACATTCATATTGCCTGGCCCATAGCGGACACTCATCAAATACATTCATATTGCCTGGCCCATAGTGGGTGCTCATAGCGGACACTGTAACTCCCATTATAGGTCTGACGGCTGTTGCTAGATAGTGTGTTAGAGAGAGTTCCAGTTAGAACTCAAGTGCAGCAGAAGGGATCAGGTTAACTGGGGCCACTCAGGAAGATGGAGCCAGGAACTGAGCTCCCGTTCAGAGGGGCGGGACTCTGGGCAGCACAGACTGGGTGCAGCCAAGGCCCTAGTGTCTGTGCTCCCTGCTCTCTGCCCCTTCTTAGTGTGGCTTGCTCAGAAAAATCCTCCACAAAGGGTGGCATTCCCCTGTGATGTAGTTAGGGCAATGGCAGAGGAGGTTCCAGGCTAGGAGGTTCATCCTTCAGGTCTTGGCCAACAGATTCCATAATGGCACTGAACCAAGTCATCTTTCACCCCAGACCCAAGGCTGTGTTCCCATGATGGCTCAAGGGCAAGGGGCGAGTAGGGAAGTAGGGTGTTAGGTGACTCCTACAAAGCACGCCGCATTGTGGCAACTCACACCTGTGAAATCGAAGATACTCCTTGGTAGGAGCAACTTCCCCCTCAATTGCTGGAAATGGGTACCTGTAGACTAGAGGGTGCTGGAAGGAGCCCCTGTTACTATGGGACCCCCCTTCACCTTTTCTTCCTCCAATTTTATTGTGTTAAAATACACGTAACATAAAATAGACCATCTTGACTATTTTTTTTTTTTTTTGAGATGGAGTCTCACTCTGTTGCCCAGGCTGGAGTGCAGTGGCTGGATCTCAGCTCACTGCAAGCTCCGCCTCCCAGGTTTACGCCATTCTCCTGCCTCAGCCTCCCGAGTAGCTGGGACTACAGGCACCCACCACTTCGCCCGGCTAGTTTTTTGTATTTTTTTAGTGAAGACGGGGTTTCACCGTGTTAGCCAGGCTGGTCTCGATCTCCTGACCTCGTGATCTGCCTGTCTCGGCCTCCCAGAGTGCTGGGATTACAGGCTTGAGCCACCGCGCCTGGCCCATCTTAACTATTTTTAAGCATACGGTTCAGTAATTGACTATATTCATACTGTTATGCCACCATCACCACCATCCATTCACGGAACTCTTTAAAATCTTTCAAAACTGAAACTGTACCCATGAAACAATAACTTCACATTCCTTCCTTCCCCCACCCCAGCCCTCAGCCAACCACCATTCTGCTTTCTTCCACTATGATTTTGACTACTCTTAAGTATCTCATGTATTTGTCTTTTTTGTGACTGGCTTATTTCACTCAACATAATGTCCTCAAAGTTTATTCCATATTGTAGCATATTCCTTTTTAGGGCTGAATAGTATTCCGTTGCATGTATAGACCACATTTTGCTTATCCTTTCATCCATCAGTGGACACTTAGGTTGCTTCCACATTTTAGGAATTGTGAATAACACTGCTACTAACATGGACGTTTTCAGTTCTTTTGGGTGGAAATTGGGAAGGGGAATTGCTGGATCATAGGGTAATCATATTTTTAGATTTTTGAAGAACTGCCATACTATTTTCTGTAGCAGCTGCACTATTTTACCTTCCCACAACAGTGCACAAGGATTCCATCCTCACCAACACTTGTTTTCCGTTTTTTTTGATAGTGCCTATCTTAATAGGTGTGGGGTGGTATCTCATTGTAGTTTGGTTTGCATTTCCCTAATGATTAGTGATGTTGAACTTTTTTTTATGTACTTGCTGGCTGTTTGTGTATCTTCTTTGGAAAAATGTTTGTTAAGTCCTTTGAAGACCTTCCCTTTTATAACACTGAAAGCAAGGTGGATTTCTTCCCATTCCCAAAATGTCTAGAGAAAATGGCATCCAGAAAGATGCCCTGTGGCCCAGAACCCAAGTACACAACCTAACAGAAATGCGTTGCAAATGTCTGTTGGTCAATATCACTCAGCTTCCAAAAAGACAAGATATGAGAGCAGTGCCCTCTCTTATTTGAGGACTTCAGGTGATTTTTTTCACCTCTCTGATGCTAAAGAGCCTGATATCTGGCAGGCTTTCCTTCCCACTGGACTTGCTTACATTCGCCTACATTAGCCAGCTTTTCTGGTCGTTCATCACACTCATTAACCAGCTGGCATCTGGGGAATGGGATATTCGATGGCGTTAATTCAGATTTTCAAATATGAATTTGGACTAGGTAGTGCCAGTTGACACTTTCTTCTCCTGGAGACAGTTGTGGGTAGCTGGGATATGAAAGCCTCGACTATGAAAATCATGACCCTGTTCCCACTGAGGGGAGTGTGTCATATCCTCAGGTGTTTGGGGGTAGAAAGAGGTTGAGGAGGGTGGGCTTCCCGGAACTTCCCAGAGAAGTTTCCTATAGAAGTTTTTCTGTAGAGCTGATTTCCTTTTGGGACGGAGTCTGGTGGGGCAAGGAAAACTCTTGCCCAGGTGTGCAGACCCACACTTCAAGAGCAGTTTGTGGCCAGCTCTCAATGACTGGGGCTTTGAAATACAGTGCTTTATTAGAATCTAGAAGAACAGGAGCTACACACCCTGAAAGGCTGTAAACTACAGGATAGTTATGAGTGCAGCTTCTGGAATTGACAGGTTTGGATGCGCCATCTGACCCCGCCACTTGCTGGCTGTGTATCCTGCCGAAGTTACTTAACTTTTTCCTAGTGGGAATAATAATACACCTACCTCACTGAGTTGCTGTGAGTTGGATAACTCATACCACATGCTTAGCACGGTATCTCCTAAGTGCTCAGTAAAGGCGTCTCGATGCCTTCCACGTGCCAGACACGTTGGCAGTTGTTTGACCTGCTGCATTTTATCTTGTCTTCATTACAACCCATGTGACGGATATGTAGTGTTCTCATTTATGGATGCCAAACTCAAGGGTCAGGGAATAAGTATCTCCTTCAAGGTCATGCAGAAGGCAAGTGAGAGAGCATAAGCTTGTGCGACGTCTTGCTCCTTTCAGACCTGCTTTTCTAGAAAGCCCTTTTCAAAGTGAAAGGTAACACTCATTAATTTAGTTAAATTTGATAAACTAACACCTCTTTGAGATGGAAAATGAAATATTTCTCTAATTATTCCCAAAGCTTTTAATGTTATATAGGAACTCTGAAACTGGCTCCACTGTGAACTCCAGAAGCCCAGAGGAAACACTACTCGCTGTCGTTAGAGGCTGGCCCTGCAAAGTCTTCATTCACATAGTTGTTTGTTGTTAAGGCTGCCTCTGGATCTCAGGTCTTAATAGACATTGCCTTGTTTAAAGTTTTGTTTTCATTTGAATTCAGCCAATGTTTTTGTGTATTTGCTTTGGGCCAGGCACTATGCTCGACACAGGAGGGGTAGATAGGTGAAAGAGGCGTGGTTTTCCACAGCCTCTGTGTCTGATGAGGAAATAGCTCAGGTATGAACACCTAAGGGAATGTGATGAATGTTCTACCTGGGGGATAAGCCGAGGGCTGTGGGAGCAGCAAGGTGGGACTAATTCTTGGGGAACAAGGTCACTTCATGGTGGAGGGTACTTTCTTGAACGATCAGTTTGCATTTTTTAGGTGGAAAAGATGGGAAAGAGCTGGGAAAGGCTTGGTGTGGCTGGGGGATGAGGTGGTTTGCTGACACAAAGTGGAGAAGAAGTGCTCCTTACCTTTCAGTGGCTCGTGCTGGTGGGGTGGAGCAGGAAGACAAGCAGACATTTATAAGTCAAGTACCCAGGGAGGAGAGGGGAAGACAACGGAGGACTGGGGGAGCCAGGGAAGGCTTTGGAGGAATAATTGAGCTGTGCTTTGAAAAGGAAAGATTTTAGCAGAGCCCAAGAATGAGGAGGGCCTTCCTGCAAAGAGCAAATGGTCAGGGTGGAGACCTGGAGGCGTGAGTGAGCATGTCATGTTCATAAATGGTCTGGTGGGGCTGAAGCACAGGCTGTAAATGAGGGAGTGTCCAGGCGAGACTGGGGAAGTCCACAGGCTCCTTTCCAGAGAGGAACTTTAAAGCAGTCCTAAGGGGACTGAACACAAAATTCTCAGAGTAAGACAGTCCCTATAAACACGGATGGCCAACATTTTTTTCTGTGAGATGATGTATATAGTGTAAAGCCCATCTAAATTTCTCCTTAATGCCCTGTGCTTTTCAAACTGTTTGGCTATGCCATCCACCACCCCATCTCTGTCCATCCAGGAAGCCAGGGTTAATTGTCTGGGGACTAAGGCTTGACCCTGTAGTTTTGTAACAGGTGTATTAGTTTCCCGTTGATGTTGGAAAACTCACTACACACTTAGTTGCTTAAAAAAATACCACTTTATTCACTTACAGTTCTGGAAGTCAGAAGGCCGAAGTCAAGGTGCTAGCCAGACTGCATTCCTTCTGGGGGCTTCAAGGAGAAACTGTGCCCTTCCCTTCTCCAGCTTTGAGAGGCTGCCTACATGCATTGGCTGGTGGCCTCTCCTCCCATTACTCTGATCTCTTGCTTCTGTAATCTCATCTCCTTCTCTGACTCTTCTCATCCTACATCCCACTTATAAGGAGGACCCTTGTGATACACTGGGCCCACCCAGGTAATCCAGGATAACCCCCCATCACAAAATATTTAATAATCAACACAAAGTCCCATTACCATATAAGGTAACATTTACAGGTTCTGGGGGTTAGGATGTAGACATCTTTGGAAGGGAAGGGGGACGTTATCAGTCTACCATAATACTACTTAACATTTTGGGGTCTTATGATTACTCAAGCAATAGGACAACTTCTGTGCCAGCAGGACCACCTGCCACTTTCCCCCATGCACTCTGGTTGTTGTTTATGGGAAAGTTAGTGATCCTGTTTCCCAGAAAAATGAAGAGGAAAAGTCATGCATCCCCACCCTACCCTTAAGTATTCTTCTTTAGAAGTGTTTATGAAGGACAGTGACAATAATGAAGTTAAAAATAGTAAATGCCCAAAGCAGCCAGTATAGAATAAAGAGTTTTGTACCCCAAGTTCAGAGTTCAGTCCTCAGCTCTTATGAATGCTTTGATCCTGGACAAGTCACCTCATTTCTCTAGGCCTGAGTTTCTACATTCATAAAATAAAGAGGTCCTTATTCTAGTCATTAAGGGGTCTTGCTTTTTATTGATGCATTATTGAGACCAACTGCTGTTTTAAAAGTTCCTGTCATCTTTTCTGCCACCCAGAGTAATGGGAAGAGAAGGTGACTAGGAAACGCAGCTCTCAAACACATTTTCTTTTTCTTTTTCTTTTTTGAGATGGAGTCTCGCTCTGTTGCCCAGGCGGGAGTGCAGTGGCACAGTCTTGGTTCACTGTAACCTCTGCCTCCTGGGTTCAAACGATTCTCCTGCCTCAGCCTCCTGAGTAGCTGGGACTACCGGTGCACACCACCACACTCGGCAAATCTCTGTTTTTAGTAGGGACAGGGTTTCACTGTGTTGGCCAGGTTGGTCTCGAACTCCTGACCTCAAGTGATCTGCTTGTCTTGGCCTCCCAGAGTACTGGGATTACAGGCATGAGCTACTGTGCTGGGCCTCAAACACCTTTCCAAACATGCTTCTGGAATGTGATGGTTTTTCTCTGTAGATGCACTGACATTGTACCTCTTCAAATCCCTCCATTCAGACTTTTGTCTCATGAGTTTTTCTTAAAAGTGTTGTTCACACATCTGTCCTCCTTTTGCTAGTCTCTTTTTGGACAGCCCCCTTCCATGGACGGGATCACTATTTCGTGCCTTGTAGAAACCCCTGGGCTGGGAATCATTAGACCCCCACTTCCTGTCTCAGCTCCATCATCTGCTAACTGGGTGACCTATGGGAATCACAATGTAATCTGTAAAATATGAAGAATTATATGTCCTCTGCCTACCACACAAGGCTTGTTGTGAGGGTCAAATGAGGTAATAGCTGTAAAAGTACTTCAAAAAACGTAAGACACCATTCAAAAACAACATGGCTTGATTGTTTTATTACCATTGACTAGGTAATTTTTGGGATTTAGAGACGTGTGTCCCTTTCTGTAATTTGTTGTCTGTGTGTCCATGTTCATGTGTGTGCAGGAGCACGTGCATGTGTGTTTGCATGTGCGCACATGGATGTATATGTGTTTGTTTGAAAGGTTCATTCGTTTTGAAACAGCTCAGCCTGCATCAGGCCTGGATCACAAGTTTTACCCACACATTCCCACCTCTCCTGGAAACTGTCCCTGGCTGCAGGTAGGAATCTTTGTTTTTTCAGCTCCTCCTTTCCTGTGCTTTGTTGGAGGCTACTTGCACTTCATCGGTAATAACTTTGGAGCAATATGTTGTTTCTTTCCTGGGGGCTCCTAGAGCTGACTGGGCCTCTTCATGATCTGGATAGGAAAACTTGCTGTTAATTAAACTTCACAAAGCCACATGCCGATTTCCTGACCTTAAGTCGATACCCAGGGAGTCTTGTTACCTACAGGGGGGCAGAAACCACATAGCAAGAAGGGAAATCTTTGGCCTTATCTGTGTTACTCCTTGGAAAACCTCCCTGGCCATCCTGGGTAGTCAGCAGAGAAAGCGGATGCAAGTGTTTGAAATGCATACTCCTTGTTTTTGGCATTTTTCATTTTCCTACCTCAAGGGTTTTTTTTTTTTTTTTTACCTTTCAAAGCAGGAATAGCACTTAGTCCCTGAATTGTTTGACAAGAAGTTACCTGTTGATGTTAAGCAGATAAACGATGTTCTAATATGCTTTGATTTCTAAATCAGAAACCTTAGCCCTTTTCAGTAACAGAGTTTGTAGCAGAGCGAGACCTGATGGTATGTACATTTCTGCCTGTAGGTTAGGAAGGATTGGAGCCAGATTTTAAGCTTGAGTTACTCTGATCTCAGACAAGGCTTCAAAGAGCCCTTGTTCATTTATTGCAGTATTTCATTAAGTGTCAGAAGTATTTCATTAGTTATCAGAACAAAGATCACATTCGCCATAAGAATGCTGCATTGAACTTTCTCCAAGGCCTTCATAACTCCGGTTCCAGAAGAAAGATGCGATGGGCTATGGAAAAAGCCTGACTACAATTTGTGTGTCCCAGAACGGGGATCTCAGTTCTGCATCTGGAATCCACTAAGGCTTTTCCTCCAGTGCACACCTGGTGCCTGTCTGCGATGCCTTCATATAAGGATGGGAGGAAGGAGTTTCCCGCACGTGGGGGTTACTGTCGTTTCCTTTGCTCATCCTACCTGCAGGAGCCTGCACGTGTTGTCGATTCAGTCATAGTAATCACAGCCATTTTTGCAGGACCTGCTATGTGCCACATCATTGACATGTACTAGGTGAACCTCAGCCAGCTCCAGTTTACAGAGGACACTGAACTAAGGTAAAGAAGTCCCCAGCATCCTGCTCCAGGAAGGAATGGAATGGGATTTGAGTGCAGGGTTCCCTGACCGTAACATCCTTGCTCTTCTCATTGCCACCCTGAGCCCACAGTGTGGACACAGGTAATTTACGTGAGGTTTAGGGGACACCTGCTGTGGTTGACCTGTAATACACATGGTCTCCCTGTTGGTTCTCAGGATAAAGTGCTCACATCCCTCAAGGACATTTTAGGCCCTCACTTGCTTGTCAATCCATAAGCCCTTTTCTGGATGTGTAGTCCTTTTGTCTCATTTCTATTAAGAGCAATGACAGCTGATGTTTATCGATGGTTTCCTCTGTAGTAGGCTGAATAATTCCCTGCCCTCTCCCACTCAGTCCTCAAAGATAGCAGGTCCTAGTCCTGGAGCCTGTAAATGCTAACTTATTTGGAAAAAGGCTCTTTGCAGATGTGATTAAGTATCTTGAGATGGGGAGAGTATTCTGGATTATTCAGGTGAGTTCTATGTGCAATTATGAATGTCCTTATAAGAGACAAGCAGAGGGAGATGTAATATGTAGGCACACAATGAGGAGGCTGATGTGAAGACAGAATAGAGAGAGACTTGAAGATGCAGCTCTTGAAGACTATAATGATATAGCCACAGCCAAGGCATGCTGGCAGCCACCAGAAGCTGGAAGAGGCCGGGAAACAGATCCTCCCCTATAGCCTCTGAAAGGAGCACAGCCCTGCTGCTACCTTGATTTCAGCCTAGTGATGCTGATTTCAAACTTCTGGCCTCCAGAGCTGTAAAATAATAGATTTCTGTTGTTTTAAATCACCAAGTTTGTGGTACCCTGTTACAGCAGCTACAGAAACTAGTGCACTGTAGGAGGCTCTGAGCTAAACCTCATAGGACCCTTATGCATAAACTATCTTTAGTGTGTCTTGTGTAACATGAGAAGAATTCTGTGCTTATAGCGACAATATGATGAGCTCTGGGTCCTACAGCTAGTAGCTAGTAGGCTGCAGAGCAGGAATTTAGACCAGAGAACCTGACTTTAAGGCCCAGCTTCTAACACAGAGTTATTCTGCCTTCCTGCTCCCAACTCCATTCTCGCCCTTATGCCAGGTCAGGCCTTGCCCCAGAGCCGTCCTTTCCCCACTTGTGGTTTAGCTTCCAAGCACACAATGTATTTTATCTTCCCTCATGAATCTTTTTTCATGCAGAAGCATTTGGTTCTCCTATGGGCCACATGGATCCAGTAGCAATTAATTAAGATTGCCCTTTTCCTCAGTGATTGGACCACAGTTCATTGTGGGCTACTGCTGAGAACGTTTCTTTTCTTGATTTGGGGGGAAACAATAATTTTTCCCATTTACAGTAAGTCCTCGCTTGAAATAGTCCATCCCTGTAATCCTTTATGAATGGGAATTTGGTATTTAAAAGCTGTGCTGTATTGCAATTGTTAAGCTCTTTAGAGGCTTGCCTTTATTCATTCAGTCACATTTGTTAATATCTGTTCACACAGACTTACTAGCTTGGACAGGTTCTTCGATGTCTCTTAGACTCAGTTTCCTCATGTATAAAATTAAGTAATGGCCTACTTTGCTGTTTGCAGTGTTGGTTAAATGGGATTACACACATAATGCATTTAGCAGGTGTTTGATACAGCATAGCCATCTACATACAGAATGTATTATTTAAATACATTTGTCCCTTGGTGTCCAGTGGGGATTGATATTGATTCCAGGACTCCCCTGCAGATACCAAAATCTGAGGATGTACAAGCCCCTTTTATAAAATGGTGTAGTATTTGTATATAACCTACACACATCCTCCTATACTTTAAATCATTCCTCAATTATAGATGATACTAATACAATGTAAATACTTTGTAAATAGTTGTGCTGTATTGTTTAGGGAATAATGACAAGAAAAGAGTCTATGCATGTTCAATATTGAGGCAATCATCCATTTTTTTTTCACAGTATTTTTGATCCACAGTTGGTTGAATCCACAGATGTGGAATTCATGGATATGACTGACTACACACTGTGCTAAGTATTTTTAGGGGTGGGTAAACTCGAGTACAGCTCTCTCCTGGCTTTAATTAACTGAAGGTGACAGACTTGCACCTAAATAACTTCTAATGCAAGGAAGAAAGCTATGCCTCTTCTTATTATCATTATTGATAATTATGCTTGAGATGCTTCATACCTATAATAAAGAAAGAAATAGAAGTGATATAGAGTAAGTGGGTACATAGGCAGTGATATAGAAATTCAGACTGGGAGAAACATCCAGAATATGAGAGAAATACCATTGCTTCCTCCACCAACCTTTCACATAAAAGATGCTCAAGAAGTGTAGTTGTGTTATAATCATTATTGCTGTTGTATTAATGGATTCAGCAGAACTTACTGCTGAAAATAGTTCTTCAGATTCCTTCAACCTGCTGGGGGTCAGCCTCTAGGGCAGAAGGCACTGTTTGACAGTCCCTGGGAGAGAGGGGATAAGAGCTCGCATTTGCTTAGCACCTGCTCTGGCCAGGCACTGTGCCCCACAGGTGAACTCATTTGGTCTCCTCTAACCCCCGTAGTCCTGGAGGGCCACTCAGGTTCAGATTACAACCCATACTAACAACAGGCATGACTCCTAAGAGGGCTTCTCTTAGTTACGCTGGAGAAATGAATGCATTTACTGTTCTTTCATGCAAAACCGCCTCCGTACTCCTCAGTCCCATGTTTGGCTACCTGCCCCTGCAACAGTTCTCACATATCACATTGGAGGCTCTGTGTTTTTTACCTTCAGGGCAATGCAGCCATCGCGGTAACTACCGTTTACAGAGCATCCACTGAGGGCCAAGCCCTGTGCTAGGCGCTTTCCCTGAATCATTGTGTTTATCTGCACAGCAGCCAGGGGAGGCAGGCATTGTTTTCTCCATTTTGCTGCTGGAGACAGGGTGTGGAATGACTTGCCCACAGTGACACAGGTAATTAGTGGCTAATTTGGCCTGTCTGATGGAATACCTGGGCTCTTTCTACCATCCCATGTTACCACCTCTGTCCCTGTTGGTCTCGTACTCTCTTTACCTTCAGAGATGTCTTGCCCAGCACAAAATAGGGTAAGAAAATCATCTTTGCTCTGAGCTCTCTAATACTCTCTCAGCCTTAGCTGGAAGCATCTCTCTCTTAAACTTCCACTGACTCATTTCTTACCTTTGTGCGAATCCAAAAAGATGCCTCTTCCTCTGGTCAGGTTCATCTCCCTGCTGGGAGGACACTCTGGATTTCAACTCCCAGTTGTCATTGTGCAGTGAGTAATCTGCTCAACTGTAGGTGACATCCTTGCAGCCTCTCCACCATTGATTTCTGTGGCACTAAAATTGGTTCCCTTGAACGCCCACTCACTTGTCCTTATTCTGCTCCTCTGGGCCCACACTGAATAAGGCACCTGAAGGTCAGTTCTGGAAACCCAGATCACTCTGATGCACAGCAGCACCCGTGAGCACTGTGGTTGGCTTGTTCTTCTGGAAACTTGGCTGATTTTCAAACACAATCCTAGAGGAAGAGAAGCCACCTGATGGCAGTATCTAGGGGTGCGAGTCTAAATCATCTCCTAGGGTCATTTCCCCCAGAAGGCCTGAGTCCTTTATTCTTAAGGTTGCTGCTCTGTATTATTTTGGCAGCTGGTGTTGGGGGACAGCCCCATGGAACTCACATCCTGGGAGGCTGATGGGTGGGTCACTGAGGATAGGGTCTTCTAGAGGCTTGACTTCCTGGTGCAAAAAAAGCCCTTTAACATCTAAGTGGCTCTAAAACCACCTTTCTGCTTCCTCTGCCTTGGTGACTTGCCTCTTGACTCCTGGAAGAGCTCCTGAATCCATCTGTGAAAAGACCTCTTTCTTTTCACTTCATTGGAACACATTTGTCATTCCTCCCTGTGGCCATATCTCCCATAAGCCTGTGGGGTCCTTCTTTCCTAAAGACTCAGAGCAAACCTGTCAGCTGATTCTCATGCTGGCCTTTAAATTCAGATCTTCAGCACATTGTGGGGAGCAGCAGCAGTAGATCTGGTCAAACCTGCAGCTAATGTATGTGACACTGTGTGCTGCACAGTAGGCAACCAGGGAAGCTTTCGTTTTCATCATCTTAATTTTTATTTCCCTAAGCGGTCAGAGTTTCACCTCTTATCTTCTGTAGACACCAGGTAATTTATTACCCAGAACAGCGCTGGCAGGAATTTCAGTCTTAGAACTTCTAAGAAGACATCTGCACTCAACCTAAACCATTTGCTTGCAGCCTCTTTGAACTTAGCACATGATATCCTTTCTCCCTTTGGCAGGTGATCTAGTGGAACAGGGCGGGTTTTAGGAAAACAGGGCTCTCTTTCCAGCTTGAGGCTGCACACTCCCTTCCGCCCAGCTTGCCTTGGCTCAAGTGGCTCCTTGGTGAACACACACGTTTCTGGTCCTCAGCTGCTGCTCCCTCCCATTTTTCCTCCCTTTAGTTTCAGCTCTCAGGTCGCTCTAGGTAGCCACTGGCTACTGATCTAATTTTCCTAGCTCCCTTTAATTCCCACCCAGATGTGTGGGGATGCCTTGACTTCTTGCGTGTGGAAACTCCTAGCCTTTTTGTCTCTATGAATTAATCCAAAGCAGTAGCCTTTATTGACCCATTCGTTAGAGATGCTGAGCAACGAGGCTCTGGACCCACCCATGTGTCACTTCAGCATACCTTCCCGGGATGCCTGTATGTCAGACTCAGAGCTAGTCTCAGGGATCAGGCACACACCACTAAGAAACAGGGAGCGTAGCCCTGGAGAATGAAACTTACTAGTACAGTGCTAATGTGGCAAAGGGGTGTGCAGACTGCCCCCAAGAGTACTAACAGTGGGGAAAGCACATGGGCGCTGGTGTTTATGTTGGGCCTGGAAGTACAGAAGTAGGTAGGGTAGGGTTCCAGGAGGGAGTCTTGCAGCACAAGAGCCCCGTGTGTTTGGGAAATGGTGAGTCATTCGTGATGGTTGGGAAGTGTAGGGTTGTGGGCAGGATACAGGGGGAGGGAGGTGAAGACTGGAGTTGAATCTGGGAAGATAGACTGAAACCAGATGATGAAGGATGGAATGTGATATCAAACCAAATGTGCCCTAAAACTGTCTAGGTTTGAACTTTATATTCTCGGCAGAGATGAGCCAGGTGGGTCTTTCAAATACAGAGTAATGACCAGGGCTGTGCTTAGAAAGACAAATCCAGTGGAGAGGGAAGTCAGAAGTGTGTGAGGTTCCTTACTTGGGTACCTGACAGGTGGGGATGTTGTTGGCCACACTAGGAATATGCACTGGGGTGTCTCTCATCACTGAAAAGATTAGACTAGATATCATAGAGTCATTGTTGTTCTTCCCACAGGCTATGAGATTCAAGCATATTCAGACTCTAAGAAGCTTCTGCCTTGGCATGAGCTTGATGCTGGTCTGTGCTGATCTAAAATCTTTCTGGGAGTATGTGACTTTTCTGTTCTTGATGGAGACAGTTCAGAGGAATATTTTGTCCCTGAGCTATTTCTGTCCCTCTGGTCTTTGGGGCTTACAGTGTATTTATAAGTGGGCATTTTATGTCCAAATTGAAATGTCTGCATGTTTAGGCATTAAGATTACTGATTTGGTTTCTCTTTTTGACACTGCTTACACAGCAGCATGAAAGGGTAAGAAATGACAAATGAGTCTGCTTCAACTCCACCTCACTGGGTCTGCTGCCCAGGGGAAATCATTGCCCAGAGTTTCCTTTTGATCAATTCAGAAATATATTCTGTATATATTTTGTACATTTTTAATATACTGTGTACATTTTTTCTTTAAAAAAAAAACCACATGCAAATGAAAGCATGTTTAGTGTCCTCAGCTTAGTATATTTACTGTCTTATTCTTTTTCACTTAACTATGTTTTTGAGATCTTTCTATATCAGTATATACACAGCTGCCTCATTCTTTTAAACAGCTTCATGATACTCCAGTATCTGAATGCGCCATAATTGAACTAGCTCCTTATTTTCCTGTTTAAGGATACTTAGATTGTCTTTCAGATTTACAATTTACAACCACCACTCAGGTATGCAGAGCACAATTTATTTTTCTATAACTAAATGTGGTTCATGAGCCTCTGCTTCTATTGCTGAAGGAAAACTTTGCCAATTCCAGGAGACTCAGATGCTCAGACACTCCGTGTTAAGCATGATCAATTCAGGGTTTATGTTCAACTCAGTTAGGACTCTCTCCTCTCCTCTTCCCAGGAGGTGTGACCTGGATCCCCAGGTGAGGGGCTCCTGTGCAGGCTTGGCAAAGGAAGCAAGCTGTCGGGCGTGCTTCAAGCTTCACCTTCCACCCTTGCTGTGGCTGCTGCTGAAATATCTGCATATACCCTCCTTGCCTTCTGTCACCAAGGGCCACATACTCTGTGGAACCACAAAGGGGTGGCCCACCCACTCTCAGGTGGGCCCCTCCACCTTGACGCCTCCCTCCCACATCCTAGTCAGGTGCCATGTTGAACACTGGCTTCCCCATAAAGCATGCAAGTCCCTTCTGTTCTCAGACCCCTAAACACATCTGGGATTTCTATTGCTCCCCAGCCCAGGCCACTGCATTCTGTCCTAATCTCTGAATACTGCTTTTTGGTTCCTCCCTCATCTGCCTGCTAGTCAAACTCTCCACTCGCCCAGGCTGGAGTGCAGTGGTGTGATCTTGGCTCACTGCAACCTCCACTTCCCTATTCAAGCAATTCTTGTGCCTCAGCCACAGGCATATACCCACCATACCCAGCTAGTTTTTGTATTTTTAGTAGAGATGGGGTTTCACCATGTTGGCCAGGCTGGTCTTGAACTCCTGACCTCAGGAGTTGAACATTTGGCCTCCCAAAGTCCTGGTATTACAGGTATGAGCCACCACACCCAGCCTGCTAGTCAAACTCTTAATTTCCTTGGGTTCAGAGAGGTCATTCCAAGGTGATAACACTTCTTCATAATCTGTAGTATAAGCTCTACATCTACCTGCTGTGCTCCAGACTTTGGCTCTTGACGGATAAAGCTCAGTTTTTCCGATTTAAATAAAGCTTTTCGCTGGGCATGGTGGCTCACACCTGTAATCCTAGCACTTTGGGAGGCTGAGGCAGGCGGATCACGAGGTCAGGAGTTCGAGACCAGCCTGGACAACATGGTGGAACCCCATCTCTACTAAAAATACAAAAATTAGCTGTGTGTGGTGGCACGTGCCTGTAATCCCAGCTAATCAGGAGGCTGGGCAGGAGAACTGCATGTCCAGGGACCCGGGAGGTGGAGGTTGCGGTGAGCCGAGATCACACCATTGCACTGCAGCCTGGGCAACATGAGTGAAACTGTCTCAAAAAAAAAAAAAAAAAAAGAAACCTTTTCTGTCTTCATTCTGATCTTTGACTCTTCCCTTCTCTGGAGCTATAATCTTCAGTCTCATTCTAGAAGAACTGTGTGGAAAGAAGGAACGACTGAAGTGCACTGGCCAGTTCCTCAGATCACTGTCCTGCTGTGGTTTCAGGTGTCCTGCCAGCTCCCCAGGGTTGCAGTGAGGATCCCCACACTCACGTCTCTGTGTGCTCTTACAAGCACTTGAGAAGGATAATTCCTAGGTATAATTTCTACCACCTAGTATTGTTTTAATGTCTATAAAAATCTTTTTAAAAGATACATGTGGTCATACTAAAGTATTTTGGCAAAAAGCATTTCACTTGATAGTCATTGTGAATTATGTCTCCCTCCTCCTCCTCCTAGCTTAAAGTGCCAATGCTTTGTCTCAATGCCAGGAGAAATAGAGGAGTGTCTGTCCACATTTCGGAGGCTGGCACTGAGGCTGGCACTGAGGCAGCCCTCAGATGCAGTACCTCCACATTTGTAACCAGGACCCTGTGATACTTAGTCTCCAGGAAATTTGCCCCAAAACTTTGCCTTGGGAGTTTAGCCTTGCTATATAGTAACAGTTCAAATGCAAATGTGGCATAAAGGCTCTCTTTAAGCCACATGGACATTATTCATTAGACATAGTAAAATCCAGTAGTATCTTAGATTTTCTCCGCAGAATCTAGTACGGGGACTTAGATTCCCCGCTAACTTAACAGCCTTCTCCAACAATAAATAGTCTTTCATCTCATGAGTTTCCTTCCCATCTTCCCTATGGAAGAATTTATTTCTGTTTATGTAGCAGCTCAACTTAGGTACCAAGATGCAAGTAATGCCACCTCGCGCTCTCTTTTTTTTTTTTTTTTTTTGAGACTGGGTCTTGCTCTGTTTCCCAGGCTGGCGTGCAGTGGCATGATCTCAGCTCACTGCCACCTCCGCCTCTCAGTTCAAGCAAATCTTGTGCCTCAGCCTCCCGAGTAGCTGGGACCACAGGTGTGCACCCATCATGCCTGGCTAATTTTTTGTATTTTTAGTAGAGATGGGGTTTTGCCGTGTTGGCCAGGCTGGTCTGGAACTCTGGAACTCCTGGCCTTAAGTGATCCTCCCGCCTCAGCCTCCGAAAGTGCTGGGATTACAGGTGTGAGCCACCATGCTGGCTGAAATGCCACTGCTCTTAATGCTATACAACTCAGGACCTCCAAGGTTAAGCAGCGCGAGGAGACTTTCCACGTGAGCAGGGGTGGCCAGCCTCATTTCCCATTTTTCGTGGAGTTCCGCTTTCCCGTGGGGTTCTCGGGCTCCACTCCTCTGGTTCCTCGAGGGCAGTCCCTGGGGCTGCTGCTCTGTAGGGTGCTGTGGTCCATGTGGGGTTCATGTTAGCACAGCTGAGAGAGGCGGGGCTCCTCAAAGGAACTTGACTGGGCTCTAAGGGAAAACAAGATGGAAATAAACATGGAGAGCCTAAGAAACACAAACAGCCTGGCTGTGGAGGGCAGGGCTGTCACTCTGCCCACTCCCCTCCGTCCTGGAAACTGAGAGGTAGGAAGCCCCGCTCTAGCTGCAGGCTGCTGACAGCTTTGCCTGGGTGGCTTTCCAGCTCTGACAGCTCTTGAGCTCTTAATTCTTCTCTCCTTTTGAAAATGAAGGCTGAGTCTCAGCCCCTGCTGGGTCCCCCTCCATTCTAAGGACCTGTCTCTTCTCTAGGTGTTTGATACCAGAAATGCTCTCACACAATAGATGAGGCTTTTATTCCTACGTAGAAGGAGGTGGCTTTGTCCTCAGGGCTGTAATAATTTAACAGTCTTTTAATAAGATGTAATATTTCATATAACAGAAATTAAACAGGCACAATAATGCTGAGGGGAGATTTTTCTCGCTTTGGCAATAGTGGTTTGAGCCATTCGTTTGTTATTTCAGCTTTTCTAGGGTCAATTAACTGAGCACCTATTATGTGCTAGTTATTGTAGTAGGCTATAGGGATATGAGAAATAGGACATAGTCCCTGCCCTGAAGGAGCCTGCAGTCTGGTAAACTGAGGCAGATATGCAAACAATAAGCATAATAAAAGATTGTACCGTGACAGTTACATGAAGCCCAGTGGAAGGACAAAAGAGAAGGGCATCGATTCTTTGAAGGAGAGGGTTGGAGGGCAGTTTGGACCAGGAAAAACTTCATTGACACCAAAATGCTTCAGCTGAGTCCTGAAGAGTGACTAGGTCATTATTTTGGGAAACAGTGCTGGAGAAAGCAGTTGAGGAGGAGGAAACAGCATAGGTCAAAGCATGGAGAATAAAGTCCCTTGGCCTATTGAGGAGCTGCAAGTAGTGTGGTGTAGGTGGTCCATGCAGGGCCAGGACTGACAAGAGATACCACAGGAGCCAGGCTGTATAGGTTGAGTGGGTAAGCCAAGGAGTTTGGATGGAATGCAGAGGTAAGGGGTGAGTGGAAGAGCCAGCCGTCTTTAGGGGATGGTGGTACTTGGGAGTAAGACAGAGCAGTGGTTCTTGCTGTGGCCCACAGACCAAGAGCATCGGCATCACCTGAGAACTTGTTCAAAATGCAGATTCTCAGGCCCTGCCCTAGACCTCTTGAATCGGAGTTTTTGCAGGTGGGACTTAACAGTCTGTTGTAACAAGTCTTCTAGCTGAGTCTGATGCTTGTTCAAGTTTAAGGACTACTGAGACAGAGAATATGGGAGGAGCTGGAGGGCATCAGTTTTGTGGAGGAAAGATGGTCAATTCAGACTTGAGTGTGTTGACTTTGAAGTGACACATGGAGGTAGCAAAGTGGAGTCCCAGGACCCACTGCTTCGGCTTCACCTGGGAGCTTGTTACAAATGAACCAGAGGCCTACCCCAGACCCACTGAAGCAGAAGCTGGATTTTAATGAGACCCCCGGGTGACTTATGTGCACTTTTCAGGCTCTAGTCTGGAGGTTAGCTAGGCACATGGGGTTGATGCTCAGGAGAGGGATCTCGGCAGGAAACAGAAAGGTAGGAGTTGTCAGTTCCAGGTGATGATTGCAGATAACACATCTCCAGGGTGAGTATGTAGGAAGGGAGACTGGATGGAGTGACTTTGTTTGAGTCATCACACTGACTGCTTAGCATTAACTTTGTGGAGCTATGGAAGATCACGCATGAGCCCTGGATGGCAGCCAGCCTGTTGTAAGGAAAGAATGCTGTTTGCAGCCATTATCTCAACAACTATTAAAGCAACAGCAATTTTCCCAGACACCCATTGGATGAACTGGGCCTGGAACCTGGTCTTAGAACCCTTACTGTGCACTGTCATGTTCTTCTCATAGAACCCTACTTTATGGTGGGGTGGGGGCGGGGGGTGAGTTCCATTTACTTATGTTGTCAGGGCTGGAAATGTGAACAAGTAGAAAAAAAATATCACACATGATGCTCAATAGGCGCTCATAGAAGTTGCTCAATAAAGGTTTGTTAAATATTGTTGAAACAAATGATTAAAAATTGCTTTCAGATTAAAAAAATGCATTCTATCAGTAACTTCAATTTGACTTTACAACATCCTTGTAAGTAAACATGCTTTCATTAAAAAAGCTTTATGGAGATATAACTTACATACCATAAAATTCATCATTTAAAAATACTATATAACTCAATAGTTTTGGTATATTTACAAGGTTGTGTGACTATCGTGACTATCTAATTGCAGAACAGTTCCATCATCCTAAAAAGACACTCCATCCCTTTGGCAGTCGCTCTCTTTTCCCCTCTTTCCCCAACCCCTGGAAACCACTCTCTGTCTCTATGGATTTGCCTATTCTGGACATTCTATAGAAATGGAATCATATGTGTCCGGCTTCTTTCACTTAGAATGTTTTGCAGGTTTATCTATGTTACAGTATATATCAGCACTTCACCTCTCCTATGGCTGAATAATAATCCACTCTATAGATATACCAATGTTTTATTTATCTATACATCAGTTGATAGGCATTTGGGTTGTTTCTGCAGTTTGGCTATTATGAATGAGGTAACTATGAACATTCATGTATAAGTTTATATATAAATGTATGTTTTCATTTCTCTTGGGCATAGAACTGGAATTGCTAGGTCCTGTGGTAGCACTACATGTAGTATTTTGAGGAGCTTTCAGGTAGTTTTCCAAAGTGACTACGCCATTTTACCTTCCCACTAGGAATATATGAGGTTACCAATTTATCTTTCCCAACACACTATTATCTGTCTTTTTTGAGTATAGCTATCCTAGTGAATGTGAAATGGTCATACTCTCATTTTACAGGTAAGAAAACTAAAGGTGCATTATTTGCCAAAGTTGGTAGAGCTATTAAATAGCCAAACTAGAGGTTTTCTTACGTAAAGGCAAATACTTGTATGATGCATACTCTGTGTGAAGCATTAGGTATTTTGCTCTAAAGTCGTTTAATCTTTGCAACTATCTGTAACAAAGGTACTATTATTGTGTTTATTTGTAAATGAACACAAGGCCAGAACTGGGCTTGGAGTGCAGCTAGAGAGGTTCTTAGGGTGCAACATTTAAGAAGACATTACTCTCAGGTTCCTACCAGCACTTCCACGATCCTGACTGTTATCTCTTTAAATATTGCGTCCTAGGTGCTTCACTGGCCTCATCATAATCCTGGTCCTGTTTGAAAAAAATGAGGCATACAAAGATTGGGTAACTTACCCGAAGTTTCCAAACTAGCAAGTAGCAGAGCTGGGATTCAAACCCCAGAAAGCTGGCCTCAGGGTCCATGTGGTGAACCACTAGCCTACACTGACTCCCACGTCTCTGGTCTGCAAACTGTGCCTTTTCCATTTCTTTCTCAAGGCATAACTTTCAGAAATTAGCCAGTGCTTTGACAAGTGGAGCACCCAAAGTAAAATCCCAGAGATGGGTGCTGGGGAGACCAAGCAGAACTACTCAGCAGCTCCCCCAGGCACCTACCACATGATTCTCCTGGAGGAGTTTACTGGCCACACAGATCCCATCGCCACATCTGTACTTATTATCACAACTCTGCATAAATCTGCCCAGTTCCATGGAGGCCCCCCTGCAAGTGGCCAGATGGACTTTGTCCTGTTGGAGAAGAGGCCATTCAGACCCATCAGGATTATTAGCTCTAACCAGCTGTAAGGAAAACAAACGTTCTCCTGGCCAAGCCAGAATGAATCCGCCACTTGTCCAAATGTTCTGAGTCAAATACTCAGAAATCAGATCTCTCATAAACACACCCAATTTGGTTGCTCATTCTCTTTGGTCTTTTAGAATTAACTGGTCATTTGCATTCGTTTCATCACCTTTCCAATGATGTTGCTGTGTCAGTGGGTTTTGAATGGTTCTCCAATTTAGGCAGAGCTTCCCACAAGGCAATATTAATACAAAAATATACATTGGTGCTTGTATATGTTACTCCCCTCAGGGGTGATGGCAGCCTTTGGGAAGATGCTTACACAAGTCATCAGCCAACAGCAGGTTCTTCTTCTGCTCCCCAAGAGGAAGCTCGAGTCAGTTTTGGTTCATCAGTGCTCACTGAGTGAGTTCCAGCAGGGCAGCCTGTCCCGGGCCAGCAGATCTTTTGTATCTGCCTCCAACTCAGAGGTTTTTGGTTTGAATTTCATTGCCATTTTTCCTTCATTAAAAACAATAATTTGCAGTGTTGAATTTTCGCCCTTTTGTTTGGAATTTCTATTTTATTCTATGACTGATTATCAAAGCTGTGGGTCTGTGGACCAGCAGCATTGGCATCTCCCGGGAGCTTGTTGGAAATGCAGACTCTCAGGCCGCACCCTAGATGTCCTAGATCCAGAATTTGTGGCTTAACAAGATCCCAGGTGATGCCTGTGAACACTCAAGTTTGAGAAGTGCTATTCCACATGCCCATTTCTCTGTTACCTTCAGCTAGGGTCTCCATCCAGTACTTACTTTGAAGCTAGAATTTTTTGGTAGGCTTTCAGATCTTAAAAAAATACACACATATGCAGAAATTCTTTCCTTTGCCTTTGCATGATGTAATTCATTTTACCTGGCCTGCCACAAGAAAGAAAAAGGCAAATTACATCCAAGTTTTATATATGTGTGTGTGTGTGGGGGGGGGGGGATATATATATCCACACACACACATATATATTCATATATATGACTAACTTAATTGCATCTCTTAAAGCCCCCATCATTAACAGAGTCCCAAGTGTTGCCAAGATTAATTGAGAAAGACCTAAATGCAAAATAAACACTGTGGCGTGGTTTAATTCCATATCAGCTAAGAATGAAGGTGCAATTAGTAATAAAGATGTTAATAATTAGTTGTGGTCTATTAAATTTTATGTTCAGTGATTATGTGGAGAGTGAAGAAAGAATTTTCTCATGAGGGTAGAAATCAATGTTTCACCTTGATTGCTATTTTAATGTGCTTATTTTAATGGGGCCATCCTGTAGAAACCCTTGGGCACATTTCCAATTTTACATAAATGTAGAATTAATTATTATGGAAGCTTATAATTTTAGAGTTGGAGCGACCTTGGCGGTCATTTAATCCAGCTCAGTCATCTTAAAAGTAAGTAAGAGTTAGTTGACTTACTTAAGTCCTTCCACAGAGATTTGGAACCTGCGCTCCTCAACTCTAATGCCAGTGAAGGTGAAATCTTTTCTGATCCCTTCAGACAGAAGTGCTTTTTCTTACCCCAGAATTTCCCAAAGCAACATTTATTGCATGGCCTCTAAGGCGCTTACCCCACGCTGCATTGTGATCTAGTTGCTTTCACTTGTAAGGTTGGGGTCTTAAAAACTATGGATGATTAATTTTTGAATAGTTGCACAATAAGTATACATGCAGTGGTATTCTGGAGCTGGTTTTTACCTGCTCCCCAGAGGTCAATGTGTCTTTACATTGGTAGCTTGATATCAGCCATGTTGGAAGTATTTACACCATAGGAGTGGGCAGATGCTACAAATCAGGGCTTCTACCCTGTCCTGCCCATTCCCCCCGCCCCATCCCACCACAGAGCAGTGGATCTTAACAAAAATCTAAAGATCTAAACCAGGCTTGTCCAACCCACGGCCCATGGGCCTCATGTGGCCCAGGATGGCTTTGAATGCAGCCCGACACAAATTCGTAAACTTTCTTGAAACATCATGAGATTTTTTTTGCAATATGTATTTTTAGCTCATCAGCTGTTGTTAGTGTATTTTTTGTGTGACCCGAGACAATTCTTCTTCTAAACCGATGTGAAGATGGCCATTTACCCATTGCTTAGCATGGGCTGCTTCAAGAGTGATGGAGGAGCCAAGTGTTTAATGCCCTTGAGTATTTTCAGGATTAAAGTCAGTGCAAGTGAGGCCTTAGGACTGCACTAGACTTTGGTTGCTCATCTAAGTTCCATTACCTAGAAGAGCTCTTTGAGTATGAATGGTGAGGGAAACAGGATCTGAAATACCACAGTTAGTTGAATGAGCAAAAAGTACATTATTAGGGAAAAAAAAAAGGTGAACAGGAAAGTTACTGTGACTGAAATTGCAATCATATGTTTATACTTCTCCGAAAACCTTCAGTAGCTCCAGGTGACCTACAAAAATGCCCAGACTCTTTACATAAAAATTACACGCTGACCCGTTTACTGTTCTAATCTCATTTCCAACTACTTGCATCATCCACTGTTCATCCTCTGTTGATTCCCTCTTTCATTCTACTTTCCATCCTTTATGGAGACTCTGTTCCAGCTTCCACGATGGTCCCTTCTAAAATGTGCTCCCCCTACTTCCCAGATCTACCATAGACCCTTTCCCAAGCTTCTGTTCCTACCTGGTCATCTCTACCATGGACCAGAGCTTCTGAGTTAACACGAAATTCATCCGACTCTGATCATCTCCTCTCTTGTCTATCTCTCTTTAGGAGCAGGACCCGCGGTCCCATCGGCCCTGGCAAGTACGGCTATGGTAAGGCCCCATATATCTTACCACTGCAGACAGACACTGCACACACGCCACAGAGGCTCCGGAGACAGAAGCCCTCATCCCGGCATTCCAGGTCCCAGGGGGCATCTTCTGCTAGGCATGGCTACAGCTCACCAGCCCACCAGGTCCCCCAACATGGGCCTTTGTACCAAAGTGACAGTGGCCCTCGCTCTGGACTGCAGGCTGCAGAGGCCTCCATCTACCAGCTGCCTTTGACTCATGATCAAGGCTTCCCTGCAGCTTCAAGTCTCTTTCACAGCCCGGAAACAAGCAACAACCACGGTGTGGGGACTCATGGGGCGACGCAGAGCTTCTCCCAGCCTGCCCGATCTACAGCAATCTCATGCATCGGGGCCTATCGGCAATACAAGCTGTGCAACACCAACGTAAGTACACACAACCCATACTGGGCCTGGAAACAGCTGCACCTCGTTTTTCTGTCATTTGGCACTACGCATGGTGAAGCCAGCAAGCATATAGTGTCTGAGCCATGTTAACACACCTTTTAATCTTCCTCCTTTCTCTTTTCTTTCCATGTATTCTCCCACATAGTTTTCCTTTTTTTAAAGTTATTGCTTTAGTAACTTATACACTGCTTCTTGAATTGCTTATTGACAATTGCTTAATGGTGGTATTAATTATTAATAGCTATTGCTGCAAAACAAACAACCCCCAAATTCTCAGTGACTCATGTTAACAATATTTATTCTTTGCTCAAGTGCAATATATAAGTTTCCCGGAGGTTCTCTGCTATTCCAGGTGTAAACACTAGGTATTGTAGCATGAAGAAGTCTGAGAGTGAAATTGTAAAGAGTCTTCCCTTCGGGGAAGAGCTGGGACAACTGGGGTGACGGATGGTGCACAGAGGCCTCTGGGCAGCAGTAAGTTCCTAACCGATGTGAAAGTATGTTGTTATTTTAAGGACTTGTATAGCTGTACTCATGCATATATATATATAGGTATACCCACTTTGGATATCAGTTCAATAAATATTTATTGATTTTATCTTCATGCATTTAAATAATATCTACCATTATAAAAAACTCATAAGCCAGGCCTTGTGCTCAGCACTTTTTTTGTTTTTCTTTTTTTTTTTTTTGAGATGGAGTCTTGCTCTATCACCCAGGCTGGAGTGCAGTGGCGCAGTCTCATCTCACTGCAACCTCCGCCTCCCGGGTTCAAGTGATTTTCCTGCCTCAGCCTCCCGAATAGCTGGGACTACAGGTGTGTACCACTACACCCAGCTAATTTTTCTATTTTTTCAGTAGAGATGGGGTTTCACTATGTTGGCCAGGATGGTCTTGATATCTTTACTTTGTGATCTGCCCACCTCTGCCTCCCAAAGTGCTGGGATTACAGGTGTGAGCCACTGCACCTGGCCTGTGCTCAGCACTTTTTCTACTTACTCCACTTAATCTCCTTCACCATGAGTTTGCTCTTCTCTTCATTTTATAGTTGCAAAGAGAGGTCAGGTAACTTGCTGAAGATGCCACAACTAGTGAGTAGTAGAACAAACTATCAATGTTAACTGTATTTGATGACCAAAGGAATTTTTAAAAATATCAGTTTAAAGACTGTGTATTAAAGAGAAATGAACGAGAGGATGTTAAGAGGTTAAATTTCTGAGTCGCGATATTTTTCATTAATAATTTAATCTGCCTTAATACTCTGTTGCTGGGTAACAGGACAGCTGTTCTATATTAGCTTCGATTTCCTCATTAAAAATATATTTCCTGCTATAGAGTCCATAGAAATGACTTAATTTGTGATCTTAATAATTTCATTGAATGCCTGGGTTGCTTTTTAGCTTATTCTTCCACTGTCGGACTTCAGGAATCATTAATTTTAAAAAGCAGTAATTTTTCTAAGGCCATTGCTGATCAGTCAACCAGTAAGTCTTCATTGAGCATCATTGCTTGTCTTGTAACAAAGTAGGTGTCATGGAGAATAACAGAGAAAAGTCGTGGTATCTACCTCCTAGCATTGCTTTGAAGATCAAATGAGGTGATGGTAGGAAAGTACTTTGTAAATCAAAAAGTAAAGAATTGCTTGGTTTCGTGGTCAGACATGCCCTTGTTCCTGAATATCTATTGCTGTTCTTTTAAAACGAAATGAACTCATTGTAATATAGAACACTTTCTCCCATTGACTAATATATCTCTTAGTTTTGAAGACCAAGCAAACCATGGGGAGAAAGTAAAAGAGGGGGCATTTGGCATCCATGTGGAGCTGATGCCCACCTAGCATTCCTTGCATTTAACTTACTTTTGTAAAGCCTGCCCCTTTTGCCAGACCTGTGCTGCCAACAGCAGGGTTGTTCTCCCCATGTAGAAGCTGTGCTTCCCTGGGTGCTGGGGTAATGGCACCACTGAGGAGACTGAATGGCGAGGAATCCTAGAAACTTCTTGTGAGGTCATGGTGTCTTCTGGCATTGTGGAAGAAGGCAAAATAAAGCCCCCAACCCAGGCCAAAGAAGTACATGTTGACATGGGATTGTATAGGTGTAGTTCCCTTCTCTTCCCTGTGACATGTGCATAGTGTCCTCCCCAGTGCACCCCACTGTCCCAAGTCCACATACTGCTTACCCTTATTGAGAGATGTTATTCCTTAGAGGTTCCATTATTGTGTATATTTTTTTCATAAGCCCATGGCTTCTTGTGACTTGGGCCACACCCCCATGATCTCTTTAAAATTCCCTCTGTCAGAGGTCCCCAAGACCATTCCTGGGTTTGATGATTTCCTAGGAGGACTCATAAGACTCAGCATATAGTCACACTCACAGTTACGACTTACTACAGCCAAAGGATTGAATAAACAAAGCAAAATCACTAAAGGAAAGGCACATAGTCCGAAGAGCATAGGAAACCAGGCGTAAGCTTTCCAGAATCACAATGGAACCACACAGGACTTGCTTAATTCCTCTGCAATGACTTGTTACAACATGTAAAAGTTGTCTACCAGAGAAGCCCCCACTGTGCCCAGAGTTTTTACTGAGGGCTGGTCACATAGGCACCCTTTGCCTGCCACATATCAAAATTCCAGACTCCCAAAAAGAAATCAGGTATTTAGCATAAGCTATATTTAGGCACGGTGAGCCACTCCTATCATTTAGGGAGTGCTGAGAACTGCCCTGAGATTCAGGTTCCCAGATGCCAGCCATGCAAACAGGCCTTTCTAAGGGGAGTAGTCTCAGTTCAGCTATATTGCTTTTTTTATATACTCCCCAGATGGACCCATATGCCCCAGCATCTCAGCATCAATGCCCTCATGTAGACATTTCGTTGTCCTCCCTGATGTCCAGCATCAAGAGAGGACATGAATGCCCCAATTATGTAAGTATTCCTACTCAAAGAGGAAAAGGTATACAGATGCCAAGCTTTGACACAGAGGAGCTGAGTTTCCTTGGGCAAGTCACTTAACACCCTGAGGACCATCTGTAAAGTGGGCTAATAATCCTTACCCTGTAGGGTTGATGTCAGGTTCAGACAAGATGGCATATAGAAGAGCTGGCATGGCAGCCACACATGGAAGGCATGGTGCTGACACATTGTTAGGAAATAAACATGACTAGCATACCCCCCTTTAGATAGGAATGAAGTAAGGTCTCCCCATATCTGAACATCTTCCAGGTTCTCAGTGGTAACTGAAGAAATGCGTGGATGAAATGATCAGACTTGCTCACAGTTGTCCTCAGTCGCGTATTAGCTGCGATTGAGGCTCCTTTACCTTTATACGGTGACAAAACAAGATTGCCAAGAGACCCAACAATTCAGCTGTGATTTAGTTTCAGTGTTATCAGCCTTGGGTCATGGTGACTTTAAAGTGATAAGGGTGAAATTATAGATAACCAACTTCATGATAGTGAATTATTTACATCTTCCGATGTGCACGTTTAATATTTAGACCTATCTTATGGTGTGATCTAGGAATTTTAAGCATTCCAGCACGTCTCTGAGATTGTTCAATTCATATAAGATTTCTGAATGTAGACTTTAAAGATAAGGAAATATTATTATTATTATTTTTTGCCTACAATGTGTATGAGGAAGTTCAGGTGACACATCCTAGTACAGATGGAGAATCTATGGTCTTTTCCAGCACCAATTTCAAACATCAGCTAGTGCAACACTCTCCTTCAGCAGACTGTATGTGGTGGACTGTGGTGGATGCAAGACTCAATCTGGTCCAAAGTCTTTTTTTTTTTTTTTTTTTTTTTTTTGAGATAGAATCTCACTCTGTCACCCAGGCTGGAGTGCAGTGGTGCAATCTCAGCTCACTACAACCTCCGCTTCCCGGGTTCAAGCCATTCTTCCACCTCACCCTCCCAAGTAGCTGGAATTACAGGCGCACACTGCCATACCCAGCTAATTTTTGTATTTTTAGTAGAGACAGGGTTTCACCATCTTGGCCAGGCTGGTCTCCAGCTCCTGACCTCAGGTGATCTGCCCACCTCGGCCTCCCAAAGTACTGTGATAACAGGCATGAACCACTGCACCCGGCCTTGTTTTGTGTGTGAGTGTGTATGTTTGTTTGTTTTGTTTTTTGTTTTTTGTGTTTTGAGACAGAGTCTCGCTCTGTTGCACAGGTTGGAGTGCAGTGGCGCAAAGTCTTTTAAGTACTCCCAAGAGAAGGCTTTTGCTTGGAGTCCATAAGCATAACATTGACATTGATTGCGTGGGGTGAGGTGTTAGGCTATGGTTGGAGACACTGAGATGGGAGCAGACTCTTGCCTTATGCAGCTCGAGTCCAGTAAGAGGGATAGACTCATAAAAAGGCATTAACAGTGTAGATCATATGTGCCATTGTACATGCCACATAGGTCCTTTCAAATCCCCACACAGTGGAAATTAACTTGGCTTGGGTGGAATTCGAGTGCGGATTATCCAGGCGAGGGAGGATGCTTTAGGAAGAGCAAGTGACAGGGGTCCTGGAGGCCCTTTGCAGTCCTGTAAGTGCTGAGAAGCAAGAAGGAGGTACTCAAGGACCTCTTGGTGGAATCAGATGTGTTTCTAGTGAGTGAAGACTTCACCTGCAAGTTTGTCTTCAGCAGTGAAGGGGCAACACAGGGCGGAAGCCATGATTAATCCGCAGCCCTGCACTTTCTCAATGAGGGCTAAAAGTAATAGGAACTCAAGGAACAGAGTGAACAGTTAAGTTCCTTCTTCATGGAAGCTCATTGAATTCCAAGACTTGATAGCTAGAGTTTTTATAGGGATTGCAACAGAGGAAGGAGAAATCAAACCTCAATTCCTCTGGTGCCTGAGGGGATGCAGTTAAAAAAAAAACAAACCCTTTTCTGGCCAGGTTCAGTTGGGCTTAATTGGCTCATGCCTGTAATCCCAGCACTGTGAGAGGCTGTGGTGGGAGGATTGCTTGAGGCCAGAGGCCAGGAGTTCAAGATCAGCCTGGGGAACATAGTGAGACCTTATCTCTACAAAAAATTTAAAGAATAGCTGAGGTTGATGGTGTGTACCTGTGGTCCCAGTTACTCAGGAGGCTTGAGGCGGAAGGATTGTTTGAGCCCAGGAGTTGGAGGATGCATTGAACTAGGATCACACCACTGTACTCCAGCCTAGGGGGCAGAGCAATACCTTGTCTCTAAAACAACAACAACAAAAATCCTTTTTGCCTTTGTCCTGGAGGCTTAGGTGTCTCTCTTCCCACTTTCTCTTAGGTACTCCGAATTCAACACTTTCTCCTAGGCACTCTGAATGCAACATTTTCTCCCTCTGGAGAGGAGACTGATTGATACTCTGACCTCTTCTGGAGGAGGGAGGCTGTAGTGCAAGGCAGGGACAAAATTATGAGTTTTTAAGGGGCTTTGCTGCCAAAGGAGGTGTGATCCTGAGTTTAGACAGAGTGCACTTAACATTATGAGGGAGAAACTCCTGGGGCTAAAAGCAACTTATTGCAAACGAGAGTTCTGGTATCAATGACTCTCCAGTGAATTTCCCTGGGGTAGGACTGGCTTTTGACAATGGATTTATCCATATGTAGTTGTTTCTGCCCCAAAGTAAGTGCAAATAAGGGGAAGATGTTGGCCAAATCTCAAATCTAGCTGGGTGTGCTCTGCAGGCAGATTCTAATTCTACTCCATCTCTAGTCTGATATTGAATGAAAGAGTAGCTAACAACTTTCTGACTGCAATTTTAAGCAAAAACTTAGTAAATGAGCCAAGTAAGAATCGAGTACAGTTCTGTAAGGTGTAAAGCTTGCCAGGAACCATGAGGCCAGTTACTGGATGGACAGACTGGGGGTTTCAACGCTAGTTTCCCTTATCATGAGCTTATCACTAGCCTCCTCATCTAGGAAATATGTGCAAGAATCAGTGCTTTTTGCAGCATTTTTCTTTCTGTCTTCTCAGACCATTTGGAATTTCCATAGAAAATTCTCTTAATTTTTCATATATATATATTTATACACACACACACTCTTATATGAATCACACACATATGTATATTTAAACATGTATACATGTGTATACACACACCACACACACATATGTATACATAAACCTGTGTGTATATATATATACACACACACACAAATATATATACATAAGAATTGTTAACAGTTGTCATTTTTCATGATTATAAAAAGTTGTACAAACAAGAGTAAGAAATATCAGAACAGCAAAGACGTGTATATCCTAGTCTCTCTCTCAAGATGTAATCACAGCCAGTGATTTTTAACTTCTTGTTCTTATGTTCATTCTCTCTATAACTCGAAATGGCATATTAATACCCCTGCTTCTCGATATATCAACTTAAATTTTCTGCATCAACTCCTTATTCTGGAAGATGAAGAAATGACCCCCTTTCCTTCCACTCCTGCTGATCTACACTAGCCACATTTTTTATTTTAACTTATGTTTTTGGCTGTATGTAGTATATTAACAATTTTTATTTTCTTGATTTTTCAACATTAGGAAAAATCAGTTAACTCCTTCCTTTGCAAGATTAGAAATATTGTGTCCAAACAATTCACTACATTCCTTTCCATGCATTATACATTTTTGATTATACATTTTTGTTTATGCATTTTTCTCGAGTGGGCCTGTAAGTCCCTGAGGGAGGCTATTATGGCAGATTCTTCTCTGTATCCTCATTACTGTCAACACCTGACACATGGAGCGCTGCAATGAATATTTGCCTTTGAATGGAATTTTACACCCTGCCTCAGCAGATAGCAGAGGGGATGGAAGCCAGTCTTATTAGTGTGATACCGGAAATAGCCACTAGGAAATGTATGCTCCCTAGGAGAGTAAGGTGGTTTGGTTTTTGGTTTTGGTTTTGCTTGAGACAGGGTCTCACTGTGTTGTCCAGGTTGGAGTGCAGCGGCATGATCATACCTCACTACAGCCTCAAACTCCTGGATTCAAACAATCCTTCTGCCTCAGCCTACAGGCATGCACTACTATGCTCAGCTTATTTTTATTTTGTGTAGAGATGGGGTCTTGCTATGTTGCCCATGGTGGTCTTGAACTTCTGCACTCAAGCATGCTCCCAATTTAGCCTCCAAAAGTGCTCCCAATTTAGCCTCCAAAAGATCACAGGCAATGGGCCACACCGCACCAAACTAACTTTTTTAACAAGTTTACATTTTGCCATGTGCTTCCTGATTAGTTAGGGAAAACGGAATTCTTTTTTAGGTCTTCTTACAGACATAGAGATATGTAAATAATATAAATAGGCAGTCATAAGTAAGCACTCTTGAGATAGGCCTAGATTTGAAGGGATCTCGGATATTTAAAAATCTAAGATTGGCCTGGGTGAATGGCTGGGCTTAGTGTCACATTAACATCCTTTGGGGCTTTGATGTATTGAATGAGAGGGAAACACCTCTCCCTAGGAGAACAGGAGAACATTATGATCTTCCCTTGGATGGAAAAAAAAAAAAAGCGTTTGAGAATTAAGAAAATCTCAGATTAAAGCAAAACAAAACAAACAAAAAACATCCAAAGCCTTTACCCAACTCTTTGGACAAACCAGTTAATTCCCTGACTGGAAAATGTCTGTGGTGGAAGGTGGCAAAGGTTTTTGTGAGGTTGAGTTTGTTCTGTGTAATTTGAGAAAGGAGATACTAAATATATTTGAAAAATGTGCAAGATAACCGGAGCTATTTCTCTATAGCTAGAAAACAAGCCCATTTTCCAGCTGTAGATGAGAAAGGAAGGAAGGGCATGTTTGCTCAGAACACATACTTTTCAGGCACGTACGGCTTCTGAGACTACTGGATTCTCCACAGTGGACATTTGGTGTCTCCACTTCAGCAAACATTTATTGAGCATTACAGAGAGCTGGAAACATTAATGTATTACCACTTAAAAATCCCCATAAAACCCCCTGGGGATTGGGGCCTGGAAGGTGGTACAGGGCTTGTTATTCAATTGTGGTAGTTTAGACTTTGAGAAGCTAAATGTTTTTCCCAAGGTCACACAGCCACTTTCTCATGACAGTGCAGGGACATTTTCTAGATTTATTTTTTTTTAAAGGTTTCATGACTGTGGTGACGTTAAATACATCACATGTTGCTATGGTAGCTGGTCTTTTGATTGAATTCATAGCAATGAAAAGGATAAAAAAATTGCATATCTGACGCAGGCAGACTTCAAGGTCATGTTCCTTGGCACCGCTACATTGGAGATGATGCTGTTCATCTCCTGGGGAGATGACAGTAATTAATTACCAAAAGGTAAGTTTGTGATCACAGATGGTGGCCTCTCGAGCAGTGAAGTTGGGTACAGGCAGTTGTCATTTCAGATTAACCAGGGTCACTAGAAATGTAGCTGGAGTTTCCATAATACTATTTGTGACTCATAGCAACCCCAGGCAATTGTCTAGATGGAACTTTGGATAGGGCTCATACTGCTTTATAAGGAGTCAGCTAATCATATTAAAGTACATCTTTATTTCTCTTCCATTAAAAGTCCAGTGGAAACATCCCTCCCTCTTTTGGGTGGGAGTCATTTGAAGGGAGGTTATCTCCCAGGGGCATTACTTGGCTCTAAATCTCCAGACTTTGTTAGTCTCATCCTGAATGAGCCTGATCTCTATCTCCATGGCTTTTCCCCTGTCTCAGTTTTCTGGCCTGAAGATTGTGAGAATCTCTGCCCATGGAAAGGATCTGCTAGCTATCTGCAAGAAACCTGTCCCCAGGGCCAGCTCACAGTGTAATGTACAGACGATTACTGATAAGGTGAAGGTGACTCAGTCCATGACATCAGGAAACAACCAATTTAAAACCTAACAATTTAAAACCTAAGAAGGGGTAAAAGGATCTGTAACCTGGAAGTTTTAACTTCAGAGAGTCTGTTAAAATGAGAGGAGATCACATCCCGATAATAGTATGACAAGTACAAACAGATGTAATCTATAAAAGAGACATGAAACAGGATTTCCCAGGCCCTGCTTGGTTTTCCTCCTCACTCCACAGCTCCGTGCTCCTTGTAGCAGAGGCCAGCCACTTCTCCAGGCCTTGGGGACTGATTCCAGCTTTTGTCTCTAACCCTATCCTGACAATAGACAAGACACAGTTATGGCTCTCTTGTCCGAGGACCCATCACAAATTAACTTTATTGTCTACACAGTCAAGGAGGGCACCGTGGCATAGTGGTTACTATGATAGATTCCAGATGCAAAGTGTCAGGGTTCAAATCTTGATTTCACCACTTACAAGCCCTGTGACCTTATGCAGCTCATTTAACTTTTTGTTGCCTTGGGTTCCTCGTCTGTAAAATGGGTATAATAGTTATTGTGAGGATTAAATGATCTGAATATATGTAAGTCACATAGTGGAATGTCTAACATTTAATAAATGCTCAATAAAAGTTAGGTGTCATCATCATTATCATCATCAGTATCATCAGTCCAGGCTTCTGCTTTCCTTGCCTATACCATAATGCTGCCTCAATAACACGCTTCCACGTCCGGGCCCAAGAAGCCTTGCATTTCTCTGGCCACATCCCTCTGCCCTCCAGGCTTGCAGTTTGCCTGGCGTCATGTGAGTCCTTGCTGGAGTCACACACAGGGCCATGCCCGTCCACCAGGACACCTCGTTACCTCCTGCTGGGCTCAGCTGACTCCTGGCAACTGCAGGTGGATCTGCTGATCATTGTGGCTCTGATGCCACGTTAAGCTCTTCTGCCTTAGATAGGAACCGGGCTATGCTTAGATGTGAATGACTTAATGGTGACCAAGGGACAGGGTATCCTGAATGATCCACAGTAAGTTGGGTTGGCAGATGTGTATGGATGTGAGAGCACTGGGCATTAGTGGAGTATTAAGCCATACCTTAAACTGCAAGGACATGCAAAGCTAGCTAAGGGCTAGTGTATTTGGAAGGGCTCAATTCTGATACATTGTCACTTTTTTTTTTTTTTTTTTTGAGATAGAGTCTTGCTTTGTTGCCCAGGCTAGAGTGCAGAGGCGCGATCTCAGCTCATTGCAACCTCTTCCTCACAGGTTTAAGTGATTCTCCTGCCTCAGCCTCCCGAGTAGCTGGGATCACAGGTGCATGCCACCACACCCAGCTAATTTTTTGTATTTTTAGTAGAGACAGGGTTACACTATGTTGGCAGGCTGATCTCAAACTCCAGACCTCAAGTGATCCGCCTGCCTCGGCCTCCCAAAGTGCTAGGGGATTACAGCCGTGAGCCACTGCGCCTGCCTGGCCAATTGTCACTTTTATTACATAAATATTACATGTTTATTGCAGAAAAAAATAAATAACACAAATAGACTAACAATTATAGATTAACAACATCTATAACGTCACCTTCCAGAGATAACACTTTTAACCTCTCTCTGTGTATGTACACACACACTCCACACACATAATCTTTTTAACACTTATAACTTAATGGATTGTGGATTCCTTTCTCAGTCATGAAATAGGCATTTATGTTATCAAGTACTGAGCAATTCTAGATAATTCTAAATGTGCATTGGTTTGTAGTCTAGCCTATTAGCCATTTTACTCATTGAGAGAGAGAGGTTAAGCAGACTGTGTAAGTCTTTGTAGTCTACAGCTTCCAGTTCTAGTAACTACCACTAGGTTAATGAAGTGTGGCTTCTAGCTGGAGCCTCGTTGTAGAGCACCTTGGCTTTACTTAGGTGTAGTTATTTGAGGAACAGGACCTTCAGCCGCTTGTGTTGGTCTGTTTCTGTTGTGAAGACCTGCAGCCCAGCAGCTGATCTCTAGTTCTGCTTATGGACAGAGTGGGCCATCCGCGCTCTGGGCTCTGCCTCTGTGTCAGTGTGGAGCCCTTGGCAAGGCTTGCCACATCTCCAGGTCTCAGTTCCCTCCTCTGTAAATGAAAGGGGTTGGATTTGATTTTTTCTTTTGCTCTAGCACTCTAATTCTGTGTTAAGTAATTTGGAGTGGAGTGAGGTGGGGCTTGGGCGTGGCTCTTCATCGCTGCTGCACAGGTTAGGATGCACAGGCTGCACCAGAATCACCCAAGGAGCACTTCAAGCATATATTCCTGGGCTCTTTTCCCCACTCTCCTGCCAGAGTGAGGCTTGAGAATCTGCATTTTTAACAAACTCCTTAAGTTTTCTTTCTCGAAGCCGTACTTGGGGACTGCTACAGGGATGGTGGCCTCTCCAAGTCACCCAGCTGTTCACATCCTACTCGAACTTTGGCTCAGGCCAAAGGGCTGTGAAAAGCATCTTAGTTAACTCAAAACCCTTCATGGAGACAGCTGGTGTTGCTGGAAGCTTACATGGGCGCAGCTTCAGGGTTGCCAGCAGGTTGGCTTCCAGAGCCCTAGGAGACAGGCTTCCGTGGCCTGTCTGCCTCTCACTGATTGTCAGAGCTCGGCCCACCTGCTTGTTCACCCTGCCTGTTTTTTCCTACCAGTTTCCATCATGTTCTGCTTTAGAGGGCTTCTTGCTCCATATGGTTCGGCTCAGACCACAGCAGGGTCATGGCCACGCTGCACGTTTGTACCAGCAGCCTCCCCAGCTGCGACTGCCCTTAATCAAGCAGGAGATGTTTACCCTCACACCTATTTTCAGTCCTTCCTCTGGTCCCTCATCTTCCAGGAGACCTAATATTTCTGATACATACAGTAGATTTCTCTACAAATCCTTGAAGACTTTGAACTATCCTATTAGCAGTTTATTCCAGAGACTTCTTCTACACAGTACTGTTTGATGTTTCAGGGGCCAGGCTTCTCTTCCTTCTGATCATTCACACACACACACACACACACAACACACACACACACACACACTCTTATAGTTCAGGTTCAACAAAGCTAGATCATACTTTATCCATAATATGAATTAGAGATTCTGATCTTATTATTTTCTGTCTCATACTTATTTACTCTATACCACACTTTGCTCATATTTACCATTTATAAATGAGGAAGAAAAAAGCCAGAGGGAGCAGTGTGTTTTCCTTGAGTAGTCTAGTGCATCAGAATCACCTGGATAAACTTGATAAAATACAGATCTCTGGATTTCATCCCAGATTTACTGAATAATAATCCTTCATGGAGGGATCCAGAAGTTTGCATTTCCAAAAGGATCTCTGGGTGATTGTTTTGCACGCAGAAGGTCGGAAATTCCTGCTTTAGGTGGGACAGAATCTAAGCTAGAATTTAGAGAAAATGGGGAGGACCATGAGAGACAGCCTGGTGGGAGCCAGGCTGCTTGCGTTTAAATCCAGGCCCCACACCTCACTGGCTGTGTGACTCCTCCATGCCTCAGTTTGCTCTCATGAAAAATCTGTAAAACTCCAGTGTTTACCTCATTGGTTGTTGTGAAGATTAAATGAGTTCATATGTGGAACATGTTTAAAGTAGTGCCTGGCAAAGGTAAGGGCTCTGAACGTGTCTGCTGTGACTACTATTCCATGCAAGGGGAATGGCATGAACAAAGTCAAACAGAAGCAGATGGTCTCTTTGAGAGAATGGAGTAGACTGACTTGTCAGGAGTAGAAGGTTTAGATCAGTGGTTTTCAAATTACAGTGTGCAAAAAAATAATCTGGGGAGCTTGTTAAAAATTTCTTGCCCCTATAACGATTGAGTTGGCATACATGAAGCCTGGGGATCTGCATTTAAACTTTTTCATGCAGGTTATGAGCAAATGATCAGAAACTCAGTAGTTTAGGTAGAAGAGGGCTGGTATTTAAAGTTGGAAAGGGGCCAGGCGCGATGGCTTATGCCTGTAATCCCAGCACTTTGGGAGGCCGAGGTGGGTGGATCACCTGAGGTCAGGAGTTCAAGACCAGCCTGACCAACATGGTGAAAGTCCATCTCTACAAAAAATACAAATATTAGCCAGGTATGGTGGTGGGTGCCTGTAATCCCAGCTACTTGGGAGGCTGAGGCAGGAGAATCACTTGAACCTGGGAGGTGGAGTTTGCAGTGAGTCGAGATTGGGCCACTGCACTCCAGCCTGGGTGACAAGAGCACCCCCCCAAAATAAATAAGAATAAAAATTAAAAAAAAATAAAGTTGGAAAGGTATCCAGAGTTTGGAGATGTATCCTGGAGCTATGAACAGTATGGACGCTAATTGCATATTTAATATCTCCTTTATTAGGTATGTCCAGAGAGCAGTAGAAGTATCCGGGAGGTACAGTGTGCATCCTACAACAACAAGCCATTCATGGGCCGGTTTTATGAATGGGAACCATTTGCAGAAGGTAAGAATAGACCCAGCCCTGTCCATAGAAGTTACTTAGTCTATTTTCCATTCTTGCTGACTTCTGATTGATGTTGGAGGTATTGGTGTGATCCTGGCTGGGGTGTCAATAGGGGACAAAGTGTGACTCCAGGGCAAAGAGAAGCCTGCACAGGTCTTTACCAAAGGTAGCAAAGCTCAGGTGACACCTGGACCATCTTCAGCATGAGTCAGATGGACGAGGCGTTGATGGAAACGAGCAACATCCAAGGATGGCAGGGTGAGGGGGACAGAACAGGGTCCAAGGAATCAGTTGGAGAAGAGGTTCAAACATAAGGTTGTGAGCCGTGAGTGCAGATGGAGTTTCCCTTTCCTTGGTTACTGCTACGAGGGCTGGTATGGGAGCTTAAGAGAACATGTGGGGTTGTACATTTGTATGTTTCTCATCTCTAGGGGGCCTCACATACTGATTCCAAAGATAACAGTAGGCAGGCATTGCCTGTGAGTCCAAGATCCCCATCATTTCCAAATGACAGAAGATCCAAAGTTGGTAGAGCAAGTTGATCCCACTCTGCATGCTGGAGCCACTTTTCTTTGTTGAAATTCAGATGATAATAGGGCTTGTGGACTGAGAAGTGTTAACATTCTGAGATATTTCTTCCCACTCGTGAAGAAAGTGGGCTCAGAAGAGGTGTTGGGTCAAGCAGAACTTGTGGGGGTTCTATGCTTACAGCCAAGTTGGCTGGAGAGGGACACCAGCTGCCTTCAGGGCCCAGTGGGAGAGCTCTGCACAGCCAGCCCTTCTCAGCCTCAGCCTGAGGCAGTGGCTGGGACAGCTAAGGTTGGCCAAGACCCAGAGTGTGGAGCACTGCACTATGTCCAGGATCTGGAGAAATTGCCTTGGAAGAGAGATTGATAGTGAGTTGTGATGATTTCATTGCAGAATCAATGCCTGGGGAAGCCAAACTCTGCAAGGTGGTTCTATACTTGGGGAGGAGGGAAGTGGATTAGTATCTGACTGCTCTGAAATTGGATGCTAAATTGTGCAGTGTTCTCAGCGACTCCATAGCTTCTGTTAGATTCTCAGAGTGGTCCCATGACCTCGAAATTGTTAAGAACTAACTTGACTAAAAAATTGAGACTATCAAATTCAAGCAGGAAGGATATACAGAGGAAACATAGAACTAGCTGAATGCAAATACATGGGGTGGGGAACAGGGTGAAGCGTGAGCAAAAGAAGGATGCTAAAGTGAAGTTTTGATTTGATTCTGTAAATAGAGCTTGGTTCTGACCGTTTTCATTTTTAAGAGCATTATGTTCAATTTAAGGTGGTATCCTAATTTGAATCCTGAAACAGAAAAAGAGCATTGTTGGAAAACCTGGTGAAATAGGCATAAAGTGTATAGTTTAGTTAATAGCATTGTACCAGAGTTAATGTCTTAGTTTTTATGAATGGTTTGTTTTTTGTTTTTGTTTTGTTTTTGAGATGGAGTCTTGTACTGTTGCCCAGGCTGGAGTGAGGTGACACGATCTCAGTTCACTGCAACCTCCGCCTCCTGGGTTCAAGCGATTCTCCTGCCTTAGCCACCCGAGTAGCTAGGATTACAGGTGTGCACCACTACGCCTGGCTAATTTTTGTATTTTTAGTAGAGATGGGGTCTTGCCATGTTGGCCAGGCTGGCCTCGAACTCCTGACCTCAAGTGATCCACCCACCTCAGCCTCCCAAAGTACTGGGATTACAGACGTGAGCCACCGTACCCAGCCTATAAATGGTTTGGTAACATGTTAACATTAGGCGAAGCTGGGTAAAGGGTATACAGGAACTTTTGTACTATCTTTGTAACTTTCCTATAAATCTAAAATGATTTCAAAATAAAATTTATTAAAAGCATTGTACTCCCAATTAGTTATGTCTTCCATGCATTCTGGTGAAGACAAAGTGTAAAACTCAATATGGGTGACGAAGAATGCACTGGGTTAAATACTGCCCCTGCTCACCACCCAAATTAGTATTCTTCCTGGAACCTTAGAATGTGACCTTATTTGGAAACAGAGTCAGTGCAGATGTAATCAGTTATGTTGAGTTCATATTGGAGTGCGGTGGGCTCTTAATCTAGGAAGACTGGTGTTCTGATAAGAAGAGGAGAAAGTTGGGAGGCCAAGGCGGGTGGATCACCTGAGGTCGGGAGTTCAAGACCAGACTGACCAACATGGAGAATCCCTGTCTCTACTAAAAAATACAAAATTAGCTGGGTGTGGTGGCGCGTGCCTGTAATCCCAGCTACTCAGGAGGCTGAGGCAGGAGAATCACTTGAACCTGGGAAGCGGAGGTTGCGGTGAGCTGAGATCGTGCCATTGCACTGCAGCCTGGGCAACAAGAGTGCAACTCTGTCTCAAAAACAAAACAAAAACAAAAACAGAAAACAAAAAACAAAAAAAAAGAACAGGAGGAGAAAGGACACAGACATACAGGGAGGATGCCAAGTGATGATGAAGACAGGGATTGGAGTGATGCTTCTACAAGGTAACACCAAGGATTGCTGGCAGCCAGCAAGAGCTAGGAAGAGACAAGGAAGCATCCTTGCCTAGAGCCTTCAAAGTGGGCATGGCCCTGCCAACACCGTGATTTTCGACTCTCAGCCTCTAGAACTGTGAGAATAAATTTCTCTTGTTTGCAGTCATCAAGTTTATGGTATTTTGTCATACAGCTCTAGGAAACTAATACAAGGAGGGAGGAACAAGGTTCTGGATTGATTGAGATCTACTCACTAGAGTAGATCCAGAAGTGAATTTGCTCCGACCGATAGTAGCAGATGCCTTAGAGAAGTGAGGCATGTATCCAAAGTGAGCAGCTGCCTCAACTGCCTCACAGATGTAGGTCTGTCCAGCGCAGTGGTTCTCGGCTCTTGTTGCTCATTAGAATCACTGAGGAGCCTCCTAGAAACACTGATGCCTAGACCCCTCCCCAGAGATTGTGATTTAATTGGTCTGGGGTGCAGCCTGGACATCAGGATTTTTTAAAGATCCCAGATGATTCTTATGGGTAGCTAGGGTAGAGAACCTTTAATCCAAGAGGGGATGACTCTAGCCTACATTGAAGGACGGAATCATGGGTATTTGATAAATCATGAAATACATTCTTGTGTTAGAACAACAATGCTTTTCAGTGAACATTTAGATAAGAAGTGACCCTGTCTTTTGTCTGAGCTGCACCCTTGCTTTATGGCTGGCTGTGGATAATAGCTGCTTTATTGTGATTACCTGGGGGGAAAGATGAATTCCACACTACACTGAGTAGTTATTTCCCCAGGAGCAGCTGCCGTGCCAGACCTTTTCTGCATGGTCTGAGGTGGCCATCAGCCAGCTGTTGTTGTCTAAGACCTTGAGGTCTGGTGAGATGCAAGTCTTATATTGATAGCCCTATGCAGACCACAAAGAAAACTTTGCTAATGTTTTCATGTATTACATGTGGATGCCTGCTATTGTCTGGCTTGTGTATGTTATTTTTTTTGGGTTTTTTTATTTTATTTTATTTTTCTGTTATTTTTTCCCCTCTGATTTGTGCTAGACTTTAAGTATGAGACCTAAAAGAACTTGTTTTTTGAACATTTGATTTAACTGATTTTTTGAAAAATTTCAAATATAGGTAAAGTAGGGAGAATAGTATAATAGTGTGATAAGCTCCTACGTACCCACTTAATTCCGTTAGTTATCAGCACATAACCAATCTTTTTCACAAATATTTCCATCCTCTCTCTCTTCCACCCAGATTATGGGAAACTACTTGAATTCACATTACAGAGCATTATTCATTGGTGGATATATTAATTGGAACTCTTGGTTGTAAGTGACAGAAACCCAAACTAAATATATTTTGATCAGAAAGGTATTTTGTTGGTCATGTTACTGGGAAATGCAAGAGGTGTCCTGGGATTCAGATGTGGCTGCATTCCATGGAATCAGTAACATTAGGACCCTGCCTTTCTCATCTTTCTCCATCTCTAGGTTCTGTTTACTTCGTCTTGGGCAGGCAAGCAGGCTTACCGTGGGTTTGAGCTTGCAATCATAGTGGGAGGGACTTTCTCACCTGGTCTTGTGGGCTGAATTGCACCCCCCAAAAAGATTTATTAAAGGTACCCCTAGGCCAGGTGCGGTGGCTCATGCCTGTAATCCCAGCACTTTGGGGGGCCGAGGCGGGTTGATCACCTGAGGTTGGGAGTTCGTGACCAGCCTGAACAACATGGTGAAACCCCATCTCTACTAAAAATACAAAAAATTACCCGGGTGTGGTGGCGCATGCCTGTAATCCCAGCTACTCAGGAGGCTGAGGCAGGGGAATCACTTGAACCCGGGAGCCAGAGGTTGTGGTGAGCCGAGATTGTGCCATTGCGCTCCAGCCTGGGCAACAAGAGCAAACCTCCGTCTCAAAAAAAGAAAGGGTCGCCCTGGTACCTGTGATGTAACCTTCTTTTGGAAAGAGGGTCTTTGCAGATCTAATTAAGATGTAAGTTTAGAAGAGGTCACAGTGGAGTAGAATAGGCCTTAATCCATTGTGACTGGGGACCCACACAGAGAACACCATGGGAAGACGCAGACGGGGAAGACAGCCCATGTGAAGGCGGAGGCAGACACGGGAGTGATGCAGCTATGAGCCAAGGAACACCAAGGATTGCCGGCACCTTCCAGAAACCAGGAAGATGCGTGGAAGGATCCTTCCTCCAGAGACTTTGGAGGGAGAGTGACCCTAACAACATGTTGGTTTTGGATTTCTAGCCTCCAGAACTGTGAGAGAATACATTTCTCTTGTTTGTGTTCAACAGGATGCCAACCAGTTTGTGTGATATGTTACATAAGTCCTAGGAAACTAATATACCTAGTGACTGTTCTAATCCTAGACAAACTGTACCATGGTCTTGTTTAGATCCTGTTCCCATCCCTGGAACCTAGTTTGGGGGATGGGGTACTTGGGTTAGCACAGGTCATGTGACCAACCCTGTGGTGGAGGACCCACATCACATGAAGGGGAGATAGGGAAGTGGGAATTGAGACAGACAGGAAAACATTCTTCTACCAAAGTCAGTGCATACTTCTTTACTGGAAGCCACTGAGACATTGAATCAACTAATTACCATCCTAGTGTGGATTAATCAGCTATTCCTTACAAAGTGTTACCAGAAAATAATGTAGTCTTTTAAAATAGTCACTGACATTGATATTTTTCACATGCCTAGAAGGAGAGAGGAAGCCTATGGTCACTGAAGTTGAGTTTACTTTGGCTTTGTTTAAATAATTCTTTTTGCTGCTAAGATTGTTTTCTTGATTTTATCCTTCTTCCTCTTAAATGGCTCCCAGGCTGACCGGCGGGAGGAAGACACTGCTAATGTTTCTGCAGGGTGTTCATGCTTTACGGCTGGATTTTGCATCGGGCTCTTGATTTTGTTTGGATGTCTACTGCTATTCACATGTGCCTACTTAGGGAAACAGCTGCACTCATTCAGTGCAATGCCACATAGAATAGTAAAAGCAGAGTATACTCTCTGATAAACACATTAATTTTACCAGATGTTCTTCTTAAGCCTTTAATTGCATTTCCTGGATTTGGTGACCTATCCTTAGATAATGCCTCCAGGAATTTTTCTCATAGCCCAGGACCTATTACTGTAAAGATGGCAAAAGTGGAATTAGGGTGCCTGTGCATCCCAGTTCACCCAGGACAGTGATAATTTATGCCTGTTGTCCCAGTCCCCTTTCACTCTCTGTCTTGGACAGCAAATATATATATCCATTCCACCTAGCATGGGCAGTTTCATAGGAAGCCACTTGTTTAGGTGCTGAGCTTGGAGAAAATTCTACCTGTTTTCATGCCAAGGGTAATGGGGCTGGACACCATGAAATTGGAGTTTGCTGGGTTGCTATAGGCTGTAGGGCATCAGGTATCAGTGTTAATCCTTAAAACTGTTTGGGGGCAGCTTTATGTTTGGGTAGCTTGAGTGCACTGTGTGTCCCCGAGAGCTGAACTAAAGAGAGTGGCAATTGAAAAGCCAGAGGGGAGGCTGAGTCAGAAAGTGAAGGTCGCCAACTGGTGACATGAACAGAGTGACTCTATCTGTCAGCAGTGGCTGGCTTATGCTACAGTAGCAAATAACCCCCAAATCCAAATGACTTAACATGACAAAAGCTTGCCTCCTGTTCACCTTCCATGTGTAAGAATGGGTGTATTTTGCTTACCTGGGGACCCAGGCTGGTAGAAGCTGTATCTCAACTCATGCTTTCACTGAGGCAGGGAAAGGGAACAAGTGACCCAGGCTCAAGTTCTTTGTTTGTTTGTTTTCTAACTTTTATTTTAAGTTCAGGGGTACATGTGCAGGATGTGCAGGTTTATTACATAGGCAAATGTGTCCTGGGGGGTTGTCGTACAGATTATTTCATCACCCAGTTATTGAGCCTAGTATCCGTTAGTTACTTTTCCTGATCTTCTCCCTCCTCCCAGTCTCTGTCCTCTGATAGGCTCCAGTGTGTGTTGTTCCCCTCTCTGTGTCCATGTGTTCTCCTCATTTAGCTCCCACTTATTTATTTATTTTTTTATTATACTTTAAGTTATAGGGTACATGTGCATAACGTGCAGGTTTGTTACATATGTATACTTGTGCCATGTTGCTGTGCTGCACCCATCAACTCGTCAGCACCCAACAACTCATCATTTACATCAGGTATAACTCCCAATGCAATCCCTCCCCCTTCCCCCCTCCCCATGATAGGCCCCGGTGTGTGATGTCCCCCTTCCCGAGTCCAAGTGATCTCATTGTTCAGTTCCCACCTATGAGTGAGAACATGCGGTGTTTGGTTTTCTGTTCTTGTGATAGTTTGCTAAGAATGATGGTTTCCAGCTGCATCCATGTCCCTACAAAGGACACAAACTCATCCTTTTTTATGGCTGCGTAGTATTCCATGGTGTATATGTGCCACATTTTCTTAATCCAGTCTGTGACTGATGGACATTTGGGTTGATTCCAAGTCTTTGCTATTGTGAATAGTGCCGCAATGAACCTATGTGTGCATGTGTCTTTATAGCAGCGTGATTTATAATCCTTTGGGTATATCCCCAGTAATGGGATGGCTGGGTCATATGGTACATCTAGTTCTAGATCCTTGAGGAATCGCCATACTGTTTTCCATAATGGTTGAACTAGTTTACAATCCCACCAACAGTGTAAAAGTGTTCCTATTTCTCCACATCCTCTCCAGCACCTGTTGTTTCCTGACTTTTTAATGATCGCCATTCTAACTGGTGTGAGATGGTATCTCATTGTGGTTTTGATTTGCATTTCTCTGATGACCAGTGATGATGAGCATTTTTTCATGTGTCTGTTGGCTGTATGAATGTCTTCTTTTGAGAAATGTCTGTTCATATCCTTTGCCCACTTTTTGATGGGGTTGTTTGTTTTTTTCTTGTAAATTTGTTTGAGTTCTTTGTAGGTTCTGGATATTAGCCCTTTGTCAGATGAGTAGATTGCAAAAATTTTCTCCCATTCTGTAGGTTGCCTGTTCACTCTGATGGTAGTTTCTTTTGCTGTGCAGAAGCTTTTTAGTTTAATGAGATCCCATTTGTCAATTTTGGCTTTTACTGCTGTTGCTTTTGGTGTTTTAGACATGAAGTCTTTGCCCATGCCTATGTCCTGAATGGTACTACCTAGGTTTTCCTCTAGGGTTTTTATGGTATTAGGTCTAACATTTAAGTCTCTAATCCATCTTGAATTAATTTTCGTATAAGGTAGCTCCCACTTATAAGTGAGAATATGCAGTATTTGGTTTTCTGTTCCTGAATTAGTTTGCTAAGGATAATGTCCTCCACCTCCATCCATGTCCTTGCAAAGGACATGATCTCATTCTTTTTTATGGCTGCATAGTATTCCATGGTGTATATATACATTTTCTTTATCAAGTTTATCATTGATGGGCATTTAGGTTGATTCGATGTCTTTGCTCTTGTGAATAACGCATGCATGTGTCTTTATAATAGAATGATTTATATTCCTTTGGGTATATACCCAGAAATGGGATGGCTGGGCCGAATGGTATTTCTGTCTCTAGATCCTTGAGGAATTGCCACACTGTCTTCTGCAATGGGTGAACTCATTTACACTCCCACCAGCAGTGTGTAAGTGTTCCTTTTTCTCCACAACCTTACCAGCATCTTCTTATTTTTGACTTAATAATAGCCAGCCATACAGACTCAGGTTCTTAAAACTTCAATTAGAATTGATCCACATTGTTTCTGCTCACATCTCATTGGCCAAAGCAAGTCATGAATCACACCTAACTTCTAAGGAGGAAGGGAGGTACCCTCCCACTATGTGCTCAAAGGAGGAGAAATGGAATATCTGTGGCTGGCCCTAGTGACTAGCAGGCAGGAAGCTCCAGTGAAATTCCCTGAATACCTTCCTCCTAAGTCCAGGTGACTTTTATTAGGTTGTTTGCAAGAAAAGTAGCTGTTGCTCCTGAGAATATTAAAGGTGCCACCACACAGTCTGATATCCACAGAGCCCTGAGCCACTTCAGTCAAGATCTACCCCTTGATTAAAGCTCTGAGGGGCCAAAGATGGAATGCTGGAGGCCAAGACCCCAGGCATGCTTCTGACTCCTCCACCAGTTCAGCAGTCTGCTCTAACACAGACACCATGGTGGGGCATGACGGGGCAGGGGGCACTGTCAGATAAAAACATAGACAATATTATCACAACTATAATATATGAGGGAGGGAGGCTTATGACTAAATGCCGGTAGGCCTGGAATTAGAGTGTTCACATTTTAATGAAGCCGCTTTATTCATAGGCACTCTCATTCCTACAGCCCACCCCTGTGCATAGGTAATCCATAATCACTGTGAACGTTCAGAGTGGAAGGGACAGACCTTAGGGAAATGAGAGGCAGTTTCTATTTCGCTAAGGGTGGATCTGGGATGCCCCCAACAAGATCCATTCTCAGAGCTCTCTTGTATGTGCCAGGGGATACCTGGCAAGACTAGGCCATGTTTGCTTTGAGGATGAGCATATCACTGGGGACAAAGCCCAGAGGGCAACCTCTTTGTGAAAACAAAATGAAGATTTTGCTCTTGTATATGTTGAGTCTGAATGAATGGTGGGACCCAACAGGAGATTGGAGATGCAAGGTTCTGAAGTTTAGGGAGATATCGTAGGGTTGTAGACCCATACTTGCAGTCATCAGCCTTGGTGAGATTAGTGGATAAGACCTTCAAGAAAAAGTAGAATAACAAAATGGGTTTTACAAGGAGTAGGAAATGAGCTTTGGAGTATGTTACATTAAGGAAGCAGGGGAAAGAGTCTCAGCCATTAAAGGACACTGAGAAGGTGATCCAGGTATAGGAGAGGCACCAAGGCATTATCATCCCATGTATCATTTCTTATGTTAATAAAGCTTATGGTAGTATATAAAATTCTGCTAATACACACAGCACAATGAATGCTATGGACTAAATGTTTACGTCTGTCTAAAATTCATATGTTAAAGCCCTAACCCCCAGCATCTTTGAAGATGGGGCCTCTAAGGAACTAATTAAGATTAAGTGAGGTCTTAAGGGCAGGGCCCTGATCTGATAGGATTAGTGTTCTTATAAGAGGAACAGAGGTGGCTGGCAAGATGGTCAAGTAGGAACAGCTCCAGTCTGCAGCTCCTAGCAAGATCAACGCATTTCCAACTGAGGTACCTGGCTCATCACACAGGGACTGGTTAGACAGTGGGTGCAGCCCACGGAGGCTGAGCCGAAGCAGGGTGGGGTGCTGCATCCCCCAGGAAGCACAAGGGATTGGGGAACTCCCCTCGCCAGTTAAGGGAAGCCGTGAGGGACTGTGCCATGAGGAATGGTGCACTCCGGCCCAGATACTACACTTTTGCCATGGTCTTCACAACCTGCAGACCAGGAGATTCCCTCTGGTGCCTACACCACCAGGACCCAGGGTTTCAAGCACGAAACTGGGCAGTCATTTGGGCAGACACCCAGCTAGCTGCAGGAGTTTTTGTTCATACCCCAGTGGCCCCTGGAATGCCAGTGAGACAAAACTGTTCACTCCCCTGGAAAGGGGTCTGAAGCCAGGGAGCCAAGTGGTCTAGCTCAGCAGATTCCACTGCCATGGAACCCAGCAAGCTAAGGTCCACTGGCTTGAAATTCTCGCTGCCAGCACAGAAGTCTGAAGTTGACCTCAGATGCTTGAGCTTGGTGGGGGGAGAGGCATCTGCCATTACTGAGGCTTGAGTAGGCAGTTTTCCCCTCACAGTGTAAACAAAGCCACTGGGAAGTTCGAGCTGGGCAGAGCCCATGGCAGCTCGGGAAAGTCGCTGTAACCAGACTGACCCTGTAGGTTCCCCGTTACTGGGCAGGGCATCTCTGAAGGAAAGGTAACAGCCCCATTCGAGGGCTTATAGACAAAATCCCCATCTCCCTGGGGCAGAGCGCCTGGCAGAAGGGGCGAATGTGGGCGCAGCTTCAGCAGATTTAAACATTCTTGCCTGCTGACTCTGAAGAGAGCAGTGGATGTCCCAGCACAGCGCTTGAATCTGGTAAGGGACAGACTGCCTCCTCAAGTGGGTCCCTGACCCCTGTGCCTCCTGACTGGAAGACACCTCCCAGTGGGGGTTGACAGATACCTCATACGGGAGAGCACCAGCTGTCATCTGGTGGAGTTCCCTTTGGGATAAAGCTTCCAGAGGAAGGAACAGGCAGCAATCTTTGCTGTTCTTCAGCCTTTGCTGGTGATACCTAGGTACATAGGATCTGGAGCGGACCTCCAACGAACTCCAGCAGACCTGCAGAAGAGGGGCCTGTTAGAAGGAAAACTAACAAACAAAAAGGAGTAGCATCACCATCAACAAAAAGGACATCCACGCAAAAACCACATCTAAAGGTCACCAACATCAAAGAACAAAGGTAGATAAATCCACAAAGATGAGGAAAAACCAGTGCAAAAAGGCTGAAAATTTCAAAAACCAGAATGCCTCTTCATCTCCAAAGGATCACAGCTCCTTGCCAGCAAGGGAACAAAACTGAACGGAGAATGAGTTTGACGAATTGACAAAAGTAAGCTTCAGAAGGTGGGTAATAACAAACCCCTCCAAGCTAAAGGAGCATGTTCTAATCCAATGGAAGGAAGCTAAGAACCTTGAAAAAAGGTTAGAGGAATTGCTAACTAGAATAATCAGTTTAGAGAAGAATATAAATGACCTGATTGAGCCGAAAAACACAGCACGTGAACTTCATGAAGCGTATACAAATATCAATAGCCGAATCAATCAAGCAGAAGAAAGGATGTCAGAGATCGAAGATCAACTTAATGAAATACAGCGTGAAGACAATATTAGAGAAAAGAGAATGAAAAGGAATGAACAAAGGCTCCAAGAAATATAGGACTATATGAAAAGACCAAGCATACATTTGATTGGTGTACCTGAAAGTGACGGGAAGAATGGAATCAAGTTGGAAAACACTCTTCAGGATACTATCCAGGAGAACTTCCCCAACCTAGCAAGACAGGCCAACATTCAAATTCAGGAAATACAGAGAACACTACAAGATACTGCTAAAGAAGAGCAACCCCAAGACATTTAATCACCAGATTCACAAAGGTTGAAATGAAGGAAAAAATGTTAAGGGCAGCTAGAGAAAGGTTGGATTACCCACAAAGGGAAGCCCATCAGACTAACAGTGGATCTTTCTGCAGAAACCCTACAAGTCAGGAGAGAGTGGGGGCCAATATTCAACATTCTTAAAGAAAAGAATTTTCAACCCAGAATTTCATATCCAGCCAAACTAAGCTTCATAAGTGAAGGAGAAATGAAATCCTTTACAGACAAGCAAATGCTGAGTGATTTTGTCATCACCAGGCTTGCCTTACAGGAGCTCCTGAAGGAAGCACTAAATATGGAAAGGAAAAACCAGTAACAGCCACTGCAAAAACATACCAAATTGTAAAGACCATTGACACTATGAAGAAACTGCATCAACTAACGGGCAAAATAACCAGCTAGCATCATGATGACAGGATGAAATTCACACACAACAATATTAACCTTAAATGTAAATGGACTAAATGCCCCAATTAAAAGACACAGATTGGCAAATTGGATAAAGAGTCAACACCCATCAGTGTGCTGTATTCAAGAGACCCATCTTGTGCAAAGACACATAGGCTCAAAATAAAGGGATGGAGGAATATTTACCAAGCAAATGGAAAGCAAACAACAACAACAACAACAAAAAAACAGGGATTACAATCCTAGTCTCTGATAAAACAGACTTTAAACCAGCAAAAATCAAAAAAAGACAAAGGCGTTACATAATGGTAAAGGGATCAATGCAACAAGAAGAGCTAACTAACCTAAATATATATGCACCCAATACAGGAGCACCCAGATTCATAAAACAGCTTCTTAGAGACATAGACTTAGACTCCCACACAATAATAGTGGGAGACTTTAACAACCCACTGTCAATATTAGATCAACAAGAGAGAAAATTAACAAGGATATTCAGGACTTGAATTCAGCTCTGGAACAAGTGGACCTAATAGACATCTACAGAACTCTCCACCCCAAATCAACAGAATATACATTCTTCTCAGCACCACATCGGACCTATTTTAAAATTGACCACATAATTGGAAGTAAGGCACGCCTCAGCAAATGCAAAAGAATGGAAACCATAACAAACCATCTCTCACACCACAGTGCAATCAAAATAGAACTCAGGATTAAGAAACTCACTCTAAACTGCACAACTACGTGGTAACTGAACAACCTTCTCCTGAATGACTACTGGGTAAATAACGAAATTAAGGCAGAAATAAAGTTGTTTGAAACCAATGAGAACAAAGACACAACGTACCAGAATCTCTGGGACACAGCTAAAGCAGTGTTTACGGGGAAATTTGTAGCACTAAATGCCCACAAGAGAAAGCAGGAAAGATCTAAAATCGACACCCTGACATCACAATTAAAAGAACTAGAGGAGCAATAGCAAACAAATTCAAAAGCTAGTGGAAGAGAAGAAATAACTAAGATCAGAGCAGAACTGAAGGAGATAGAGACATGAAAAACCCTTCAAAAAATCATTGAATCCAGGAACTGGTTTTTTGAAAAGATTAATGAAATAGATAGGCAGCTAGCCAGACTAATAAAAAAAGAGAAGAATCAAACAGACACAATAAAAAAATACAAGGGGCAGATCACCACTGATCCCACAGAAATACAAACTACCATCAGAGAATACTATAAATACCTCTATGCAAATAAACTAGAAAATCTAGAAGAAATGGATAAATTCCTGGACACATACACCCTCCCAAGACTGAACCAGGAAGGAGTCGAATCCCTGAGTATACCGATAACAAGATCTGAAATTGAGGCAGTAATTAATAGCCTACCAACCAAAAACAGTCCAGGACCAGATGAATTCACAGCTGAATTCTACCAGAGGTACAAACAGGAGCTGGGACCATTCCTTCTGAAACTATTCCAAACAATAGAAAAAGAGGAACTTCTCCCTAACTTATTTTATGAGGCCAGCATCATTCTGATATCAAAACCTGGCAGATACACAACAAAAAAAGAAAATTTCAGGCCAATAACCCTGATGAACATCGATGCGAAAATTCTCAACAAAATACTGGCAAACTGAATCCAGCAGCACATCAAAAAGCTTATCCATCACAATCAAGTTAACTTCATTCCTGGGATGCAAGGCTGGTTCAACATATACAAATCAATAAACATAATCCATCACATAAACAAAACCAATGACAAAAACCACATGATTATCTCAACAGATGCAGAAAAGGCTTTTAATAAAAGTAAACACCCTTCATGCTAAAAACTCTCAATAAACTAGGTATTGATGGAACATATCTCAAAATAATAAGAGCTATTTATGACAAATCCACAGCCAATATCATATTGAATGGGCAAAAGCTGGAAGCATTCCCTTTGAAAACCAGCACAAGACAAGAATGCCCTCTCTCACCACTCGTATTCAACATAGTATTGGAAGTTCTGGCCAGGGCAATTAGGCAAGAGAAAGAAATAAATGGTATTCAGATAGGAAGAGAGGATGTCAGATTGTCTGTTTGCAGATGACGTGATTGTATATTTAGAAAACTCCATCGTCTCAGCCCAAAATCTTAAGCTGATAAGCAACTTCAGCAAAGTCTCAGGATACAAAATCAAAATCAATGTGCAAAAATCACAAGCATTCTTATACACCAGTAACAGACAAACAGAGAGCCAAATCATGAGTGAACTCCCATTCACAATTGCTACAAAGAGAATAAAATACCTAGTAATACAATTTTCAAGGGATGTGAAGGACCTCTTCAAGGAGAACTACAAACCACTGCTCAAGGAAATAAGAGAGAACACAAACAAATGGAAAAACATTCCATGCTTATGGATAGGAAAAATCAATATTATAAAAATGACCATACTGCCCAAAGAGATTTATAGATTCAATGCTATCCCCAGCAAACTACCGCTGACTTTCTTCACAGATTTGGAAAAAAAACACTTTGAATTTCCTATAAAACCCAAAAAGAGCCCGTATAGCCAAGACAATCTTAAGCAAAAAGAACAAAGCTGGAGGCATCGCACTACCTGACTTCAAACTACACTACAAGGCTACAGTAACCAAAACAGCATGGTATTGGTACCAAAACAGATATGTAGATGAACGGAACAGAACAGAGGCCTCAGAAATAATGCTACACATCCACAACCACCTGATCTTTGACAAATCTGACAAAAACAAGCAATGGGGAAAGGATTCCCTATTTAATGAATGCTGTTGAGAAAACTGGCTAGCCACATGCAGAAAACAGAAACTGGACCCCTTCCTTACATCTTATACAAAAATTAACTCAAGATGGATTAAAGATTTAAATATAAGACCTAAAACCATAAAAACCCTACAAAAAAACCTAGGCAGTACCATTCAGGACATAGGCATGGGCAAAGACTTCATGACTAAAACACCAAAAGCAATGGCAACAAAAGCCAAAATAGACAAATGGGATCTAATTAAACTAAAGAGTTTCTGCACAGCAAAAGAAACTATCATCAGAGTGAACAGGCAACCTACAGAATGAGAGAGAAGTTTTGCAATTTATCCATCTGACAAAGGTCTAATATCCAGAATCTACACGGAACTTGAACAAATTTATAAGAAAAAAACAATCCCATCAAAAAGTGGATGAAGAATATAAACACTTTTCAAAAGAAGACATTTATGTGACCAATAAACATATTAAAAAAAAGCTCATCATCACTGGTTATTAGAGAAATACAAATCAAAACCACAATGTGATACCATCTCACGACAGAATGGCGATCATTAAAAAGTCAGGAAACAATAGATGCTGGCGATAATGTGGAGAAATAGGAATGCTTTTACACTGTTGGTGGGAGTGTAAATTAGTTCAATCATTGTGGACAACAGTGTGCCAATTCCTTAAGGATCTAGAACTAGAAATACCGTTTGACCCAGCAATCCCGTTCGGGGTATATACCCCAAGGATTATAAATCATTCTACTATAAAGACACACGCACATGCATGTTTATTGCAGCACTGTTCACAATAGCAAAGACTTGGAATCAACCCAAATCCCATCAATGACAGACTAGATAAAGAAAATGTGGCACGTATACACCATGGAATACTATACAGCCATGAAAAAGGATGAGTCCATGTCCTTTGCAGGGACATGGATGAAACTGGAAGCAATCATTCTCAGCAAACTAACACAGGAACAGAAAACCAAACACTACATATTCTCACTCATAAGTGGGAGTTGAGCAATGAGAACATACGGACACAGGGAGGGGAACATCACACACTGGAGTCTCTTGGGTGTTGGGGGGCTAAGGGAGGGATAGCATTAGGGGAAATATGTAATGTAGATGACAGGTTGATGGGTGCAGCAAACCACCATGGCACATGTATACTTATGTAACAAACCTGCATGTTCTGCATATGTATCCCAGAACTTAAAGTATTAAAAAAAAAAAAAAAAGGAACAGACACTGAATCTCTCTCTTTCTCTCTCTCTCTCTCTCTCTCTCTGTGAGAACACACAAAGAAGAGGTCACATGAACACACAGCAAGAAGGTGGCCACCTAGAACCTAAGAGAAGAGGCCTCAAATTAAGCCTATCTTATCAGCACCTTTACCTTGGAATTCCAGCCTCCAGAACTACGAAAAATAAATTTCTGTTGTTTAAGCCACCCAGCCTGTAGTATTTTATTATGACAGCTCAAGCAAACTAAAGCAATGATGATAAATGAAATGACAAAAATCACTTACGTTTATTGATCACTTACTATATTATAGGCACAGTATGAAGTGTTGACTCATTTAATCCTCACAATGACCCCATCAGGTGGTCTAGGTTTTACCTTCATTTTACAGATACAACAAAGACCTAGACTAGTTAACTAACTTGCCCAAGGTCACCTAGCTAGTAAGTGATTGAGCCAGGTTCAAACTCCAAAGTATGGCTACAGGAGTCTCTACTCATATGTATATGGAAGCCAAGAAAAGGGTTTCCAGAAGGAGAGGTAGTCAACACTGCTGAACATTGCAAGAGGTCAAGGGAAATAACTGAGAAAATAAGGATGGGCTGTTCAGAACCCTGCTGGAAGGGAATTAAAGAGAGTGGTCAGGTGGTCAGTGAGGATAGCCATCTCTCTTTTTTTTTTTTTTTTTTTAATAGCCATGTAGATGGCATATTAGGAGTGTATGCTACTTTAAGGAGAAGGGAAAGGTTTATCTAGAATGGTAAAGGAACGAGGATGTTCTGTAGATGTGAGGATATAGTTTGTAGCGAGGGAGTACAGATTTAATAGAATGATATCTCTGGACCTGTCCTATCCTAAAAGAAAAGATGCAAAGTGGGCATTTTTTCTTCCTATAGAATGTGTATTATTGCTTCTCTGCAAGCTTTTATAAAAAGCGTCTTCATCATTTAATAAAAATTAATTCATGCAAGAGAAATGAAAGTAATCGTATTGCTAAAAAAATAATTTGCCCAAGAATGTTCACAGCACCTTTTTTCATATTAGCTTCAAACTGGAAACAACCCAAATATCCATCAACAGGAGACTGAATAAACAAATTGTGGTACATTCATACAATGGAGTATTACTCCAAAGTGAAAAAAGAACACACTACTGACACATATAAAATCCTGGATTAATCTCAAAAACCTTATGTTGAACAAAATAAGCTAAATACAAGAGCACATACTGTCCGATTCCATTTATATGGTGTTCTATAATAGGAAGAATTGGACTGTGGCGATAGAAATCAGAACAGTGTTTGCCTATGCAGGTGGGAGGAGTATTACAGCTGGAAAGGGCATGATAGAACCTTCTGGAATGATGGTAGTGGTTTATGTCATGATTGACATTATATACACATGGGTGTATACAGTTATCAAAATCCATTGAACTATATGCTTATGTTGTTTTTATTGTATATAATATAAACTATATTTTAAAAACCTTATGGTTCTCTTCCCCCTTCTGTCTTTCTCTCTCATTGTCTCACTCTCTGCCTTTCATTCTCACTCTGTCTTTCCAATTCCTGAAGGAGACTTTTAAAGCCAGTATAAATGTCACATTGTAGAACTATTCTAAGTCTTTCTAGTTTCTCTCTTTTATTAGACTCAAAAATGCATAGTATCAACTATACAACTACTAGGAGAAAACATAGGAGAAACACTACAAGACATTAGTCTAGGGAATGATTTCTTGCATATGACCTCAAAAGCATAGACAAATGCAAAATAGACAAATGAGATTATATCAAACTAAAACGCTTCTGCATAGCAAAAGAAACAACGAATAGAGTGAACAGACAACCCACGGGATTGGGAGAAAATATTTACAAACCATACATCAGATCAGGGGCTCAAATCCAAAATATGCAAGAAACTCAAACCACTCACTAGCAAGAAAACAACTCTTAAAAATGGGCAAAGGGACTGGGCGCAGTGGCTCACATCTGTAATCCCAGCACTTTGGGAGGCTGAGGCAGGCAGATCACGAGGTCAGAAATTGGAGACCAGCCTGGCCAACATAGTGAAACCCCATCACTACTAAAAATACAAACATTAGCCAGCTGTGGTGGCACACACCTGTAGTCCCAGCTACTCGGGAGGCTGAGGCAAGAGAATCGTTTGAACCCAGGAGGTGGAGATTGCAGTGAGCTGAGACCATGCCATTGCACTCCAGCCTGGGTGACAAAGTGAGACTCTGAGACTCCGTCTCAAAAAAGTGGGGGGATGGGGGTGGCAAAGGACCTGAAAAGATACTTCTCAAAAGAAGACATAAAACAGACCAACAGATATATGTTAAAAAGCTCAATACCACTAATCAGCAGGGAAATGCAAATTAAAACCACAATAAGCTATCATCTCATGCCTGTTAGAATGGCCATTAGAGAAAAGATGAAAGGGTTAAGTGTTGGGAGGCCGAGGCAGGCGGATCACTTAAGGTCGGAATTCGTCGTGGCCACATAGTGAAGCCCTGTCTCTACTAAAAACACAAGAAAATTAGCCAGGTGTGGTAACGTGCACCTGTAATGCCAGCTACTCAGGAGGCTGAGGCAGGAGAATCACTTGAACCCGGGAGGCGGAGGTTGCAGTGAGCCAAGATCGTGCCATTGCGCTCCAGCCTAGGTGATAGAGTGAGACTCTGTCTCAAAAAGGAAAAAAAAAAAGGAAAGAAAGAAAAATTGTAAGTGTTGGCAAGGATATGGAGAAAAGGGAACTTTTGTCTACAGATGGTGGGAATGTAAGTTAGAACAGCCATTTTGGAAAACAGTATGGAAGTTTCTCAAAAAAACTAAAAATGTAGTTACCATCATTCTGCAGTCCCACTTCTGGGTATATAGCCACAGGAATGTAAAGCAGTGTGTTGATGAGATGTCTCCACTTTCAGGTTCACTGCAGCATTATTCACATGCCAAGATATGGAAACAACCTAAGTGCCCATCGACAGATGAAAGGATTTAAACATGTGGTCTGTGTACATGAGAGAATACTATTCAGCCTGAGAGAAGAAAGAAATTCTGTAATTTGTGACAACATGGGTGAACCTGGAGGGCGTTATGCTATGTGAAATAAGTCAGGCACAGAAAGATGAGTATTAGATATGGAATGTAAAAATTTGAACTCAGAAGTAGAGAGTAGAATGACAGTTACCAGAAGCTAAAGAGGGTGGGAGTGGGTGGTGAAAAGTAAAATATTGGTCAAAGGGCACAACGTTTCAGTGAGATAGGAGGAATAAGTTTTGGTGATCTATTGCACAGCAAGGTGACTATAATTAATAATAATGTATATTTCAAAGTTGCTAAAAGAGTAGATTCTAAATGTTCTCTCAAAGAAGTAAGTATGAGGTGATGGATATGTTAATTCACCAGATTTTCTTATTCCACAATGTATACATGTATTGAAACCCCATAAATATATACAAATGTCAATCAAAATAAAATTTAAAAATATACAGTATCAGAGACTCATTTAGAATGATAGGGCTTTGCTGGGCACAGGAATCCTCTAATAGGTCGGAATCCGAGGAAGCAAGCCAGACATCTGTGTTAGTTAGCTTTCTTATTTTGCAAGCAACAGACACCAATTTTGGCTAAGTCAAACACAAAAGGATTTTATCAGGAGGATATCCAATAGCTCAGAGACCCAACAGGAAGTGTGGAGAAGTAGGCTTGGTAAAGGATGGAAACTGGGAAGCCTTGGGCCTCCAGGTGGACAGAACTGACAGTCTCATTAGTGTGCTGCTGCTGCAATGGAAAATTCCAGCAGGTTTCTCCATTGAAGAGTCAAAGTCTTGGTAACAAGGGTTGGATTGGCTTAGCTTAGGCCACATCCCACACCTTGGCCAAGGGGAGCTGGGACACCCTGAGTGACAGTCTCAGCAAGACTACACACAGAGGGGAGAAGTAATTTTCAAATAGGAAATCTAGAAAGAAGGGAAATATAGGATGGACAAAAATGATTGGTGTCTGTGACTGAAACTCATGTCAGGGTAGCCGCCTGGCTTGTCAACTGTCATTTCATTATTCAGCTGGTAGGGCTTCCTGACACCTTTGGGGGATTGTTGAAATTGAATGTAACACACAAATATCATTCTTTCCTCCTTCTTGTTGCGTTTGCATTTCTGAAGATTGTACAGACAAGACCTGTGTAGATCCCCTCTGATCCCAAATGTGATGCTGGTATAATTCAGGTTGACCAGTGTGTATTTACACAGGGGCATGGGCCACTGCATCATAAGGGGGCGTGACCTTAGGATGGGAGTGAGGGATGATTCTATTCCCTCCCCGCTGATTCCTGTAATGTTGGTCGCTGGTCTAGCTCTCCTCCCACCGCTGCTGCCAAGTAGGAGTGTATGTGTGAAATGTCTCTGGGACAGGCCTACTTCTCACACCCACACCATGTTTCTCTCTCCAGCTAAGGAGGAAGGAGGATGCAGGATGGGGCAAATGGTTATCACCTACCTCTGTAAGTCTTTCCACTGGAAAATGTAGGATATGAGAAAGGAAAGATTGTTTGAGGGAGAAAATTGCTTCTGTTCTAGGGTATTCTAGCAGGTGTAAATGATTCTTATAAAAGCAGTTTCTTTCCTGGCACTCGAACCCATTTCATTCTGGGTAGTTAGTAAAGAAAAGCCTCGGGGTGTATTTCACCATCTAATGAGCAGATTAAACTAAATAGGAATGGTTTTAAGGACTTGAAACCAAGCATAGCGCTTAAACCCATTGCAAAATATTAAATAATGAGACCAGATCCTATTGTTTCTCTCTTCCAAGAACTCAGCTTTCTACAAAGACTGCCTTGCTCAGTCCTCATCGTGTGGTCGGTCGGGGTGTCAGTATTCTAGTGTTCCTATTCAACAGATGCAGGAACAGAGACTCACAGGGGTAGGATGGTCTGCCCTGGGTCACAGAACAACAGAGAAGAATCAGAGTCACTGAGAAGTTACATAAGCACAGCCCACCAAGCTGAGAGCAGCGATTTGCCTGAGGGTCTGCAGAAGAATTTCTCCCTCCATCCATCCAAGCCATGACTGATTCATTTCCTTTAAAAACAAACAAATGTGTTTTCACATCAAGACTACTAAGACTTCTCCAGGAAATCCTGGGTCTCTGTCTTAATCTCTTGTAGCAGAATTCTCTCACTCTCCGAGCAGAGGTCACCATGTTGTAAATTGGTAGGGACATGTCCTGAAGGAGTGGTTGGGACATTTTGTTGTACCTTGCACGGACCTTGGGATATTAGTATCTGACCCGTATCAAGAGGTTTTCAGAGTTAGATTTACAGCTACAGTGTGATCAGTGAATATGCAACTTATATTTAAATTATAAATTCAGCCCATGCTTATATTTAAATTATAAATTCAGCCCATGCTTTACATATTTATCAGACATTCTCCCCCCACTGATACAGTCTGCTTTGTCTTGGCTCTGTGTTCCCACCTAAATCTCATCTTGAGTTGTAGTTCCCATAATCCCCACCTGTCATGGGAGGGATCAGGTAGGGATAATTGAATCATGGGGGCAGTTACACCTTGCTGCTGTTCTCGTGATAATGAGTTAGTTCTCACAAGATCTATTGGTTTTATAAGGGGCTTTTCCCCCTTTTGCTTGGCATTTCACTGTGCTGCCACCACGTGAGGAAGGTTGTGTTTGCTTCCCCTTCCACCATGATTGTAAGTTTCCTGAGGTCTCCCCAGTCAATTAAATTTCTTTCCTTTGTAAATTACCCAGTCTAGGGTATGTCTTTATTAGCAGCATGAGAATGGACTAATACGCTGTCCTTCCCCTAAAGCTGTTAAACAGCTACCATACCTGCCAGTCTCCATTTCTTAGAAATTTCTGTGAGAACATTCCATGAATCAGTGGGACTTGTTTACAAAAGGTTAAAAGAAAACTCACTTGTATAGCTGTAGTCTGAGGTGGGAAGGTGCACCCCTCTTTCCTTTTATCTGGGTAAAATCTGCCTTGGTTCTTATGATGCCACCATCATAAGAATGAGTATTTATTGCCTAGCTACCCTCTGGAGCCATGTTGAGCACAATATCCAATGTACCTCTTCAGATATTTTAATACAATCATCTCGTCACCCTGCATCTTCTTTTTGCCAGCCTGCTGAATAATTTTATTTCCTTAAACTGATTTCTATGCTTTGGGGCTTGCTGTTTGTTTATCATCCTGGCTGTTCCCTCCAGAGTGTGGTAAATGAATCATAACACACAGGTCTCCTCACCTGTGTGAGCTCTGATGTGCTGGGCTTGGAAACAAGGAATGTTATTGGGATTGATTAATGATGCCTTGCTTGAGCATGGGAAGGGGGAAATGGCTACATCTGTGCTGTCTCTTTGCCATCTCTATGGTTTTTCAATCTTTCCAATCATGGTTACATAGGTGCCAATTAATCCTGCTAGTTGCTTGAAAATTTGAGATGAGTCTGTATTCTTTATTAAAGAAGATGAGCTTCATAAATGTTCACAATATTGCATTAGATTTGACTACAAATGCCTGTATGCATTTTTTAATGGTAGAGAATGATGCAAATAAATATGAACAGGTTATCGTACATTGTCTAAATGTATTCACATTTAAAATGTAAGTAAAAAACAATATGTAGCTGATCATAATTTTTCAAGAGATGACCTTAGGATGGCTGAAATTGTCGGGGGCTGGCCTGGTTTCCCAGAATAATCCTTTAAAGTAAGGATTCTCTCATTGGGGGCAGTGTATCCAGAGGTGGAGGAACTGAATCAAGGATAGTTTTAAAAACTGGATCATCCAATGGCTCTGTATTAAATAGGTTTAATTCTTTTGATTGCATTTCCTGTTTGCATCTGAGGCCGTATCCACTGCAGAATAATAAAATTGAGGTACTGGCAATTATTTGTATTTGAATTCTTCTTCTTTTTTTTTTTTTTTGAAACGGAATTTCACTCTTGTCACCCAGGCTGGAGTGCAGTGGTGCGATTTGGGCTCACTGCAGCCTCTGCCTCCTGGGTTCAAGTGATTCTCCTGTCTCAGCCTCCTGAGTAGCTGGGATTACAGGTACCCACCACCACGCCCAGCTAATTTTTGTATTTTTAGTAGAGACAGGGTTTCACCATGTTGGCCAGGTTGGTCTCAAACTCTCGACCTCAGGTGATCCGCCCACCTCGGCCTCCCGAAGGGCTGGGATTACAGGTGTGAGCCACCGTGTCCAGCCTGTACCTGAATTATTCTGTTTCCAAACCCACCTGCCTTCAGCCTAAACAGTGGCAAGCACTTATCATATCCTGAAGTCAAGAGACATAATTATCACACCTCTTAGCTGCAAACCTAGGAGGCTTCACCATCAGTTAACTGTTTGAGGTCCTTTTACTTAGTAACCCAAAATATTTAGTAATTGAGTATATATAGGGATATATTTTCCTTTAAGATTACTACTTGTGATGTGTATTATCCTGGAATAGAATGCTCTCATTCACAGCCATTTCTGTTTAAAGTGGGAGACATTTCTGGATTTTTGCTTTTCTCTTTCCTATTCTGTGACTGTCACTGCTCTATTGGAATCACTTTGGTCCCGGTGGTGTCCAGTGATCTTTGGATGGTCCACTGAAGGTAGATACCTCCCAGCCCTTTCTGTGCCAGGACTAAGATGGCACATACAGTATTCTGTAGCTCCCCCTGGCCAAAGCAGAAGCTATCATCACTACCCACTTTGTATGATTCCTTCTGTATAGCAGCACCCTCCACTGGGTAGTGCTTAGTTTTTAATCTACAGTTTTTATTCTTTCTTTTGGATTGCCAAATATAAACACACCACCACTACTGCCCCCCCCCCCACCCCTGCTCTTGTGAGGAAAGCACTGTATAACTTTGTTGACAAATGTCTGCTTAGTTATGTTTAATGATTCAGAAATAAAACAGGGAGTAGTCCCACATTCTAATTTCAAACTGAAGACTATTAGAAGCCAACAGAGTGTTTGTTTTTGTTTTTTTTTTGCTGAGACAGGGTCTCACTCTGTCACCCAGGCTGGAGTGCAGTGGTACGATCATGGCTCATTGTAGCCTTGATCTCCCTGGGGTCAGTGATCCTCCCACCTCAGCCTCCCAGGTAGCTGGGAATACAGTCATACACTATACATTTTTGTACTTTTTATAGAGACGGGATTTCGCCATGTTGCCCAGCTGGTCTTGAACTCCTAGGCTCAAGCAATCCACCTGTGTCGAACTGCCCCAATAGAGATTTTTAAAATGTAGATGATTAATAACTCGTAGCTCTGGAGCTGTTCAACAGAAGTTGCAACTCAAGATCGCTATTTAGTAATTAATAAGAAAAGTTGGGGGAAACAAAGTTCTACATTGTGCTCCGCTGATCTTTTTCTTTGAAACCTTACTGCAGATGCTATTTCTTTGTGGAGGCAAGGTGAGTAGTCTCTGATGGGGCAAGGAGTTCATTCGATTGTGCCAGCCTGAAATATGGCAGGTTAGAGGGGTGGAGAGAGCCAGGTATCGCAGGGGTAAGAAACGCGAGGCAGACAAACCTTGTCACGAGTTTAGTGAGCCCATAAGTCAACAAATGAGTAGGGGCAAGAAACTGGCAGGGCAGCCATAGATTTCATATGGTTATTGGATTAATTTATTTTTGCTTTAAAATTTTATCGAGTGAGCCATAATTTATGGGGCTGAGTTGAGATTTGTCCAGGGGATTGATTTGAAGTTTGGATTCATCCCAGGAAACAGCTTTCATTTAAAGTCATGCTCCAGCAAATTATGTTGATTTTAAACGGAGCAGCCTATTAAAAATAGGTCAGATTTCAACAGGACAGTGGAACGTTTGGTTTGAGGAAACTTTGAGTACATCAGTAACTATTATGAGATGGTCTGCTGTGATCACGTGGCCTGCCTGTCATCAGGAAAGGGAGAAAACGGAGGGGAGGACTCTTACATTCCAGTCAATTCATGTAGCCTCTTGATGCCAAAAATTAGAAAGGGGAAGCATATCAGATGTGTACAGCTCAAATTCCATTTGTACTTAAGGTTACGTAACAGCTCATCATGTAATAGCTTTGGCCCGTGTCCAGTGAGCATGTAGATATTGGCGGCTTTTCGTGCTTAGTAGACCCCCATCAATCAGTGGTGATGCCTGGTCCTACACCCAGTTGCCATGTTTGTTTAAGCCGGCTTTGGAGGTTGTATAAATAGTGTTAGCAACCTGCTCTCCCACCCTTGGTGATAAATGGCACCTTTTAAAATCCTTTGGCACATTCTTAGGATGCAAAGGAGTAGAACTGGATCCCTTGACATCTTTGGTGGTTATCAGCCTCCTTCTGTGTATGTTCTCGTGGCATCTCCAGGAGGGGAGTGTGGAGGGCGCCTGGGGCATCCGTACTGCCCTGGCTTCTTAGGCCTCTGCAGCCTCTGCCTGTCTGAATCAGCTAGTGGAGTGTCCTGCCTTGTGGAAACTGGCAAGGGCAGCACAGGGGCTCCCAAATGAAACTGTGACTCAGGACTGGACAAGCGAATTCGAGTTCATACAAAATGGAAAGGTGCACTTTTTCCTCTTAAAAAAAAAAAAAAAGATTGCTACAACATGTTGGCATTGATTCATGCGGCCACTTTTTGTTTTTCTGTGCAAACAGTGGCCTTGGCGTAGCAGAAAGAGCAATGGGCAAAGGATACAACCCCAGGGCAACAGCCCTGGACTCTCTTGGACACGGTTGCATATCTAGAAAATTAAGAAATAACTTCCTCTCGTTGTGAAGTTCCAGCGAAATGCCATGTGTAAAGCACTTGTATCATTGTTGGACGTTCCACTATTGGTGACTGAGTGCCTGCTGTATGCTTATCCTCTGACAGCGAGTGGGTCTGGGCATGTGCAGATGTAGGGGAAGGGTGTTCCAGGCAGAGGGAACCACAGTAGCAAAGGTGCTTGGGCAGAAAATACAGGTGTTGGGAAGCATCGGCGAGTGCTTCCACTGGAGCAAAGAACTTATAAAGGGGAGCAGTGTAAGATAAGGTTGGCCTGGAAGTTTCGGGCCAGATTATAGAGGGCCTCAAATAGGAAGCTAAGGAAACTGGACTGCCTTTTATAGGCAGTGAGGAGTTATTGGGGGTTGTAAGCAGGAGAGTAATATGATCAGAGCTGAGCTTCAGGAAAATTAATCTGGCAGCAAATCCTGCAAAACCTCTTTGGAGCAAAAGGGGTAAAAATAAATAATTTGAAAATTTGGCAGGCATGTTTTCAAATATGTTCTGAAATGTGTAAGCTATAATATGTATTTTGAAATGATAACGTCTTTCTTTTTTTGTTCCTGCACAGCAGCCAAGTTCCTTGTTCATTCTTTCGTTATTCTCTTTTCTTTTCCGCATTCCGTCCCTCCCTCTCTCTCATTTTTCCTGTGTTTCTGTTGCTTTCATTGTTTCTCTTGGTTTCAGCGTCTCTTCCTTTCTCACTCACCCAGTCCCTCCCTCACTCTTTGCCCTGTTCTGTCTGTCTTTCATGGTTAGTGGTGTTTTCCGGGTGTATCTAAACCCAGCCAGGGACTGTCAGTTCCAGGACAGTCCTTCAGAAAGGTCCATCTGCTGGTTTTTGTGCCCGGTGTACCAGCTGTGAGTGGGCTGCATTACTGAAGGCTGTGAAATCACCCAAGTGTGATCTTCAACTCTCATCATACAAAGTATCGGTATTTTGAATCTGTAGGCAAATCATTGTAATTCATGGGGGCAATGTTTCTACAATTGAACTTTCTGGACTCATCACCAAAAGGTTCAGTCAACTTCTGTAACTTGTGGGTTAGCAAGTGGATTCTATAGATATGCCCCACGTCCCTGCCCAGGCAAACTTAATAAATGTGTTCAGACCTTAGGTGTTCATGGATTCAACTCACAGATCTGTGATTCTTTGTGGGTTCTCCTGTGGGTTTGTGGCACAGAGTTGGGTTGAGGTATGAATTCGAGAAGTCTAGTTTACAAGATACATGTTATGGAAAAGAGTCATTTATCCTTTTTGTTCTGCTCACTCATGCATTTGTAACAGTGCTTGTTAATTAAAATATTGTGTTGTGTCTGCGGAAAAACGGCCATCAGGTGAGAGCAACATTTAGTGAAATCTGAAAGTAGGGTTAACTTGTAGTGTATAGTATGAGGCTATGCACAGGAAAATGCGTATGACTCTCCATGGAAATGTGATTCAAGGGAAAGCTGGGAGCCTCTATACACATTCTTGTATTTGTGGATCTGGGAATTCGAGAAGGTTTTGGATGTATGCCTCAGGAATGTCAAGAGTCTGCTGTATATCCAAATTTACAAAACAGATAAATTATTGAATGACTATTCAGGTTGCAAAACGATTCTTCATTTTATTAAATATTTACTGCAGATTTACCCTAGAGAAGTTATTTAGTAAATATAGTACTTGATTTACAGAAATTCAGTGCATATGACTGTTTCTGGATATATATATTGTGGTAAGTGGGATCCTTTCTCCATAGCATGAAGAAATTTTAAGATAATCTTTTCTCCATTTGATAAATGAGTTTGTATATATGAAAGGCACTTGTTCAGTAATTATAGATTTGGTTTTTTACCATGAGGAATTTTGTATCCTGGATGACTAATTTTCAAAACTGTTTGATGAAAAAGTTTCCTATTTGTTGTGTTCAGCCATCAGCATGTTCACTGTCCTTTGGCTTTGGCTCACGTAGAATAGCCATTAAAACCCTGACTGATGTTTACCTGCTCTGGGACCAAAGGTCTCAGATTCCCCATTAGGGAAAGGAGGATAATAGTAGTATCCCCCCTCAAAGGTTTGAGAGAAGATTAAATGAAATAGTTCCTACACCTGACACCTGGTATGGGCTTAATAAATGTTAGCTGTTGCTACTATTTACTGTTATTTTTCTAGTCCCAAAGATGAGGTCAGCTAACTTATGCTGAGTAATATTTTATTTCCAAAGGAGTGTTTTTTATTCAACTTTTCACATTTTGATTTTGTTCTCTCTGTGGACTATTGTGCATTTTCCCAAATGAGGAATGTTTGGCATCTCACTTAAACTGTGGCATCCAGCAGTCACAGGAAATGCTCTTTATTTGGTGCTTGGATTAAAAGTGTTTTAAAGGTTCACTGATTTATATCCCTGTCCAGCTGTACCATAACCTGATATAGTTGTAAGAAATATAATTTAAAAAGGGAAGAAATAGAAAGAAAGGAAAAAAGAAGACAAGGAGATATGTTAGTTGTTTATAAATGTGAGGTTGGTCCTGTAGCTGTCCCGGTCTTGTTTCTAGGAGTAGCCACTTGCTTGTCCAGCACTGCCTTGGTTCCGACATATCCTAGCTAAGCTCTGCTCCTTGACTTTGACGGTCCACATAGGCTGACACCCACGGTTAACCCACACGTACTTTCCCACCATTTCACTTTACACTCAACCAAGCGCTTCACTGTGAACTTGCTCATGTAGTGACTCCCGCTAGGATTTCTGCCAGTGCTGTTCATTTACTCAGATTCTATCAAATCTTCAGGGTCCAACTCAAAGCTTACCAGATCCACGAAGGCATCCCTAACTACCTGATTCCTCACTGATTTCTTCCTTATTCAACTTGTGTATCCTTTTCAGCCTGGCCCCTATAACAGAGTACCCTATTTTAATTAATTGTAGTCACAGTAATACTTACAAACATGCACATTAAGTTCTCTAGCCCCCAGAGGATTTTCTTGTATGTTATTTCTTTGACCTGTGAGGTGGGCAGGTCAGGTTTTTTTTTTTGTTTTTTTTTTTGTTTTGTTTTGTTTTGTTTTGTTTTTTTGTTTTTGATGGAGTCTTGCCCTGTCACCCAGGCTGGAGTGCAGTGGTGTGATCTCGGCTCACTGCAACCTCCACCTCCCAGGTTCAAATGATTCTCCTGCCTCAGCCTCCCAAGTAGCTGGGACTACAGGTGCGTGCCACCACACCTGGCTAATTTTTTGTATTTTTAGTAGAGACGGGGTTTCACTGTGTTAGTCAGGATGGTCTCCATCTCCTGACCTCGTGATCCGCCAGCCTGGACCTCCCAAAGTGCTGGGAGTACAGGCATGAGCCATCGCACCCGGCCAGGTCAGATCTTTGTAACTCTATTATGTACAGTTACTTGGTCAAACTCATATGGCCAGCGAGACTAAACTTGAACACACCAAGTCTACCAGCCCTGTTGCTCACATATGGTTTTAGATCACTTGTTGTTTCATGAATGTTAATATTATCTCCTTAAGTAGTCTGTAGTATTTTTGATGTTGAGAGAGATGTGTTTTACTTCAGAATCTGTTAATGGCATTTGACCCTGAACCTAGCTCATTAAAGACTTGGTGCCGAATAGTAGTAATGTTTATTGAATATTTACTATGTGCAGGCAGTGTGCTGGGCTTCTTTACAAGAAGCATCTTACACAGTCCTCAGAGCACTTCTGTAAGACAAAGGACATTATTAAGTTTAGGTTTAGGGAGATGTAGCAACTTGCTAAGATCAGATAGATTCAGTAGCTAGAAAGCAACTTTATCTCATCACAAAGATTGGTTATCATGGGAAATGTTTCGCCCTATTTTTAAAATTCGTATTTCAACATAGCTTACAAGTGGAAGGCAGTGGGCTGCATTGCGGGGTTTGGGGGCAAGGGGAAGATCTGCTATGTTGAGATCTCAATGCCCATGGATGGTAAATGGAGACTCTGGTGGGGGAGGGAAAGAGCTAGTCCTTTGTCCTGTTTGGATCCTTTACTTTAGAAAAGAGCAACCTTATGTATCTCCTGCCAGAATTTCACATTTTATGTCAGTACCATCATATTCTACTTAAACAAGAGGTACAATGCCTTTTCTCTTAAGTGCCCTTAGCTCCAGACTCGAATGAATGAGAACCCTGGAAATGTGACCCCAAGTAGTACAAAGAAAGGCTAGAGATGTCTACACGTTTTTATGAATGCATGTGGGGTTTTCATTGTGCACAGTAATGTATGCCTGTTTGTCTTAATAGAAAAATGCTTTTATATTCCTTGCTATTGAGGAAAAAAGATAGGTTTTTGGATATTTTTTAAATTGGGTTGATGAAAAGAGTGCTAATGCTGCATTAAAATAAGTTCTAGGTCCAGGCAGCCTCTCTCTCTTTGTTGGTGTTATATATTGAGAACAGAAACTCATACACATAAGTGTTGGGGCATTCCACCTAGGGAGATGCTCAGCATGTTGCCAAAGAAGTGGTTCCATGCTACATTTCCAGGAATAGGAATTACGTATAGGAATTTCAGTACTTCTTCATGCTGAGAAGCCAGGTTACTTCTGTAATATCATGGACCCAAAGTGTTTCTAATTTTAGTAACAACAACAACTGTTGCTCTTTATTTTGACCCATGTAAATAATTATCTTGTCTTCACATGTAAATAACCTAACTCAAAGACTTATAGACCTCTGGATCTGAGCTCTTCATGAAAAACTCTCAAATCTTTTCAGCTATGAAAGAAAAAAATGTCCTAAATAAGTCAATTTCTGAATAACAAAATAATTCATTGTATCCAGGTCTTTACCTTTGTGTTTTGAGAACATTTGTTTTCTCATTAAGAAAAACAATTCAACAGTAAGCTTAAGAACACTAGTCATGATTTACCCAGTCCTTCCCCCTCCCCATAGCTAGTATTCGAGTGGATAATAAAGCAAGCTTTCCTAGGAGGCACTTTTTGTTGCAATGTTTCTACAAACTAATATTCAACCACTGTCTGCATTGACTTGTTTCTTTTTTAGTGTTCTATTCTCTACTGAAGCTGTCGGTGCCTTCACCAGCCTCTGGCTAGGCTGCTATTCTCAATTTTAACCATCAGCTCTACATCTTCAGAGATGTAAACACCATTCTTACTATGAATGGAATGGAATAATAATACTTGATTAAACATTACTCCATCAAATAATTTATAGCTAAGCATTTTGCACAGTAACAAGCCTTCACAAATAATATTATAAACAGAACAAGCAAAGATCATTAAATGGACTCATCACTAATATAAAGCCTCCCAGCCAACTGGAAAGTCCTGTTACTATTCCTTCACTTGTGTCTGTTGAGTAGTTTAAAATGTGTTGTTTGGTGGTATTACTGATTTTTGGCTTGGCTGTCTCTTTTTGCTCCAAACCAGGATAGTTTGTGTCTACATGACAGGGCTTCACCAAATGTTCTCATGGATTGAGCTTCACCTCCTAAAGTGTTTCTGAAACTAACTCTGAGTAAAATTTCAAGCAACTGAGTACTTCACTAATTGTTTTCCAATGAATTGTTCCAAACCCCAACTTTTCTCTTTTATTAAAAAACGGCCAGGCGCGGTGGCTCACGCCTGTAATCCCAGCACTTTGGGAGGCCGAGGCAGGTGGATCACTAGGTCAGGAGTTCGAGACCAATCTGGCCAATATGGTGAAACCCTGTCTCTACTAAAAGTACAAAAATTAGCTGGGCATAGTGGCGTGCGCCTGTAGTCCCAGCTACTCAAGAGACTGAGGCAGAAGAATTGCTTGAACCTGGGAGGCAGAGGTTGCAGTGAGCCGAAATCGCGCCACTGTACTCCAGCCTCGGTGACAGAGCAAGATTCTGTCTCAAAGAAAAAAAAGAAAAAAAAAATTTAGTGATTTTTCTTTAAAAATGTGCATAGTTTCTTTATTAATATCATTGCAAAAAGTTTTTTTTCATGCAGCTAATACTCAGATTTTTTTCTACCAATTTTTTCAAAGTGAGGTTTAGGCACATTTATATATCCACAGTGATAAACACTTTATTTGACGTATTTGTTCTACGCGTCTTAGATTATGACCAGTTTACTGTACGCTGGGTTTGGGGTCATGCTGTTACTGTTGTTTTTCCTATTACTGTTATTGTTATTTGTTACCAATTTTATTTTATTTTTAACTTTTAAGTTCAGGGATACATGTGCAGGATGTGCAGGTTTGTTCCATGGATAAATGTGTGTCATGGGGGTTTTTTGTACAGATTACTATATCACCCAGGTATTAAGCCTAGTATCCATTAGTTATTTTTCCTGAGTCTCTTCCTCCTCCCACCCTCTGCCCTCCCATAGGCCCCAGTGTGTGGTGTTCCCCTCTATGTATCCATGTGTTCTCATCATTTAGCTCCCACTTATAAGTGAGAACATACAGTATTTGGTTTTCTGTTCCTGTGTTAGTTTGCTAAAAATAATGGCCCACAGCTCCATCCATGGCCCTACAGAGGACATGATCTTGTTCTTTTTTATGGCTGCATAGTACTCCATGGTGTGTATGTACCACATTTTCTTTATTCAGTCTATCCTTGATGGGCATTTGGGTTCCGTGACTTTGCTATTGTGAATAGTGCTGCAATGAACATATGCATGCATGTGTCTTTATAACAGAACAATTTACTTTCTTTTGGGTATATACCCAGTAATGAGATTGCTGGGTCAAACGGTGTTTCTGACATTAGGTCTTTGAGGAATTGCCACACTGTCTTCCACAATGGTTGAACTGATTTATACTCCCCCAACAGTGTATAAGCATTCCTTTTTTTTCACAACCTCATCAGCATCTGTTATTTTTTGACATTTTGGTAATAGCCATTCTGACTGGTGTGATATGGTATCTCATTGTGGCTTTGATTTATATTTCTCTGATCAGTGATGCTGAGCTTTTAAAAAATGTGCTTGTTATTGTCAATTTTATAGTAGGGAAATTTCACTATAACTTTTGCTGATGTGGGGTTATTTTGAATTTTGCCTATTATCTTTCACATTTTTGGTCATGTATACCTCAAATTTTCAGTCTTTAACAAACAACATTCCTATGAGTAAACATATTCCTGTTTAAGAAGAATGATATTTGAGTCAAAGTCATAGTCACAAAAAAATTGATACTGAACAGTGTGACTGCCTGGAAAATATACTCAACACAATTAAATACTTAGAATGTAAAAGTACAGGAGTAGCCTTTTGGGTGGCTTAATATGGCAGTGTTAGATGCTTGTCTTTACAGAAGGAAATGGGAGAAAGTTCATCATTTTAATCATTTCATCATGTTGTGTTAATACTTGATATTTAGAAAATTGTACTAGTGTCCAAGAAAAACTGAAAATAATCTTATTATTATGTTTTTATATAAAACACAATGTTTTTATATAAACCTACAGATCTAGACTTTTACCCATTGCTATATCTGTAATAAGCGTTATGGAATAATACTGATGTTCTTCCATTCTTTAATATGCATGAGGATATTTTTAAATTTAAATGTTTATATCCAAAACAGTTCCAGACACTACCCGCAAAAATAATCAAGCTTTACGTGGTGAAGAGAATGAGGGATATGTTCCTGGGAAAAGCCCTTGGCTAGAAGGCTTAAAACCAGATAGAAACTTTAAAAATAGCCTTTTGTGAGGCAAATGTAACTTGGTGAAAATCATCTTACACAGTTTTGAAACGAGGATGAACCCCACACCACCCAGGAGTCCAGGACCACTCTGTGGTCTGATGCCAGGAAGATATACTTGCATATTTTTGATGCTTCGTATTTTGTTTTTGATGTTCTGAGCTGGTAGAGTTGGGTGCAGCTCTCCTTGGATTGATAAACCATGTTCCCAGATGTTGCATTCAAGAAGGAATTTTAAACTCTTCTATGTTTAAAAATGATTTCTATGGCTGAGGGCTAATATACTCCCTCAAATCAATTTGGGAAATTTTTTTGAGAAGAAATTGAGTCTTTTTCACATTTGAGTAACTTTATACATTATGCACAACATGCCCTGTAAATACAGATAGGCCACCTATAAAGTGCACTAGGTGATATTTTATACTGCAGATGTTCTAGTTTGCACCTGATGAAACATGTAAAATGCTTATTAAAAGAAATGAATTGTACAGTCCCACACAACCATTTGCTTGGTATTTACTAAATTTGATTCTGCCTTTAGATGATAAAAAGGAATCAGTCCACAGTAAACACTTAATGTGAAAAGAGATAAAGGCAAACTGGAAGCTTTCTTATCTTGTCATTTTGATCCATTTTTGAAAGAAAGCATCCTGACAGCAATGAGGAAATATCAGCTTGGAATTCATACCTATTTGATTTGGCAAATGTGAATAACTATTCTTTCAGAGGATCCAGGAAGTGAAAACATGGGCCAGCAACTGAAAAACCACCTTAGAGATTATCTGATTAACTCTCTCATTGTACATTTGGGGAAACCGATGCTCGGAGATGTCTAATGACCTTCTAGGAAAAAGTGAGGGTGGGGGCTGAAAGTCAAAATAAATACCCTGACTTCGCTTACCAATCCATCTCCTGCTGGTCAAATCTAGCTGGAGGCCAAAGGGCAAGGGCTCCTTTCTTGGACATAGAATAGGACAAATAATGGCAGAGAAAAGATCCGGGAAGGCAGAGAACAATCAGCACAGTGATTACAGAATAAAAAGATCCTTTAGGAATGCAGTCATCTGTTTATTCAGTAAATTTCCATATCTTATTGATCACAACAGCATCCACGTACATTTAAAATAGTGCCTATATGCATGTGTGATACTTGTTTACATAACAAGTGTGCTGACGTTTGGTGCAGTGTATGGATGCAGGCTTCTCTGACAGCAATATCAGGACCTTCCAGGGATCCATGGTCTTCTGCATGGGGGATTTCTGCAGAATGAAATAAAACACTCAATTGGACAAATCCCCAACTGGAAGAGGTGTCTGTTTATTAGTACTGCTTTTTGAAAATAAAATCAACTCTATCTTTTAGGAAGATAGCTAAATGTTGCCAGAAGTTGGAATGAGGGTTTTAATTATGAGCTGGACACTGTATGAGACATCTTTCCTGTGCTGCCCCAGGTCCTCTTGACTGTAATCAACTCAGGAGTCTTGGCTCAGTCACTGCGAAAACTGTCCTCAGGTGGACAGACGCCACAGCTCCTAGCCTCATGTCTGCCACCTTGGGGCTCCCTGTTGACTCTGAGGGGCAAGACTCCCAGGGCCCCATGGATGCTCAGGCATGTGCAATCAGGAGGGTTGGGAGGTGGCACCTCTGGGTTGAACATCCCACTGGTGGGAGATGGGAATTAGTAAAGTTCTTTTGCTTACCCCTCTCTGAACGGACTGTCTTGATGCTGCCTTTATGATGGTCCCTCATGATCCCAGGCTCAGTTGCATTGGATGCCAAGCAGAGCTCAGCTGGGGAACATGCCCCATCCTGTTTTCTCTCCCTCCTTCCCTGCCACACTCTCCATTGCCCTCCTCCCTGAATAAAGTAGTGGCTCTGCTTCAGGGAACCCAGGCTGAGATAGATACCAGGGCCTTTCTTTTGGAGGTTCTCTTTTGAGGTCCAGTTTTCAAAGGAACTGATTGGGCAACTGCAAAATGAGTATGTGAAGACATTAAGTAGATAAATTTGTAATTCGATTATTATAATTATCTGGATACGGCTCAAAAAACAAATGCCGATCTGTTTTAAGAACAAAGAATCATAGTGTGTAGAACCCTAACCTGCCTTCCTAGCTCACCTGATGCCTTCTCAACCCTCATCTGGGGCTCATTCCTTTCCTTTATGACCTGCCAGGAACAAGGGAGGAATAGGAAAAGTCAAAATAAATACCCTGGCTTCTCTTGCCATTTCATCTCCTGCTTGCCACTAGCTTCCTTCTGACAAGGGAGAAGTAACTGGGATTCGCTTTTCCATTTTCCTAGCTGGATGATCCATCCCTCCCTTACAATCCAGAATGAGATGATGGTGCCAGGGCATGGGGGAGTATCCACGTGTGCTGATAACCTCCTCACCCACCCTTCTCCAGAGCGGATACATGTCACTCCCAAAGAACATTTCACAGTTCTTTATTTCCAGCAGTAGATGGAATTGGGAGAAGTGTATTGGAAGCTTTGCTTGGGATCCAGCTGCCTTAGTCCTCCCTACTTTGTCTTGTTACTACGTAGTGCTGGTGACCATGGGCGACAGTGTATGAGACATGTCTGTAGCCTTAGGCCTAGTGCTCAGCATGTCCTCTGTTCCTGGCTAAGTAGCTTCCAAGCTGGCTCTCCTGGAGGTTCTGCTAGCTGCCTGATGTCCTTTAAATATATTTTCCCCTGAAACCAGCTAGGGTGGGTTCTATTTGCAACAGACCAAGAGAGCACTTTTTAAATCCTTGAAATTTTATGCTAAGTCTCAGGCTTTCATTTGTTGTAATTTAGATTTTTTTCCCTCTGTTTGTCCTATTAGTGTCTTTTTGGGATCTCCATATCTATCAATGGATTGCTTGCATTGCTTTTAAAAACTACTGTTGTTTACAACGACGTTCAACACTTGTAAAAGTTATTTGTTGCCAAGAGGAAACTAAATGCATTGTAATTAAATTTATTTCAGGCTTTGATTACTAAGAAGTGCAGAGATACATCATTCACTTGTGCTTAATTTAAAAAGTATTTTGGTCATAATACATAAATTAGTTACCTTTGTAGTTTGCTTATAACCCATAAGACACTCAACTGGATAAAAAGCTCTTGGCTACAAACAAGTAACTTTGTCATCACGTGCTAAAGGTGGCTAATACGTTTGTCCCTACTGCCAACTATAATCATCAACTTATTTTTAACATGTATAATCACATTGTAATTGATGTCTGCAAACCTGGTTTCCTTTTTTCCTTTTTTTTTAGTTAACTTTTACTTATAGACACATGCATATAATTTAAAAGTCAAACAGCCCAAAAGGGCTTATAATGAAAAACAGTATTCCCCCAAATTCCATCCCACTCCCCAGAGGCAACTATCATAAGCTTCTTAAACTGTCTTCTGGCATTTTCCTTAATTTTTCTAAACAATGTGAATTACCCAGTTTGGATATTCCTTCTTGACTTCTTGTAAGGTAACTGGATTAAGCACTCCTATATCAACCACTCCCCCAGCCTCACTTCTGCACCCTAATCACCCCCATGTAGTTACAAATGAACTTTTAAATAGTTATTGTTTATATTATTATGACTATTGTGACTGAAAAAATAGTTCACTGCAGTTCTTTCGTATGTTCTCACATATATCACTTTCTAAACATTTCTATGTATCTGTATTAGTCAGGGTTCTCCAGAGAAACAAAGCCAATAGTACGCATATATAGAAATAGGTTCATTATAAGGAACAGGCTTACATAGTTATGGAGGCTGAGAAGTCCGAAGATCTACTACATTTGGCAAGTTGGGGACCCAGGAGGGTCGATGGTGTAGTTCCAGTCTGAAAGCCTGAAGTCTTGAGACTCAGGAAGAGCCAATAATTCAGTTCAAGTCTGAAGGCAGGAAGAGACAGAAATTCCAACACAAGCAATCAGGCAGGAGGAGTTCCCTCTTGCTTGAGGGAGGGTCAGCTTTTTTGTTCTATTCTGGCCTTCAACTGATTGGATGATGCCCACCTACCTTGAGGAGGGCCATCTGCTTTACTCAGTCTGCCGATTCCAATGTTAATCTCATCCAAAAACACCCTCAAAGTCACATATATTATTACCAGAATAATGCTTGACCAAATATCTGGGCACCCTATGACCCAGTGAAGTTGACACATGAAATTAATCAATGCAATATCTTTCTGACATCTATCCATTTTTCCAAGTACTCAGACACATAAAGTAACCTACCATTTGCATTTTGCTTTTTCTTGGAGGCCTCCTACCCTTAGTCTTCCACCCTCCTACTCCAATCTGGACTGGTTGTGTTCTAGGCTGGGCGCATAGCTAGCATTCTCTATTGTGGTGGCCCCTATCTACCATATCCTTCTGCTTTCTTGGTTACTGGAAACACATACTCTAATAGCTTCCTAAGGAAGGGTGCAAGGGAAGTATTGTTTTCACTTTTGCATATCTAAAATGTGTTGATTGTACCCCAGACTTGACTTATAATTAAACCAGTTTTGGAAATCGCTGTTGGAAATCATTTGTTTCTTAGAGTTCTGAAGGTATTCCACCATTGTCTTCCAGCATTCTACTTGTGATAAGACCAATGCCATTCTGATGCTCTTTGTTTTGTGTGTGATTGAATTTTGCCTCTGGATGCTTTTCAGGTCTTCTGTTGATTTCTGGCATTCCCATACTTCATGATGAGGTACCTTGGGGAGGGCCTTTGAACATCTGTTGTCTCCTATGCATCCCTTTCGATGAACCCTTTCAAGCTAGAGGTGCTTGTGTAGTTTCTTTCAATATCTCTTTGATACTTTCTTTCTTTGTATATTCTCTGTTCTTTATTTCTGGAATGCTGTTTTGGATAGCATCTCAACTTTCCTTGTCTCTCCTATTTTCTGTTGTTTTTATTTTTGGTTCTCCTTTCTGGGACATTTGCTTGTCTGTCTTCTAAATTCTCTGCTGAACTCTTTAATTTTTATGACCATGTAATTTCCAAGACCTTTCTAGTTTCTGATTATTTCCTTCACATAGCATTCTGTTCTTGTTTCATGGATGCACTATCTTAACATACTTTAATTAACATTCTTTAAGAATATAACAGGATTTTTTTTTTTTTTTTTTTTTTGAGACAGAGTCTTACTCTGTTGCCCAGGCTGGAGTACAGTGGCGCTATCTCAGCTTACAGCAAGCTCTGCCTCTCAGGTTCACGCCATTCTCCTGCCTCAACCTCCCTAGTAGCTGGGACTACAGGCGCCCGCCACCACACCTGGCTGATTTTTCGTATTTTTAGTAGAGACGGGATTTCACCGTGTTAGCCAGGATGGTCTCGCTCTCTTGACCTTGTGATCCACCCGCCTTGGCCTCCCGAAGTACTGGGATTACAGATGTGAGCCACCACGCCTGGCCAAATATAACAGGATTTTCAAAGTTCTTTTTATTTTCCCTGCCTATGCCCTCCCACCTCCAGGTTCTTTTCGTGTTTGTGTTAACCCTGCCTTTCTTGTCAGGGGCTCTCCCCAGACAGCTGTCAGCTTTTAGAGCATATCCATATTGGACAGGTCAAAAGTTCTGTGTGCACGTGCTGCAGATGCCCCGTGCCATGCAGCTCAGCATGCATAGGTGGGGTAGTTGGTTGATGAGCTTTTCTTTAGGAGAACAGATTTTGAGCTATCTTTTTTTATTGGAACCCTGCACACAACTGTCATTATGTAGATGTTTTTTCTCTGAGGTGGTTGGTTTTCTCCAGAGAAGAATCTTTGAATCTCCTGCCTGGAGATGTGGACGTGTGGTTGGTGTTTTGGGTGCCCGTCGCCCTGAGCTCTGTTCTCCAGGGTGCCTGTTTCCTGGGTCTGCAGCCCCTTCTCAGTTTCTCCAAAGAGTAAACCTCTCCCCTGCTTGGAGAGGAGCGTGGGGGTTACATAGTAGCCTGGCTGCGTAACATGGGCTTAGTAGCTCAGTTTTCTGTCATGAACTGGAGCCTCCTCTTTCATGGTTCCTGTGTCTCCGAGGGCTGGGCTGCTGGGGTGTCTGTCAGTCCAGATGACTTTGTTCTCAAGTTTCCTCCACGGTGGATATGAATGTTAGCAACTTACACTCAATTACAATGCTTTCCTCTACTTTTCTCCAAGTTTGCTGAAATCTTTATTTGTGGATATCTCCTCTCTTTTTGCTTTGTCCTCATAGGTTAAAACGTTTTAAAATTCCCTAACAGTAGGCAATTTAGTAGGGTTTTGGAAGCGAGAGGAGGTGAGATGGTCACTCTTCCATATTTAACTGGAAGTGGAAAGTCTAGGCTTTCTCTTCAGGCCTGGGAGGTGCACATGAAACAGTCCCTCCCAGTGGCTGCCTGGGGGGCGGGACCCTGGAGGGTGTGAGGCCACCATGGATCCTGGGGCAGGGCACTTGCAGTACATGTGCTGTGTGTTTGCTAGTATTGTTTTCGATGTTTGATCTCCTAGCCTTTGCTTTTCTTTGTATTCTTCCTGCTTTAGTCCATTTCCCTTCTAGCTCCTTCTGTTCTTATTTATCTTCTGCTGCTGCTTGGAGTTACATTTTTAGCAAGTCTGTAACACCTCTCTGAACCTGAGGCTCTCAAGTTCATCTTTCTTTCTCCCAGCCTAAGCCTGTGCTGCTGTCATGAGTGGCAAGCTTCTGTTTCTTCTGTCTTCTTGTCAGTCCCAAGTGTCCTTTTACAGAGAACGCCTGTTTTTCACTGTCTAGCTCAGTTACCAGGAGTCACTGTGAATGACACCCACAGGTCCCTCAGAGAAGTGAGATTTCTCTTGCAGCTGATAAAGCCAACAAAATGTGACCTAAGCAGGCAGAGTTGGATGGGTCCCTTCTTACCTTCGCCCTCTGCCACACTGACATTCTTATCTGATGGCACAGGCTGGGAGTTCAGGATCCACTTAGATGGGGTCCGTCCAGGGGCTACCAGTGTTCACGTTTTTCCTTTTAAGAAAGTGTCTTGGCCTGAATGTTCCCCATCCGGACACAGGCTGCATGTCTCTGTGAGTGTCAAAGCTGCCATGACCATCTCGGTAACTTACTCTTACTCCACAATGTCTGTATTCACTGCAGGGCTCTATGATTAGTCCATAATGTAAAATGCCTGGCCCAAGACGTATGGCCTGAGTTTATCCAAGGCCCAAACAATTACCAAACATTCCTCTTAGATAGAAGACAGATTTCTTTCCCTTGGCAAAGATCTTCTACTAAGATATGTTACAGGATGTTTTACATTCTCTTGGTCTTATAATAACACCACGCCCAATCCAGTATTTGATGTGTCGGTGGCCACTCGAAAAGTTGTTATTTTAAAAATACTTATTGTTCTCAGTCCGCAGTTCTCATAGCTGTAAAAAAATAAAATAAAAAAATAATCTTGTTTCCACCTTTCCAGAATTTTATGGCACCTGGGAACTGTGATCAAGCTGGAACTGGGTCCAAAATCAGGGTGGGTGACTGGCGCCTGCGTCAGGGAATGTGAGTGCCCCACAGGCTGGAAGGGATGCCCTGGTTGTAGCCTTAAGATAAACAGATTGGGCTGGACATCTGTGGTTTCAGATTAGGCAGGAAGGAAATCATCTCCTACCTGGATTACTCAATATCTTCCTTACTGGTCCTGCAGTGATCCTGGGAGGGTGATATGATTGGGTTTGTTTACAGATGGATGAACCAGATGAGTCCCTGGGAAGTGAAGTGACTGGCCCAGGATCACGATGAACTCTCAGGGCCAAGTTTGAACCCAGGCCTTCTGACTCCAAGCCTGTAGTCCTTTCACTGCCCTACAGCTGCTTCCTGAGCCCCTTTCCTGGTTCACTCAAGCAAAACAAACCAGCTTCCTGCAAGTTAAGGGGGAAAAGGGTTTAATGGGGACTGACTCATTGAGGTTGGCAGTCCCCTTTGGTTAATTTCATCAGGTCCTCTCCCAGCATTCCATTTCCTTTTGTGGAGATCAGAGGCAATCTGGCTCTGTATGAACTCACTTTGTGGCTCTGGGTGAATCATTTCCCTCTCTGGGTTTCAGGTTCCTCATTGCACAGTAAGTATGTTGGAATTCATTGGTTCTCAAATCTGCTGGAATGTCAGAATCACCTGGGGACCTTTTCTTTAAAAAAAAAAAAAAAAAGGCCAGGCGTGGTGGCTCAAACCTGTAATCCCAGCACTTCGGGAGGCCAAGACGGGCGGATCATGAGGTCAGGAGATCGAGACCATCCTGGCTAACACGGTGAAACCCCGTCTCCACTAAAAAATACACAAAACTAACCGGGCAAGTGGCGGGCGCCTGTAGTCCCAGCTACTTGGGAGGCTGAGGCAGGAGAATGGCGTGAACCTGGGAGGCGGAGCTTGCAGTGAGCTGAGATCCAGCCACTGCACTCCAGCCTGGGCGACAGAGCGAGACTACGTCTCAAAAAAAAACAAAAAAAAAAAAACAAAAAAACCCAAAAAAAACAGCTCTTTTGAGTCACATTTTACATATAATAAAGTTCACCCGTTTCAAATGTACAATCAATGATTTTTAGTAAATTTACCAAGTTATGCAACTATCAGCATAAATCAGTAATAGAACATTTTTATCATGTCAATAATATCCCCATCCATTCCCACTCCCTGCCGCAGGCAACAAGTAAGCTATGTACTTTCTGCCCCTGTAGATTTACCTCTTCTGGACATTTCATATAAATAGAATCATGCACTGTGTAGTCTCTTGCATCTGGCTTCTGTTACTTAATATAACATCCTTGAGGTTCATTAATGCTGTAGCATGTATTGATAGCCTATTCTTTTCTATTGCTCAATAATATGGCAATTGTATGATATGCCACATGTTATTTATCTGCTTATCAGGTGATGGATATTTGGTCCAGTTGATGAATCATGAATGATGCTGCTTAGAACATTCATGGACACATTTTTGTGAGGGCATATGTTTTCATTTCTCTTGCGTATATACCTAGACATGGAATTACTGGGTCAAATGGTAACTCTTATGTTTAACTTTTCAGAAAATACCCAAACTGTTTCCCAAAGTGGCCACACCATTTTACATTCCCACCAACAATAGATAAGGGTTGCCCTCTGGGGAGCTTTTTAAAAATTCTCATTTCTGGGCTCTACCCACCTGAGGTCTGGCACGGGGTCCAGGAATCTGCATTTTATGAGCTCCCCGGGAAATTCAGATACATCTGGTTCGTGGATGTGTGTTTCAGCCCACTAAGACCAGATGACCTCTGAAGCTTCCCTAAGGCCTGTTGTCTCCATTAGTCTGTGCCTCTCGGGCAAGACACACATTCCTGCCAAGCCTTTCTGGGTGTTTGTCTTTGGATCAGAGAATCAGTACGCAGAGCAGGGCTGAGGGAGTTGGCCAAGCAGCGTGCATAACTGTGCAACACCTGTCCTGCATTATCCTCCACACTGGCCAAGGCTTTGCGTCCCTGGCTTCATGGACATAAAATTTTATCACAGGTTTTTATGTGTTATCACATTGTAAAAGTGCCATAAAATCAAGGGTCCAGTTTTCAGTGCATCTGCAAATGTCCTATTCCTTTAAGTTATAATCTTGGTTGCAGTCATTTTGGTGCCTTGTTGAGAAGCCTCATCCCAACCCTGCCATTTATTAGCTATAACTAGATTTTTAATTGCTCTGAGCTTCTGTTTTCTCATCTGCAAAACGAGATTAATAACATCGACCTCATGAAGTCTCTTGAAAGGATTAAATGAGATAACCTGTGAAATGCTATGGACCTCAATGCTCTTTGCTTTCTTTTTGCTCTTTCTGCCCCATCCCTGCTTCCATTATTGTATATCTTTTCATGCGCTTATTGCCCATTTATATGTCTTCTATTTTTAATGAGGTGAAATTCACACAGCACATTAACCCATTTTCTTCACATTCTTGTTATTTTCTTTTTTTTTTTTTTTTTGAATTATAGCCATCCTAGTAGTGGGTATGAAGTGGTATTCATTGTGGTCCTGATTTGCATTTCTTGAATGGCTAATGATGAGTTTCTTTTCATGTTTTCGTGTGCTTGTTGGCCATTCATATATCTTATTTGCAGAAAAATATTTATTCAAGTCCTTTGTTCTCCTCTTCTTTTTTTTTTTTTTTTTTTTTTTTTGAGACGGAGTCTTGCTCTGTAACCCAGGTTGGAGTGCAGTGGTGTAATCTCAGCTCACTGCAACCTCCGCCTCCCAAGTACAAGTGATTCTCCTGTCCCAGCCTCCTGAGTAGCTAGGATTACAGGCACGCTTCACCATGCCTGGCTAATTTTTGTATTTTTAGTAGAGACGGGGTTTCACCATGTTGGTCAAGCTGGTTTTGAACTCCTGACCTCGTGATCCACCTGCCTTGGCCTCCCAAAGTGCTGGAATTACAGGAGTGAGCCATCGTGCCTGGCCTTTTCCTCCTCTCCTTTTTAAAGAATGAAGGGTGGCCTCTCTATGTTGCCCAGGCTGGATTCCAGTTCCTGGACTTAAGCAGTCCTCCTACCTCAGCCTCTCGAGTAGCTGGGACTACAGCTGCACATGACTGCGCCTGCTCTTTTGCCCATTTTTACCTTGGATTGTCTTTTTGTTGTTGGGTTTTAAGAGTTTTTTGTATGTTCTGGATACTAGAGCCTTATCAGAGATATAATTTGCAATTATTTTCCCATTCTGCCATTCGTCTTCTCACTTTCTTGATAGAGTCCTTTGATGCATAAAAATTTTTATTTTGATAAAGTTTGATTTATCTGTTTTTTTCTTTTCGTTGCTTGTGTTTTTGGTGTCATATCTAAGAATTCATTGCCCAAATCTAAGGATGTCAAGATTTACCCTTGTGTTTTCTTCTAAGAGTTTTATAATTTTAGCACTTAAATTTAGGTCTTTGATTCATTTCGAGTTAATTTTTGTATATGGTGTAATGTAGAGTTCTAACTTCATTACTTCATTCTTGTGGGGGGCTGTTCAGTTGTCCCAGCACCATTTGTTGAAGAGACTATGTCCCTTTGAATGGTCTTGGTACCCTTATCCAAAATCAGCTGATCTTAGATGTAAGGATTTCTTTGGACTCTCAATTCTATTTCATTAATCTATATGTCTGGCCTTATGATAACACTCCACTGTCTTCATTACTGTAGCTTTGTAGCACATTTTATATCAGGAAGTATAAGTCTTCCAACCTTGTTCTTTTTAAAAGCCCTCTTCTGTTGTTAACCAGCCATCCCACTGTTATTTTGCTACTAGACCAGAGTATCAGCTATGTATACTGTAAAATTAGCTACACATATCTGGTATCTCTATTCTTTTTCCACCAGATGAGGCTTTATTTCTTCTCTTCTAGTCTCCCCCTAGATATTTCCCTCCTTCAGTGAGACTGAGACTGATCCCTGGGTATGTGCTGATTTTTATTTTTTTGGAGACAGTCTTGCTCTGTTGCCCAGGCTGGAGTGCAGTGGTGCGATCTCGGCTAACTGCAATCTCTGCCTCCTGGGTTCAAGCAATTCTCCTGCCTCAGCCTCCTGAGTAGCTGGGACTACAGGCACAGGCCGCCACACTTGGTTATTTTTTGTATTTTAGTAGAGACAGGGTTTTACTGTGTTGCCCAGGCTGGTCTCGAACTCCTGAGCTCGGTAAATCTTCCCTCCTCGGCCTCCCAAAATGCCAGGATTACAGGCGTGAGCCACTACACCTGGCCCAGTGCTGACCTTTTATTTCAATCTCCTCGACGGCTGGAGAAGCAGAACCTTTGTTGTTGAGTCCGTGGTACACCCTCAGCACCTGCCTGGTGCTCTCAGGTTCTGCCCTGTTATTTCATGAGTCTCTAGTCTGAGTCGTCCTTTATCGCACTGAGTTGGACAGGAGGAACAATAACCACAGAGGAGAATGACCATTAAAAGGGGAGGGAATGAGGTAGTGTGACTGTTGATGGTACTCATCTAAATGTTTTACTATATTTTGAAGTTTTAAAACTTAAGCCATCTTGCAGTTTTAGTTTAAAATTCTTGGTTTCTTCATAGGAGTATGTTAAGAATTGTGGATGCTTCAATATTCTTCAACTATTTACTCCACACTAGTTAGAGAAGAAGCTGTGCTAGGTGAAAAGGGAGAAAGGAAGACCACTGGGGCAGCCACTCCTCTGTTCTGGGTATTTCACCTCTGCTCTGAAACTTACATGCTGCATTGACCAAAATAAAAACAATGTGCTTTGTGACAGCGTGCATGAATCTAGAGGACTTTATGCTAAGTGAAATAAGCCAGGCAGAAAAACACAAATACTGCATGATTTCACTTGTATGTGGAATGCAAAGCGTTGAGTTCATAGAAGCAGAGAGTAGAGAATGGTGGCTATAATGGGGAAAAGGGAGCTGTTAGTCAAAGGGTACGAAGTTTCAGTTAGAAGGAATAAGTTCTAGTGATCTATTGCACAGCATGATGACTACAATTAATAATAATGTGTATTTCAAAATTACTAAAAGAGTAGACTTCGATTGTCCTTATCACTAAGAAATGATAAATATCTTAGGTGATGGGCATGTTAATTTGCCTGATTTAATCATTTTGCACTGTATACATGTGCCATAACACACATTGTACCCCATAAAATTCATACATTTCATATTTGTCAATTAAAAATAACATTGGACTGGACGTGATAGCTCACACTTGTAATCCCAGCAGCTTGGGAGGCCCAGGCAGGAGGATTGGTTGAGGCCAGGAGTTTCAGACCAGCCTGGGCATCATAATGAAACCCTGTCTCTATTAAAAAAAAAAAAAAAAAATTAACCATGGGTGGTGGCAGGCATCTGTGGTCCCAGTGACTCAGGAGGCTGAGGTGAGAGAATTGCTTGAGCTCAGGGCTTTGAGGCTGCAGTAAGCTATGACTGTGCCACTGCACTCCAGTGTGGACAACAGAGCAAGACCTTGCCTCTAAAAAATAAAACAAAAATAAAAAAATTAAATTTAAATATAAAATTAATTTTTTTAAAAAAGAGAAGAGTTTAACAATCACACCCCTTCACCAAGAAACAAAAAAATAATGTGCTTAAGGGAAACCCACCTTAGAAAGCAGAAAGCATTTTGGTGACCCTCTCCTGTCACTCAGGCATACCTCTGTGGTTGTCATGGCCACAGGCCCCCTTGTCAGAGGACTTACAACCATCTACAGAGCCCTCCTTGGAAGGAGTTCTGGAAAGTAGTATTTTCTCTCTCTGGTTAGGTTTTCCTAACTTTCAGGGGCTTTCAAGGCCACATAGGGACAGCCGGGAACTTGAGATGGTTTGATTGCTGATTGTGAGGGATTGGCTTGGTTGATGTTTTTGGATCAGATGCTGCATTTATAGAAGTTTCTCGTCACTTTTCTCACTAAATTCCTCAGCACATATTCTAGGCAGGGTTCAGCTTTTTAAACTCTTATGAATCCCGCCCAAAATTGTCCATGAAGATGCTATCGTATAAGAGTAAAAACTACAGTAAAAATCTAGAGTGTATAATGTGTTCTTTTTGATTGCATTGTCTAGTTTAAACTCTCAGTGAAATGTCTGGCAGGAGAACATTATACGAGAACTTAAGTTCCAAATTAAGAAATGACAAGCAAGATAATAAAATAAATGCATTGTGTTGGCAAGTTCCAATAGAGCATCAAAGTGCCTTTGATAAACATCTTCCCGAGGAACCAACTCCCAGCTTCTGAAATCACAGCCAGGGGAATCTTTTTGCTGAGATTTTACCATTGTCTAAAGGAATATGGGTTTAATTAGATAATTTTCTTTTAAGACACAAGAATTTGCTAAAGTAGGTGTTGTCTGGACAGGTCCTGTTTTATTTAAAATAATCTGGGCCTTTGCTGCAGGAGAAGGGAAATTTCTCTCCCCTACGATAATTATTTTCTAATTGCCTAAATTTTTCTTTCATTAAAGGTTGGAAGGTTTTTCTGTTGTTGTTTGTTGTTCAGCAGAAATAGGGACTAAAAGCAAGAGAAAAAAATCGGCTCCAATTTCACCACTCAGAAATAACTTCCATTAATATTTTGTTCTACACATTATTTAGTTTTTTAAGAAAACCTATGTATATAATGTTGTTTAATTTGTCTTTCTGCATTTAACAATATATTGTAAACAGCTTTTAGGCCAATAAAGACCTAGTCCATGATTTTTCATGGCTCCAAGTATCTCATTTAATGGATGGATCATAATATATTTTATTAATAATTATTTCATTAGTATGTTGCTATTTAAAACAATGTGCTAGTGACTGTGTTTGAACATATACCTTTGTGTTTTGGGGATAATCATTCTTTCCATCTTTGCTGTTCTATTGGGTAAAAAATGAGATCCTAATTTTTTTTGAGCAACTTTGCATTTTCTGACTATTTATATTTCTCTTTTTGTGAATTTTTTTTTTGCAAATTACAATTTTTCTTTATATTTCTAGAGACCTTTTATTTACTCTTCATTTATTGGGGAGGAAAAGTCTTGTTCTATTTAGACTCCTTTACCTTCTCAGAATTTTAGACCAGAGGTTCCCAAACATGACGGTACATCATGGTTGCTTTTCCCTGGTCCTCTCAATTTCCTGGGAATCTTTAAAAACTCCTGGAGCCTGGCGCCCAATTCCAGACAGTGGTTTAATTGGTATGGGGTGGGACCGTTGCTCTACACTAGGCCAATCATTATGCATGCTTCCATGCATTTATATTTTCTTCCAGTTTTTCCCATCGATATTATTTTCATGACTTGACTCGGAAATTTCTGTCCATCCCTTATTCTGCTTTCTTTTCATTTCACATTACATCATAAGCAGTTTTCCAAATTGCTTCTTCATTTAATAACCACCATTTTAGGCCTGTGAAATACTGTTTTGAGTGTCCCGACAATAACTTACATGAAACGTATCCTGTCAATGAACATTCCTGTTGATTTTATAAGGGAGGCAGCTGAGTGTAGCGGATACAAGCATTGACTCTGGTTTTAGACAGCCTGGATTTGACTTAGTCTTTCTATGACTTTGACCTTGAGCAAGTTGCCTAACTTCTCTAGACCTCAGTTTCCTTATCTGTAAAATGGGGATGATAAAATAGTACCTACCTGTTAGGATAAATGATTGAATGTATGTAAATAATTTAGAACAATGACTGTCAGTTAGCAAGTGATCAATAAGTGTTAGAAAACACTTGTGAGAATAGCTCTGTATTATAAGATGTATTTTAAAACTGCCTATTACATTCCATTAATATGATTCCATTATAACTCTTTAGTAATATGTGTTAATATCTGCAAGGCCTAGTTCTCCTTTAGTACTCTGCCTTTTCCGAGATTCTCCTAGCTGTTCTGGGCTGTCCTTTCTCCAGATGAGCATTAAATTGATGCTTGTGTTTTCTTTTGAGAAATAATTTATTATCTTTTAAAAATAATTTTCTCTGGGCTACCTGGAGACCCCATCTGGTAATGTGATTCAAGCTACAATGCAGAGTTTCGAAGTTGAGTGTGTGCTTAGTTGTACTTATATCCTGCCTGTGTACCTGCAAGGGAGATAGCCTCTCTTCTAGCCAGTGGAACTTGTAGGGAGGAGAGGAAGCATCACTCAATCTTTGCAGTGCATCATGTTAGAAAGATGGGATGCCTTTTGAGCCCTTTAGTGTGGTGGGTTTCTGGGGGGCTGAACTCCACTGCCTGATGCCCACACTGGTCCACCACAGCAATTTCAGGGCCTTCTGATTTCTTGGTCAGACTAGAGGGTCTGCCTGTGGGAGCAAGCTTAGGGCTGGTTTATTTTGGGATCTATTTCCAGAGACTGAGATTTGAAGTAGCATGCTCAAGCTCAGAAACGCATTCCACATGTAAGAGTTGAGCTGCCAAGTGTCACTGGAAAGGGAAAACCCTTTCCCTGGCAGGGTTTTCCATCCTTGTTTGATCAGATTCCATGGGCTTGGGGCTAGACAGAGTTTCTCATCCCAGGTTGGAGAGCATACCAGAGGTGGCAAAGGGCTGGGGTAGGCAGAGCAAGGCTGAGACCCAAATAGAGAAGACCAGGTCTGATAAGCCCACCAGGGAAGGCCAGGGGATCACCAGAACCAAAGGGGCCGACGCAGGCACTGAGCCAGAACACACAGTTAGAAATGGCTGAGTCCGGGACATGGCAGAGCAGCAGGTCCCATCCCACAGGGAGGCTCTGGGCCGCTGCTCAGAGCAGGCCCCATTTCTGCCTTAGTGCATGAGATGTGGCCACATCACCTGCAAAAGAACCTCCTCACATCCACCTACTTGGATTTTTCGAAGCGGAATGGTTTTGTGGAGTGAGGGTGAGGGTTGGGATGTGGTGCTAGGGGGGTGAGCAGGGGAAGCAGGCAATGCAGATTTTTGGTTATGTCTCCACACACACTCCTGCCCATGCTTAGCCCAGTGGGAGCTTCCCTTCCTGGGGCCAGCAGGAAGTCCGCTTGGTTAGTGGTGCAGTGGCATGTCATGATCTGTCACCTCACTTCAGCTGATAGATTATCAGCTGAACAACTGAATAGTACACACCTTCCCCCTTCTTCCAACACCATGGCCCCCAAGATGCTGTACCTCCTGGCTCCTCATTTAGCCCTACAACCCCCTGCCACTCAACATTATGAAGAGGGCCCAGGAGGGTCTTGTAGTCATCCACACACTTCCTTGCAAATTCTTGGTTTGGTCCCTAGAAATGGCAGCCTGCATGTGGAGAAGGCTGCATGCATCCTCAGGCCTGCCCACCTCTGACATGAGGTCTGCATTTATGAGTTGTTTGCATCACATAGCTCCTCGCCATGCTGATGACTAAGCTTCTCAAGGTGAAACACTGGAAACTGTTTACACAAACTCCCCAAGTGGTTCTGGCAGCCACCACAGAATGACTGTGCACAGACACACAGGCATCACTAGCTCTGGGCACCGTACATTTCCCTGCTTCAGCCTGGACATTGGCTAACACTTCAGGTAGGGCCCACATACACTCAGATTAAAGAGCTGCCTGGGCAGGAAGAGGGCAGTCAGCATGGGCTAAGTTTTTTACAGATCTCTGGCAGACAGTGTTGTCTGCTTTGGCTAAAGAGGGAATGGGGAGGCAAATGACAAATGGTCTCTAAAGTTACAAAGAATAATATGTTATGTGGAACTCAGACAAGCCAGTTCTATGGAGAAAACAGTACACTGAAGATGAGATTTCTGCTTGTTTCTTTTTGTTTTTGGAGGAAAAGCCAGGGCTGTGGGCCTGACAGAAGTTGATATTTGGGTCTTGAATGTGTTATCTCTTCGAGAATCTTCCTTTTCCGGTTTTCCCAGCTTACTATTGATACCATTCACAGAAGTCTTGCATTCAGTGCTCTCTCTAGGTGGTAACTCTTATAAACTGGGCCTTATGCTGGCATCTTGGGTCCTTGGGAGGATAATTTCCTGGTGCGCTGGATTAGTCATAGCCTATTGTAGTGACTCTGGCATGGTTACCTTGGGAACACCACCAGGCAAATATAGACCCTTTAACACTGGCTGGCCCTTGTGCCTCCAGACCCCTCCCCAGGAGTTCCTCGCACTAGGAACCTTGGGCTGCTCCACTTTGGGTCACAAGGACCCCTTTGCCTAGCCCAAAGCAGGCCTCTTTGGTTGCTTTTCCCTAGTTCACTCTGGCTATGACCTTCAGGATCAGAGGGCAAGAAGTCGAGAAGGACATGTCTCCAAGATCGAGCACTAAGAGCCACTGGGCAGAACTGGCTGGACCTGTTCATTCCTGGCCTTTTTATGGGTAAGATGCCTCTAGCAGTGGTGGACATCTCATCCCGGATACCACCAGGAGGTGAACTTGCTCTGGGAGGCAAATTGAAAGGGCTGCACCATGCAAAGGGCAGGAACTCTCTCTTCTGTGTGAAACATGGCACAAGCTCTGCCCCATCTGGCTGTGACCAGCTGGGCCTTTGGTCAGGACTATCTGTGCTGCTCTTCACCAGATGAGGAATGAAGGAGAAAGAAGGAGTCTTGTGCTCCTTTCAGAGGGTGGACAGTGCCGTGACACTGTCCAAACTGTCTAGTTTCTCTAAGCGCTAAAGGCTTCTGCTTGGAGTTTAAGAGAGGCATAACTTATTCTGAAGTTTGCCATGGAGAGAATAGCATCTCTATTCCAATGTAGTCATAATATACGATATTATCCTGCCTATTTAAAAATACTTTTGGTAGTAAATTTTTTAGTCTTATTAAAATTTTAGCCCAAATTCTTTTCCTCCTTTCTTCTTCTTCCCTGGTCGGAAGATTCGGTCAGTATTTCCCCCAGGGGAAACGCAAGAACATTACCTAAGAACCTCGAAATTATTTTCAGAGAATTCAGATGATGCTGCTTTTGAAGATGCCTAAAGGAGTTTCCAATGTTCTCCAACCTTATCTATGGTAAAATAAATTCCACGTAAGAGATTCCCTCCAACAAAAAGTAACCAAAATGCATACTTGCCCCATCTTAGATAATTATACTCCCTATCAGACTTGCAGATTTAGGCAAAAAGAGTGGTCAAATATAAAAGCTCATTAATCATCCTGGCATCATGAGCTCATATTGTTATGAAATAAATATGCTTACTAAATGGATCCAGATGCTCTCCAATACATGTTTCCAATAAAGACTATTTTTTGTTCTTGCTCAGGCAATAAACACACAAGGCTTGTTTATAACACCTCTTTTCCGTGAATCACACCGGTCCGACCCATATTCTTTTCACCTCTTTCCCTGGCGAAAAGTGGGTATGTTTTCTGATGAGGATTCTGGGGAAAACCCTAACGAGGCAGGAGATGTTTCCCCATGACCCAGAGCTGATGGGTGATAGGAAAATGGAAATCACTTGGCTAATCGTGTACCAACATGGAACAGACATTTTTCTCTATTAATCTTCTTACCCAACACATCAAAGTACCAATTTCAATCCAAGACGGTACCAGTCCCCAGAGGACAGACTTGAGTCTTAGAGGACCCCCTGCAATCTGCTCTGTAAGGATGGAATGGTAGAAAGATGAAGGCATATTCAATTATCATCAAGCCCCAGGTTCTTGATGTGGGTGAGCTGTCTTCCCAAGATCACCCCTGGGAGCTGGCTGCAGGGCTGGAAAGCAGAGGGGGCCCATTGGAGGGAGGATGGAGTTCATAGTGAGTTGAGGGCAGTGGTTAACATGGGGTTGGAGTCAGACACATACAAGTTCCTATCCTGACTCTGCCACTTAATAGTTATGACCTTCAAAGGTATTCTACCTCTCTGAGTCCATTTTCTTTATTCCTTAACTCCAAGTTGCTGGGAGGATGAATGAGATTGTTATCGTAAACTGCCCACCACCTAAGATGCACTAAGATGTAGTAGCTCTTGTCACCCTTCCTAGAAGGGGTATTCCGGATGGGGACTGATGCAGTCCAGGAAAAAATGGATGAGTAGAGGGAAAGCTGTTTGCTCTTAATAGTGGAATGAGGCTCACATGTGTCACTAACCAAGGGGCCTGCCCTGCTGGGACAGGCCTCCCCTTGTAGCCCACTCCAAATCTATTGTCCTCGAGTTCCCACTTGCTGGAATCTCCAGCCTTCCAGATTTTCTGGGACCATCGTATGTGGCTGACCAGAGTGCACATTTTCCCTTTAATATTGGAGGAAGTGTGAAGATAACTTTTTCCCTCAAAAGATTATATAGGAGCTTAAAGGCGTTAAGATGAGAGACGGGGCAGGCACAGTGGTTCATGTTTGTAATCCCAGCACTTTGGGAGGCTGAGGTGGGCAAGAGTTCGAGCCCAGCCTGTTCAACATGGCAAAACCTCTTCTCTACTAAAAATGCAAAAATTAGCCAGGTGTGGTGGCAGGCGCCTGTAATCCCAGCCGCTTAGGAGGCTGAGGCAGGAGAATCACTTGAACCCAGGAGGTGGAAGTTGCAGTGAGCCAAGATTGTGCCACTGCACTCCAGCCTGGGTGATAAGAGCAAGACTCTGCCTCCAAAAAAAAAAAAAGACGAATAGAATTATATATTTTTTGATGCCTTCTCTTATGGCCAGTATCTTACTAAACTATTTTATCTCATTTTCATCCTCATAATAACAGAGGTCACACCCAGATTCATCTTTCTTCAAAGCCTGTGCTCATTCCAGTACACTTCTTGCTTCTCAGTTATCTTTACTGAGAAATTAAGGTAAACAAAGCAGCACAAATGAAAACAGGGTTCAGAAAGGAAGCCTTTGTGTTTCATGAAGTATAGATGTCTAATCCACTAGATAAGCAATTTTCTCAACCCTGGTGTCTGTTAGAGCCATACATCTCTGAAATCCTGCTTGAAAGAGAATTCTGTGGCCAAATAAAGTCAGGAGTGCTGCATGTAATCTTACCATCTTGACAATGCATAGTGCAAATTATCATTTTAAAGGTTCTGAGAAGTCCTGCAGTTAAAAACAACCCCAAAACATAAAATTGCTTAACCTACTGTTTCCCAAACATAGACCCCTGTGTGATATGTGAAACACGTATTAATATCCTTGTTGCACTTCTCCTTCACAGAGCATTCTTTAGAAGTACCAGTTTGAGGCTGGGCTTTACGCCTGTAATCCCAGCACTCTGGGAGGCCGAGGCGGGTGGATCACAAGGTCAGGAGATTGAGACCATCCTGGCTAACACGGTGAAACCCTGTCTCTACTAAAAATGCAAAAAGAATTAGCCAGGCGTGGTGGTAGATGCCTGTAGTCCCAGCTACTCAGGAGGCTGAGGCAGGAGAATGGCGTGAACCCGGGAGAGGGAGCTTGCGGTGAGCTGAGATCGCACCACTGCACTCCAGCCTGGGCGACAGAGCGAGACTCTGTCTCAAAAAAAAAAAAAAAAAAAAAAAATCAGTTTGAAGTACAAGCATAAATTTCTCAAATTTTAAAATTGGCATCAGGTTCCAGTCTAGGAGAATATTCAGGCACTCTCCCAGAATTTTCTCCCTTATCTTCCCTCCAGGTCTTGCTCTGCAGTCCTCTCTCAAGCCATACTCTTGGGGAAAATACTTTCCTTCCAGGCATTGGGACAAATTTGCCTGCCTCATTCTTGGGGATTCTTTGGAGCTCTGGCCTGTGAAAGTTGCTCTTCTTGACTGACACCCCTACTTTTCTGGCCTGTTGGTTGCTGAACACCTCCTCACTAGCCACTTATTAAGGCTGGCTGAGTAAATATGCGCAGGTCCTCCGTGATGGGAAGTTAGGTTGTCATCTAGCCCTAGTTATGACGGTGGCTGTGTGGCCTCTGTGTCACCATCTTCCCACATGTAGCTTGGTATTTTACCCAGTTTCTACATCTGTGTGATTGATGTGTATGTTAAGTTCACTGGATGTGCCAGCATACTGAATTTTTAAGACCTAAGTGTGTCAAGGGCCCTCAAGATCATCCTTAGGCTTGATGATTTGCTAAAAGGAAGCACAGTACGCAAAAATGCATTCAGGCCAGGCACGGTGGCTCACGCCTGTAATCCCAGCACTTTGGGAGACTGAGGCAGGTAGATCATGAGGCCAGGAGTTCAAGACCAGCCTGGTCAACATGGTGAAACCCAGTCTCTACTAAGAATACAAAAATTAGCTGGGCATGGTGGTGGGAGCTTGTAATCCCAGCAACTCGGGAGGCTGAGGCAGAGAATTGCTTGAACCTGGGAGGCGGAGGTTGCAGTGAGCAGAGATCACACCACTGCACTCTCCAGCTTGGGCAACAGAGCAAGACTGCGTCTCAAAAACAAACAAACAATGCTTTCATACTCACACTTATGGTTTATTACAGTGAAAGGATACAAATAAAAATTAGCAAAGGGAGAAGGCATATGGAGCCAAGTCCAGGAGAAACCAGGCACAGGATTCTAGGGATCCCCTCCCAGTGGAGTTGCACAGGGATGTGCTTAATTCTCCCAGCAACGATGTATGATGATACATGTGAAATTCTGCCCTCCAGGGAAGCATGCCAGAGCCTTGGTGTCCAGGGTTTTTATTGGGGCCAGTCATAGAGTCATGCAGCACCTGTGTGACTGACCTCTAGTTTCTCCCAACCCAACCTCCTCTACTCCCCCAGCAAAAACAGTCATTCACCCTGAGTACTGGGTGGTCTATGTTCTCAGACATACAAAAACACTCTTATCAGGATAGTATTCCAAGGACCCAGAGGTTACCTCCCAGGAGCCTCCAAGGGTCAGTCCTTGAGGCAGGCCTTTCTGTGGAATATGCAAGGTTTGAGCATCACAGGCCTAATGTTAGCTTTTTCTTAACCCTTTCCTGCCTACTCAGGCTTAACATGTCCTTTTAAGTTGCTACTTTTCTTAGAATGATTGCATTCAAGTCAAATAACAGGTTCTTACGGCCGGGCGCGGTGGCTCAAGCCTGTAATCCCAGCACTTTGGGAGGCCGAGACGGGCGGATCACGAGGTCAGGAGATCGAGACCATCCTGGCTAACACGGTGAAACCCCGTCTCTACTAAAAAAAATACGGGCGAGGTGGCGGGCGCCTGTAGTCCCAGCTACTCGGGAGGCTGAGGCAGGAGAATGGCGTAAACCCGGGAGGCGGAGCTTGCAGTGAGCTGAGATCTGGCCACTGTACTCCAGCCTGGGCGACAGAGCGAGACTCCGTCTCCAAAAAAAAAAAATAACAGGTTCTTCACATTGATTCTTTTTCCTGCCAGGGTGCTTGTTGAAATATGGAAGACAATATTTGGGCTTGGTTTGAAAGATCAGGAGAGCCCTGTCTCCTTCCTTGCTTTTTCTTTTCTTTTCTTTCTTTATTTTTTACTGAGGTAAAATTCATAGAACATAACAGAGCCATTTTACGTTGTGCAGTTCAGTGGCCTTCCATGTGTTCGTATGGATCAGTTCTTCATTTTAATTGCCAAATAATATTCCATGAGATGGATATATCATTTTGTTTATCCATTCATCTGTTTATGGACATGGGTTGTTTCCACTTTTTAGCTATTATGAATAATGCTGCTATGAATATTCATGGACAAGTTATTGTGTGGCCTTGGGTATATACCTGAGAGAGGAATTGCCTGGCCGTAGGATAACTCCACAGTTACCTTTTTGAAGAACTGCTAAATTGTTTTCCACAGCAGCTGCAGCATTTTCATTTCCACCAGCAACGTATGAGGGTTCCAAGTTTTCCACATTCTTGTCAACCTTTGTTATTGTCCATCTTTTTAACTCTAGTCATCCTAGTGGGGAGTGAAGTGGTTTCTCATGCTTTTGTTTTTTGGAGACTCACTTGGTCGCCCAGGCTGGAGTGCAGTGGCGCTATCTCGGCTCACTGCAACTTCCGCCTCCCAGGCTCAAGCGATTCTCCCACCTCAGCCTCCTGAGTAGCTGGGATTACAGATGCATGCCACCACGCCCAGCTAAATTTTTGTATTTTCAGTAAAGATGGGGTTCACCATGTTGGCTAGGCTGGTCTCGAACTCCTGAGCTCAGGCAGTCTGCCTGTCTCAATCTCCCGAAGTGCTAGGATTACAGGCATAAGACACCACACCCGGCCCTGTTTTATTCTCAGTGACTAATGTTGAGCATCTTACTGACCATTTATATGTCCTCTTTGGAAAAATATCTATTCAAATCCTTTACCCACCTGTAAATTAGGTTGCTTGTCTTTTTATTATTAAGTTGTAAGCATTCTTTATATACTTGAATACTTACCAGATATATACTTTGCAGATATTGTCTTCCAATTTGGGATTGTCTCTTCACTTTCTTAATAGTGTCCTTTTAAGCACAAAAGTTTTAAATTTTGATGAAGTCTAATTTACCCTTTTTTTTTTTTTTTGCTGCGTATACATCTGGTATCGTATTTAAGAAACCATTACCTAGACTGAGGTCATAACGATTTACACTTAGGTTTCTTTCTGAGATTTATAGTTTTAGATCCCTTACCCATTTTGAGTTAATATTTGTAAATAGTGTGAGAAAGTGGTCCAACTTCATTCTTTTGCATGTGGATATCCAGTTGTCCAAGCACAATTTGTTGAAGAGACAATTTTTCCACCAATTGAATGATTTGGGCACTCTTGTTGACCACATATGTATGGGCTTGTTTTCTGTTTCTTTCTTAATAAAAAGATATACTTGACAGAGGAAGGTGTGGCATGCAGGCCATGTTACACAGAGAATATGGGCTGCCTGAAACAGCCCCAGTGCTGACCTCTGCTGCTTTCCTCCCTACCTCATGTACTCCAGATGGACACCCAGCATTGATGGCTCTCCACCTATACAGCTTGTCTTCACCCTGCAAGTATGTATTATTCATACAACTCCTAAAAGGTTGGAGAAAGATGTCAGCTGGCATACCATAGAAAGCTATCAGTTGGATAATGCTAACATCGCTATCATTTAGGTGGTTTGCAAACCATGGTCCTTGGTACCCTGCCTCCTCTAATCCAAGTACTTCTGCTTTTATTATTTTACCTACCTATCTATCTTTTAGTGTGATTTCATTTTAGAAAATCAACACAGACCTTATGATTCTCTTATGCTATGGGACTAGGAGAGATCCACTAGAATCCAGTTTATCACTAAGTTGAAAGGATGCCTGGAACATATGTAAATGTCTCTGTGGGGGCCAAGGAAACTTCCCCTTTGCCTTCTGAAGGTTCACTGAGAAATCAGCTCACAAAAGCCAGATTAATTGGGGAAACATGTGTACATAGGAACCTTCAGAACAAAGACCCAAAGATACAGGAAAAAGTGTCCATATTTTTAAAGTATCCATTTTTATGCTTAGGTTCAACAAAGTATGGACAGCCATGTAGAAACATGGTTGACAAAAATGATATGATCTAATGCTAATAGACAGAGGGGAAACTCAGCAGGGCCTGGCTGTCTAGATTCTTCTTGGCTCCTCCAAGCTTGCATTCATTCCTTCTGAGTGTGGGTAGGACCCTCTCTGGAATGGAGTGGGGTTCTTATGACTGTCAAACAAGGTAGGTCAGATAATTTCTTTATGGCCTGTTTTTACACAGTAAGGCATTGGGAAAGTTAGAGATATATTTTTAGGTTTTATGGTTGGCTTTGGGGAAAAGAGGTTCTGGTTTCTGTGACCCACCTGGGAGAAGAGGGATTCAGTTTCTCTGTCTAGCCTTGGTAGAGAATGGGACTGAGAGACAGTGGGGCAGGAGAATGTCAGAGAAAACCTTTTACTTCTGAGGCCTTTGTTTTGGGGTATTGTTTACTGAGCCCCAACATCTCCCCCACCATGTACCCATTATTCCCTAGCTTATTGTATCCACTCAGATTTAGTTCAGTGTTAAGTAGCAGAGACCCAAAATAAAGTGACTTAAACATGACAGAAGTGCATTAAAGGTGGCTGTGCTCCACAGAGTCCTCAGGGCCTGGAGCCTTCCAATTTCTTACTCTTCTATCCCTTGGGTTTGGTCCTAATTTTAACATTCCAAGAGGCCATCAAAGTTCCAGCCATCATATTTCAATTTCATACAGATAGAGAATAAAAAGGGAGGACAATGAGCAAAGGACATAGACCTGCTGTTTGTTATCATAGATTTCCAGGAAGTTGTCATAGGCCACCTCTACTTACAATGCACTGGCCAGAAATGCACCCCAGTGGCAACACCTAGCTTCAAGGAAGGCCTGGAAATGTCATCTTAGAAGGGGATAGCCATAAGCTCAGCTAAAAAGTCTATTGTTTTGGAAGATAATGGGTTTTGGAAGACATCCGACATTCTCTGGCATGGGTGCATCATTTGAACAGCTTTTAGAATCCAGCCTCTTCCAAGACATTCTTTGAACTAATTAGAAGAGTGATGTGCTCCCTGCCCCTCTTTGTCTGATCCTGGGGTTTCATAGTACAGTTGCTGCTTCACTTTCTAACTGTGCACTGAGCCTTGCCTTCCACTTCCACATGTCCTCTTTCTAGACTCACAGATGACAAACCTAGCATTATATGTTGATATGTTTCCCTTTTATCCATGTGTATCATATAATACCATCTGTTTGCACCCCGGTAAATGGCACCACCATCTACCCATTGCTTAAGCCAAATGCTTGGGAGTCATCCTGAAGAACAGCCTTTCTCTTGTCCCTCTTCAGTCCATCAGCAGATCCTGTCTTTTCTTCTTCCCATGCCCTGTATCTGTCCTCCTCTTTCCATCTTCATGCTGTCACCCTAGTGTGTACCCCATTGTCTCCAACTGGGCAGCTGCAGCCACTCTCGCACCTGGCCTGTGGCTTTCGCTCCTGCTAACCCCTCCCAATAGCCCGTGCGCCACACAGCACCGTAGGCAGTTATCTTTTGTGACACTGTCCTACTGCAGACCCCCCGTGGCCTTCCTGTTGTGCTTCAGAAAAATCCAGAGTTCTCTTTGTTTCCCTGCCCTCTGTTATAGGGACTGAATAGTGTCCCCCTCAAATTCATGTTTAGCCCTAGATCCCAGTACCTCAGATTGTAACTGTATTTGGAGATAAGATCTTTAAAGAGGTAATTGAGGCTGCCTGTAATCCCAGCTACTCGGGAGGCTGAGGCAGGAGAATCACTTGAACCTGGGAGGCGGAGCTTGCAGTGAGCTGAGATCACACCACTGCACTCCAGTCTGGGTTACAGAGCAAGACTCCGTCTCAAGGGAGGAAAAAAAAAAGGGTAATTGAGTTCAAACGAGGCTGTCAGGGTGGGTCTTAACCTAATCTGACTAGTGTCCTTTTAAGAAGAGGAGATTATGACATGCAGAGACACCAGGGCTGTATATGCACAGGGGGTCGACCATCTGTGAGCTGAGGAGAGGCCTTGAAGGAAACCACTCCTGCAGGCACCTTGATCTTGGACTTCCAGTCTCCAGAACTGAGAAAATGAATTTCTGTTATTTAAGCCACCCACACTGTGATATTTCATTATGGCAACCCTAGAAAACTCATATAACCTGCCAAGCCACACATGATCAGTTATCTCTGGCCTCATAACTTCCTCTGCCTTTTCTCACTCCACTCTAGCATGACTCTGGCTCCCTCTCCCTATTTCCCCACCACCCCACAGGGCCCTTGCACTTGCTCTTCATGCTTCTGGGAATGTTCTGACCCCCAGATCTTCCTATGGCTTGCTCCTTATTATTCAGGCCCCCCTTCTGATTGTCCCCTCCTGCAAGAGACCTTCACTGTCATACCTCACCACTCAAGTATCTGAAATTTTTGGAGTTGGTTTACTTATTCCCATAGAATGAAAGCTCTGCGAGAGCAGGGACTTCCTCTGTCTTGTTCACTGCCACATCTTCACTCGCTGGAACAGTGCCTGGCATATAACAGCACTTAATGAATATTTCATTGGAATGAATAAGTAGATGTATGATAAAATTAGGATTTTTCCCTATGTATTTATTTATATCAGTATCATTTATTTATTGATATCAATATGGGCCCATGGATATTTATTTTATACTTTAGGCTACAGTTCACTTCTACTTTATTTATTGCTCAAATTATTCAAGCCTTAGTCACTGAATTGAGTTGGCCTCTGGTATCCCCTTGGCACAATCCCGTCATTCTGTGTGTGTACATGCCTGTGCTCACATATGTGTGTGTGTGCATGTGTTTAGTACTTCCTTACTCTCTGGCACGACAAGATGCTCCAGGTTCAACTTGGGTATTCCCTGCCCCAGTTATCAAATCAGCCATTTCTTCAAGGAGCTCTGGTACTTTTTAATTTTATTTTTTGATATTTTTATTTTTGGGGAATAACACACACTGGAGCTTGTTGAGGGAGGGTCGGAGGAGAGCATTAGGACAAATAGCTAATGCATGCTGGGCTTAATACCTAGGTGATGGGTTGACAGGTGCAGCAAACCACCATGGCACATGTTTACCTATGTAAAATTAGTTTTAATATATATACTGTTTCAAAATCTTAAAAATACTGCTTTGAGGGAAGGAGAGAGTCTGCTTTTCATAAAAGTGTTTCTTAGGAGAGGCATGTCATTTGTTACTTTTTGATTTTTTCATACCTACCCCTCCCCCAAAGCAGCTGACCTGCTGGCTGTGGCTCGCGGGCTCCCTCCATCTCTGCAGGTTTGTACCGACTGGGGGCTCTCCGTAGCTTTCATGCTATTGCTGGTATCATTACTGGCATCAATTGTTCCTATTAGAATGAGGACTTAGGTAGTTAGAAAAAAACATGGCACGAGCTCCTAAAGCAGATTAAAGCCATCTTTTCAGTTAATTAGTTCCAATGCTCTGTACAGATGATGAGGCATAGGAAAGCTTTTACTGGAGGAATTCTTCTGTCCAGAGGGGCTTTGAACGCAAATGTGCTGAAAGTCTTGCGGCTTTTCTCAGTGGTTTGAGAATGTTTATCCTAAGAAGTGTTTCTGAGTGAGTTGGAAAAGATCGTTTTAGCCATATGATTATAGCCTTTTTTAAAGGTTTAATAACAGTTACAGTTTATTGAGAAAGAGGTTGAATTATGCCTTGATTTTTTTCTTTTGTTTGATTTAGGCTGAAAGAACTTATCTCGAAACGTAGCCTGGTAATATCAATTTTGATAAGTTACTATAAGAAAATATTATATTTTTATTCTTTTTTTTTTTTATTGGAGATGAAGTCTCACTTTGTCACCCAGGCTGGAGTGCAGTGGCATGATCTCGGCTCACTACAACCTCCGACTCCTGGGTCCAAGCGATTCTCCTGCCTCAGTCTCCCGGGTAGCTGGGATTACAGGTGCGCACCACCACACTCAGCTAATTTTTGTATTTTTAGTGGAGATGGGGTTTCACCATGTTGGTCAGGCTGGTCTCGAACTCCTGACCTCTGATGGTCCATCTGTCTCGGCCTCCCAAAGTGCTGGGATTACAGGCATGAGCCACCCACCACGCCTGGCCATTTTTATTCTTTTGAAAGAGAAAAGTAGTTGTGCTTTCAGCCTCAGAGAAACCATGCCTACAACATAATATTATTTGTATCACAAAGTTGTGATCCAAGTATCACCACACCTTGGGTTCAGTGTGCTGTAGTGCAGGTTAGATATTTTGAATGCTAAATACACCTCTTGTAGCAGGTTTTAAATTTCTGCAATAGACTCAAATAAAGAGAACCATTACTTTAAAAATATTTCTATTTTAAACAAATGTAACTTATTATGTCTTATTTTCAAAGACAGTAGAATATAAACTTAAACTTTCAAGTATTCTCATACTTTCACTCTCTTATCTAGTTTAAAACAGTTTTCTGGGGATAATTTTTCTAAAGATTCAGGCTCATAGTTAATTCAAGCTCCAGGGCTATTTTCCACCTGGGGTTCTCTGCCTCCTGCCCCCACTCCCCAGGATGACCTCTGCAATCAGGAGTATGTTGATGGCAGTGGTAACAGGGAGGACTGTTAAGTACACTCTCTGCCCTCTGAGTCCTTGTTGGCATCCTAGAGGTGCCCTTTGTCCTCCCAGCATGGCCTGGGCTGCCTGCCTTCATCTCCTCGTCTCTGGCTGATATACCTGCATTCACCTGTGCGCTGGGCTAGCTCTAATTGTGCAGCTGGTGACCATCCCTGCCTTGGTTTTCAGCCAGTGTTGCCCAAAACCTGGACTTTTAATCATCCACAGACCCCCTTCACACTTTTATTACGAAACTGAGCCATGCATGAGCTCCTGGTTCACCTCCCTCTAGGCTGTGGGAAACCAGGGAGATATTTCAAAACCTGCATGACACTCTGTCTTCTCTACTCCACCATAGCCACCTCTTGTTGATGTAGGGCACACAGGGGGTGGTCTTCTCCCAGAATTCCAAATGGGAAGCAAAGCACCCAGGATAGGAGGTCAGCTGTGTCCTCTGGTCAGTCCTCCAGGCTCTGCCTCCTTGAAACCAACAAATATATATATTTTATTTTATTTTGAACAAAGCCTGGTTATTGTTACTGGAGGTTGGAGGGGGCAGGCTTTGTTTGCAGATAAGTCTTTAGACCAGGAATTTAGAAAACACTATTTTAAACTTCCAGGATTAGGAATGACTCCCTTGTTCAAAGTTGTTATCTGTCCTTGCTGTGAAGGAGGATGTAGATGCTTCAGTTTCAGGAGGTGGAGAGATTTGGGGAAGTAGGAACACAAGGAATAAAAATATATCAGATTGTATCTCACCACCACACACAAAAAAATTGTCCTTCTACATTCTTAGTAGTAGAATGTACTGATTAATAACCAATGACTGTGTGTGTGTGTATATATATATGTGTGTATATGTGTGTGTATATATGTGTGTATATATGTGTATATATGTGTGTGTATATATATGTGTGTGTATATATATAACCTCATCCTCAAAAGTGAATGTAGGATGACTTTCAAATTAGAAGTCAAGGTGAATGAGAAGTAAAATAGAAATTATAGAGGAAATCTTAGTAAGACTTTTGGGTTCAGTGGGTATGAGCAGAGTAAGGAGTTGGAGATAACTTCAGAGTTATCCCTGTTAGCCTGTATGGAAATCTGCTTGCAAAACAGGCTCTTGGCTATGACTGAAGTCACATACCACTTGATTAAGCTGAAACAGGCATTTATGTTTGTTGCCATTACTGCCCTCTCTTCTGGTCTTCATTCTCACATCTCCAACTTCTGCTAAACAGCCACCTTTAATAGCTCAACTTTACTTCCAATTATGTACATCTAAACCTAAACCCATCTTTTCAAAACAAATAAACATTGACAAACCTTAACCCCCCTACTCCAACCAAGGGATTACGTTAAGATGATACTGATGGGACATCTTCAGTCACCTATTTTACAATCTTGAAGTTATCCCCAAGGCATTATGGTGATTGGTCCACTTTTGTGGAATTGGTAGGCCAAGCGCAAGTCTGCCTTTATTTAGGGTGAGTGATACAAAACTGTCACTCTACAGAGGTCTAGGTGGCATTTTGGCTCCTTAAATATACTACACACCAACCTAGGCCCTAGGCCCATTGCTGCTAGGGAGGGGGACCCGTCGTGCTTCCAGGCCTGGCTTAGTGGCTGAAGGCCTAGATACAACTGAACCTGGGGCAAGCTTCCTCAGTTCCAGCAGCTGACCAGAGTGGGGCTCCCTGGACCTGGGGAAGGCTGGGCCCCCAACAAACAACAGGATCTGGCTGGAAGATTAATGGTCCAAGCATCTCAGTGAAGTTCTGAGAACACAAATGTAATGGATGTTAGGGCCGAAATCTCAGGACTGAGCCCATGTTGGGAAAATACCAACGTATTATACTTTGTAGTTGTCAGTGGGACCTAATAAACCATTGTCAATGCTGACATTTATATTTTCATGTGACACAAAATGAGCCATGGGAACTGCCTTTCAAGGTTCTTTAGAAAGTGCTTGGCAGAGCCCAAAGTTTTAAAAAGATTGGGTGGGATATAAATGTTTAGACAGATTAGATTGCCTAAGTGTTTGCTTTGTATAATAATAGTCTGAATAAAATGCAGAGGGAGAATTTTCAGAGCTGGATTTTGGTGTTTAAAATAGTCAACATACAAGCAACTAAGCCTCCACTCCCTTAATCTCTGAAACATATTTGTGATGGAGAGCATTAGAAGTGAGGAGTAGCCATAAGAGGAAAAAGGATGTTGTCTCCTGTGAACCCATTTCTGTGTACACAGGGTAGAATGTTTTTGAAGATGGTGTATTAGTCCATTCTCACCCTGCTAATAAAGATATACCCAAGGCTGGTAATTTGTAAAGAAAAAGAGGTTTAATGGACTCAGTTCCACATGGCTCGGGAGGCTTCACAGTCATGGCAGAAGGTGAAGGAGGAGCAAAGGCATGTCTCACATGGCGGCAGGCAAGAGAGCATGTGAGGGGGAACTGCCCTTTATAAAACCGTCAAATCTCACGAGACTTATTCACTATCATGAGAACAGCAGGGGAAAAACACACCCCCATGATTCAGTTACCTTTCACTAGGTCCCTCCCATGATATATGGAAGTTATTACAATTCAAGGTGAGATTTGGATGGGGACAGAGAACTAAACCATATCAGAAGGCAAAATGTACCCTATGGGAAGTTTGTTTTTTCATATGATTCCAAGGAAGAGGCTGCCTGTGTAGGGGGACAGTGGGATAGTTGAGGACTGGGAATGGTCTGGTTTCAAATCCTGGATCCATTGCTTAGTATTTACATTTGACAAATTGCTCAACCTCTTCCAGCTTTTCTGTAAACATGGAGAAATTCATAATACCTACCTTCATAGAATTCTCATGGCATTAAATGAGATACACTACCTAACGCAGTTAATTAGCAAATGCCTGGTATTTGGTCAGGGCTGAGTAAGTGTCACTGTCCCTTGTGATCCTCACTGCTGTTTTATTAAGGGAGGAGGTGGTGGAGCTTAGAATTTATATGCCCAGGAGGATGGTGCTTCTTGCCCAACACCCACCTACCAGTGGCTTTTGAGGGGGCAGTAGGGAAGGGAAAAAGGATTCAGGGAGCATGGAGTTACATGTTCCTAATCTGCTTGGTCCGCCTTTGGGGGAAGTTCATGAAGAACAGTCCCAGTTCCTTCCCAGGAGGCATGCCATGAGCCAGAGATAAGGCAGTGAATTTGGGAAGACAGAGATTCAAGACAACTGAGCCTCCAAAGTCACCACAGACTAGGACAGAGGCAGCATGGATGACCACCAGAATGAAGGCCGAGGATGTCAGGGGTGGAGACAGACAGAGCCAGGGAGTGGCAGTAGGCATAGGATGGAGCATAGTTTGAAGTGGAGTTAGTTCGGTGTTTTCTACACCTGGGACCTTTGTTCCTTTACCACGCTAAGAGATGGAATCTTAGTGGGAAGGAGCCACTATTTGTCCTTTAGTCATTAAGTTCCTAGCCCAACATAAAGGCTCCTGGAATAAGTATCCTAATGGGAAAAGCTAAAGCCTCTTGGAGGAACTCAGGGTTTGGCCACAGTCATTGATGGGTCAAGAGTTGTTAAGGTGATTCAGACCAACACAAACCAGGGGCTTGTAGCTGAGGCTGGGACTCAGCCCATCAGCAATCAGAAGGGCCAGAATCACACTGGATCATTTCATTCTGAGTTGGAAATGACTGGAATGAAGATCCTAGGGGAAGCAGGAGCAATGAATCTAAGACTTAGAATAGAAGGAGCACAGACATCCAGGTTACCTGAAGAAGAGTTAGATGATGCCAAGTGTGAACCTGAGAGGCAGGAGGGCTGGGGAGGCAGAGTACAGCAGTGGAGAGAACACTGAGCTGAGAGCCGGAGCTCTGGCCCTGGGTGCAGTACAATTCTCCTAGCTTGGGGTTTAGCTTTGGATAATTTGTTGTATTTCTCAGAGTTTCAGTTTCCTTATCTTCAAAATATAGATGATCATGCCCTAGGTCATAATGTTGATTAATGGCAGAACTTGATTTAGAACCAGATCTCCTGGAAGTAACAATTTACGCTTGTGCTGGACATTGGTGCTTGCAACATACTTCTCTTAAGTGATCACATTTGATGACATTTGTTCCAGGCCTGTTTCCAGCACACCATGATCAGGACTGATCACCTTAGGACACTTCTGCTATGTCTAATCAAGGAAATGGGGAACACTACAATGCTGACATCAAACAAGGATTCTAAAATCTCTTTAAAATGTCCAAAAATCCATCTTGAAATCTTCAGCAAATACTCTTTTAAGTTAATTCCAGATAAATCCACTCTTCCTTAAAGTATTTAAGAAAATAGAACTCAGTGGTTTTCTTTGTTTTGATTCTGAATTGCCCTGTTGGTGGTGCTGCCCTGTTAAAAGTCAGTTAGGATGGCCCTGAATATGAATTTTGCTAGGTTATTGATGACTGTTTATTTGGCCAACAAGTGTTACAAACACGTGATGAAGCAAAGGTAAGCAAATTCTTTATTACAGGAGTTCTCAGAGCTCTTACTGTACTGACATGAATTATAAATCTTCAACAGGAGGGTATAGTAACTAGACTCCAGCAAAAGGATCATAGAACCGTTTTTAAATTGTTTTTTTTTTGTTGTTGTTGTTGTTGTTGTTAGATCTCTTGGCACTAACATTCTTGAGAATATGCTTAGGAAAATGCTGACTCAGATTCATGTTTACTGAGCCCAGAGTCCACCGGGTCACCCCTAGGTGAACTTCTGGTTCCTAAAGTTGGACTGGATGAGTCCTCTTCCCCTATCAGGGTGAACTGTGTGAGGATCATTCTGCAGTCACTCAGGATAACTACTTCACAGTTTAATGGTACAATTCCATAATGCCTTACATCTTGTATAAGTTGTAAACTCATAAAACATCGTTGTATATTTGGAATGCACTAAAGACCACAAGTTAACCCAGACTAAAACAACCTCAAAGTTATTCGCAGTCTTCTGAACATCTCCATATTACAGCAACTCCCCTTCCCACAGGCAGGTCCATTTTCCTTTTTCCATGGGGATACCCGCTCCAGCAAGCTGAATTCTCCTTTGGATCACAAATTATTTCCTTCTCCTAAAGGTGCCAGATGTTACTAAGATTTAAAATGGGTTAGCTCACATTTTTGGCCTTTTCCTACAATGTAGCCCACCTTAGATTGGTAAAGAGACAGACAACACGTGGGAAAAAAAGATCTAAGTAGCCCAAGAAAGCCTGTTCCTGGAACGTGATCAAACTTTTTGCTCCATCCATATCTTTCCTCACAAAAGCTTTTTCAAAAATGTGGGACTCATACTGCTTGTCCCTTGATTTTAGTGGAACCAAGAAACCGCATCAAATAACACTGAATCCTAGAATGAGAAAGTCATTCCTTTTTCAGTTCTCTTTCAACTCCAGACATCTTTTTTTTTTCAGCATCAAGAAAGGTGTTATGCTAGTTATGTCTTTAACAATTCTCAAATTGAGCTAGTCTTCAATTGTGTCTAGCTAGGATTTAATAACATTGTTTCATTTTCTTTTGTATTTATTTTACTATAACTTTTTATCCATGGAAAGTGATGCAGCTTTTCCGTGTTCCATGGCAAGATAAAATTTGTTTTGAAAATAAACGTTAAAACATTTAAACAAATAAGAGTATATTGGGAAGATCAGAACTGCTGTCCTAACAGCTGCCTTGTAACGTTCTAAAGTTGACCCAAAACATATGATTCCCCGTTTTACAGATGTATCAGCTTACTCTAGCAGAGATGAAATGACTGCCTCAGTGATGTGCCAGTTATTTGACTGAGATAACCAGAGCTGGACCCAAGATCTTCTGCAGCTTCACGTACTCCCTCTGTAAAACTTTTGTATCAGGCTGGGCGTGGTGGCTCATGCCTGTAATCCCAGCACTTTGGGAGGCTGAGGCAGGTGAATCACCTGAGGTCAGGAGTTCAAGACCAGCCTGGCCAACATGGTGAAACCCCGTCTCTACTAAAAATACAAAAATTAGCTGGACATGGTGGCAGGCGCCTGTAATTTCAGCTACTCGGGAGGCTGAGACAGGAGAATCTCTTGAACCTGGGAGACAGAGGTTGCAGTGAGCCAAGATGGCGCCATTGCATTCCAGCCTGGGCAACAGAGTGAGTTTCCATCTCCAAAAAAAAAAACAAAAACAAAAAAGCTTTAGTATCAGCCTTCTCTTTTATTTATTTATTTTATTTTATTATTATTTTTTTTTGACATGGAGTCTTGCTCTGTTGCCCAGGCTGGAGTGCAGTGGCGCGGTCTCGGCTCATTGCAAGCTCCACCTCCTGGGTTCACGCCATTCTCCTGCCTCAGCCTCCCGAGTAGCTGAGACTACAGGTGCCCGCCACCTCGCCCGGCTAGTTTTTTATATTTTTAATAGAGACGGGGTTTCACCGTGTTAGCCAGGATGGTCTCGATCTCCTGACCTCGTGATCTGCCCACCTCAGCCTCCCAAAGTGCTGGGATTACAGGCGTGAGCCACCGCGCCCAGCCAGCCTTCTCTTTTAAAACATAGGGTTAACAGAATCTTTTAAAATTGTTTTCCCCTCCCTGCAGCATTTTGAAATCATATTCCAAGAATAGATTTATTTAATAACTAAGTTATTAAAATATTAAAAGCAGTTATGAATGTGAGAGTGCTGAAATAAATGTAATTGCATTCTTAAAATGCTATAACTTCAGACAGTTTTTTTTTTAAGTTAAAATATTTAACTGAAAAACAGCTGAAACAACTTAAGACCTATTAAAACAACAAATGGGCTAATGTGAGCAATATTTAAAAGAATCTTAAAATATTATAGTCAATTCAATATGGGCAAAAAATTTTACTTTCTTAAGACCCTGAAAAGCAGCGAAAACAAATAAAAGCCAGAGTCAACAACTGCAAATATTAACAACAATCAAAGACCATTAGAACTAAAGGGAAAATGTAGAACTGAGTAAAATGATCACATAGACTTAAAAAAAAAAAGTGGGTCAAATTAAGTTGAAAACAAGCTTGGAGTACATTAAAATGCACCTAATAATGGTTTTTAAAAATTCATTGACGTTTATACAGTGTTACGGAATTTAACCTGGAAGGGATCAGTGACTTTTTAGGAACTTTGAGGAAATGTCCCCTTGGTCTCCTGCTTTGTACCTGCTGACTTGCTTGCTAGGAAACAGGATTACCATGAGTTGAAGTGTCTGAGAGGCTAAGACTGTAGGTGGGCAAACCAGACAACACTCAACCGTTGCTGGAGGATATTTGGTTATTAAAACCATCCAGAAAAATGTGTCAGAAAAAAGTGAGGAAATTTAGTCCAAGGAACAGATCAGAAAAACTTTCTAGGCCTGTTAAATCTTTGTGACTTCCTTCTATTTTAAATTTTGTCTATTTCACCTGGTATGGGGTAATAGAATTCTAAAAACACAAATGTATTCGTTGTCTATGACTGCATAACAAATTATTCTAAAACGTAGTGGCTTAAAAACAGCAATAAATATTTATTATCTTAAAACGTTTCTATAGGTCAGGAATTGAGAAGTGGCTGGGCTGGGTGGTTCTGGTTCAGTGTCTGTCATGGGGTTGCAGTCAGGTTGGCTGGCGCTGGAGGATGGACTTCCAAAGTGGCTCACTCCCTGTTGCTGGCTGTGGGCAGGAGGCCTTAGTTCCTCTCCACATGGGCCTCCCCACAAGGCTGCTTGAGTGTCCTCCTGACACGGTGACTGGCCTTCCTCAAGGCAGCCAATCAAAGAGGCCGGGTGGTGGCCAGGTATGGTGGCTTACACCTGTAATCCCAGCACCTAAAAGGCTTAGATTGGGTGATTGCTTGAGCCCAGGAGTTCAAGACCAACCTGGGTAACATGGCAAAACTCAGTCTCGACTAAAACTCCAAAAATTAGTTGGACATGGTAACACACACCTGTAGTCCCAGCTACTCAGGAGGCTGAGGTGGGAGGATGAGGCTGCAGTGAGCCATGACTGTGCCACTGCACTCAAGCCTGGTTGTTGGAGTGAGACCGTCTTAAAAATTTAAAAAAATTCTAGTCGCCTAATCCTTAACCTCATCTTGAAAGTTATGAAGTGCTTACTTCATCATTCTCTGTTGGTTACACAGACTAGTGCAGATTCAGTATGTGAGGAGACTGCCGAAAAGCATGGATACTAGAAGGCACCAATCGCTGGGGGCCATTTCAGAAGTTGACTGCCACAACCAAAGATTAAAGGTGTTGAAGAGAACACAGAAATCTCATATTGGCCTGTGGCCAGCCTTGCAGGGGGAAGCCTAGGAAATAGACACATGGTGGCAGCTTAGAAAAGGAGAAAGAAGGAGCTTACGCCAGTGAGGCCAGCTGAAAAGAAGCTGGGATTGTTCAGAGAGCCAGTGAGGAGCTGAGGAGGAGCGTAGCAGGACAGAGTGAGAAGGGGGCAGGTAGAAAAGCCTGTTCCATTCTCTCAGGTTCCCTGAAAACTGGTTGAAGAGCTGCAGGCGGGTAGGTCGTCTTGAGCTTAAAGCTGTGGGTGCCAGAGCGGATGGATCCTTATTAACTTGAGTGGGTGTCCCGAGCTGGCAGGACACAAGCTTATTGATAGGAAGAAAGATAAAGAATGAAGCAGCAAAAATCAAGGGCTGCCTATATATTCTTTTGGCAGAACACCAGAGTAATGCAATGATCTGACTCTTAGAAACACACACACAGAGTTGTTTTTCTCATAAGGAATGTATTTATGGTAGCAACTTTAGAGAATACAGATAAGCAAGAAGAAAGTAAAAATAATCTGCAACCCCACTATTCAAAGAATGCTACTACAATTATGGTTTCCATGTTTTCCCATGATATAAATTTATCATTCTGTGTGTGTGTGTGTGTTTGTGTGCATGCATTTTACCAAAGTTGTGTTGCGCCTCTGTAACCTGCTTTTCTCATGCAGCGCTCATCTTCAGCATCTGTCTCTGTCGTGAGTGATTCTACTACAGCACTGTTTCCCAACCCTCTCTTCATTACTGCTCCCATAGGAGCCTTTTGAATACCACCATGAAATGTTAATACTGCAGGTATACTCTGTATCTGTTTATATACTGGGTCCTTTGGAAGGCAGCAAATAATTGTGATAGCTGTGTTTTTTTTTTTTTTTTTAACCTCCCAAGAACAAATGTTTGGCCCTTTGACAATGCATGCACAATAGCACCATATACAGCTTTATAGTATTTCATTATATGAGTGTGCAATAATTTTTAAAAAACATTTTTCTTATTTCAATCGCTTTTGGAGTACAAGTAGTTTTTGGTTACGTAGATGAATCAGAGAGTGGTGAAGTCTGGGATTTGAGCCCACCTGTCACCTGGGTAGTATACATTGTACCCAATATGTACTTTTTTAATTCTTTGCTCTCTCTCCCATCCTCCCCATTTTGAGTCTCCATAGTTGATTATATCACTTTGTATGCCTTTGTGTACACATAGCATAGCATAGTGTAGTATTTGGTTTTCCATTCCTGAGTTACTTCACTTGGAATAATGGCCTCCAGCTCCATCCACGTTGCTGCAAAGATATTATTTTGCTCCTTTTTTATTCCATGGTGTATATATACCACATTTTCTTTATCCAAACACTGGCCTATGAACACTTAGGTTGGTTCCATAGCTTTACTATCATGAATTGTGCTGCAATAAAACATACATGTGCAGGTGTCTTTTTGATATAATGACTTCTTTTCCTTTGGGTAGATACCCCTTAGTAGGATTGCTGGATGGAAGGGTAGATCTACTTTTAGTTATTTAAGCAATTTCCAGACTGTTTCCTATAGAGGTTGTACTAATTTACATTCCCACCAGCTGTGTATAAGTGTTTCCTTTTCACCACATCCACGCCAACACCTATTGTTTTCTGACTTTTTAATGGCCATTCTTGCAGGAGTATGTAGGTATCTCATTGTGGTTTTAATTTGCATTTCCCTGATGATTAGTGATGTAGAGCATTTTTTCATGTTTGTTGGCCATTTGCATATCTTCTTGTGAGAAATATCTGTTCATATAATTTGCTCTCAGTATATGATAATTTATATAACCAACCCTTCTTGCTGAAGATATGGGTTATATATAGATTTGACTTGTCATGCCCAATGTTGTAAGAAACTCCTCATACGTGTACAGTAATCATTTCTCTCATCCAGAAAAATGACTCTTATCTGTAACCTCCAGTATGCTATCCTCCTTTTCCTTCCATTGCAAGACCATCAGCTTTCTCTTTATTCCTCAGTTCAACAGTCCCTGAGTACTTACCCAGTGCCAACCAGTCCTAAGGCTGGCACTGGTTATAGAGAGAAGGCCGAGAAACTGATTTTGTCTGCATGTAGCGCTCACAGCCCAGTGGAAGGAAGGAGGTGAGTGTGGGGATGAAAAGGATGTGAGGAACCTGGATACCAGAAATGTCCAGCGAATGTTCTAAGGGAGTTCAAAAGTGGGACATGTCACAGTTGCAGTTCTCCCTGGAACTCAAGTCAGAGTACAAGATTACATGATTTGTGATTATTGCAAACCTCAATTTCCACATTTGTACAATGGGCTGTTAATACTGACTGCTTAGGAATTTTTTTTTCAAACCTCTTGTGATTGGGGCTCAGCTATTGAAATGCCAAGCCCAGGTCAGAGATTAGTCAGAGGAAATGCTAAATTAGAGCCCATTTGACTTTTATGTATGATGCTAATTAAACAATAACAAAAAAAATCTCCAAGAACTCTAGATAGTTTGTCCAGGGGACACCTATAGGTTATGACAACATCAAAACCAGAACCAAAAAAGTCCAAAGATTTTTACCGGGATCTTCTTTTCCTCACCCCTGAGTAATTCTAGTAATACGCATGTAAAATACATTATGGCAAATCTTCTAACAATTTCCACCTCTGTGATAAATGTTGCATTCTAGTAGAGCAAGAACATCTACTTAATAATTCCATATAACTATTCTGCAAAGCTGACGGGAGCAGAATTTAGTCAGTTCGGTACAGCATGAAGCAGATGGCGTGAGAGAAAGAAAGAAATGGTTTGAACCCAGACTCGGCCACTATTGCGACCTGGAACAAGTGATTTAACCCTCCAAGCTTTGGTTTCCTCATCCACAATGTGGAGATAAAAAATGATGTATACTCTACAGGGTAGTTGTGAGAGGTCAGTGAATAAAATACATGTCAAAGGCTTAATGTCAGTAACAGTCAGAGTGTTACTGGTCCAGAGTGAATGCTCAAAAAATGGTGGGGGTGATGATGATAGTGGGGGTGACGATGATAGTGGGGGTGATGGTAATGGTGATGGTGGTGGTGGCCGGGCAGGGTGGCTCATGCCTGTAATCTCAGCACTTTGGGAGGCCAGGGCAGGTGGATCGCCTGAGGTCAGGAGTTTGAGACCAGCCTGGCCAACATGATGAAACCCCGTCTCTATTAAAAATACAAAAATCAGCTGGGTGTCGTGACGCGCACCTATAATCCCAGCTACTGAGGCTGAGGCAGGAGAAGTGCTTGAACCTGGGAAGTGGAGGTTGCAGTGAGCCGAGATCATGCCACTGCACTCCAGCCTGGGTGACAGAGCAAGACTGCATCACAAAAAAAAAAAAAAAATGTGGTGGCAATGATTACTATGATTATGGTAGTAGTGGTGATGGTGGTGATAATGTTGGGATGATTATGATGATTATGATGATGGTGGTGATGGTGGTGATGGTGATCATGGTGACGGTGATTGTAGTTGGTAGTGGTGGTAAGTATGATTATGGTGGTGGTAGTGATGATTACAATTGTGATGGTGATAGTGGCTGTGGTGGTGATGGTGATGGTGGTGATGGTGAAAAGGTGGAATGATTATGATTATTGTGACGATGGTGGTGTTGGTGATGGTGATCATGGTGACGGTGATTGTAGTTGGTAGTGGTGGTGATGGAAAAGTGAAAAACTATAATGTTAATACGAATCAGGAGTGGTTTTCTGGTTGCGTTGCAGCTGAAGCTGAGATGCAGTGGCAGAGAAAGAGAATAATAATTTCTTTTTGGACAACATGAAGCTCATTCAGCAATCAACTAGATTAGAAAACAGTTTTGGGAGGCTGAAAGACCTAGAGCAGCATTTTGTCTCTAATCCTCACTGGATCTGTGATGTTGAATCTCAGTGAGCCTCAGTTGTCCGCCTATGAAATGGGACCTGGACCTTCCCCACAGGTTATAGTGATGATCCAAGGGGATAATATATGTGAAAGCAGCTGGTGGTGGACAGGCCCAATAAATGTTAGCTTTGTTCATAAATGAGATATTCAGTAAATAGGTTGAACAGGCTGTGTGTGGTGGCTTGCACCTGTGATCTCAGCACTTTTGGAGGCTGAGGTGGGAGTATCACTTTAGCCCAGGAGTTCCAGACCAGCCTGGGCAACAAAGCAAGACCATCTCTATAAAGAATAAAAAAATAGGCTGGGCACGATGGCTCACGCCTGTAATCCCAGCACTTTGGGAGGCCGAGGCAGGCCGAGGAGACCTCAATCACAAGGTCAAGAGATTGAGACCATCCTGGCCAACATGGTGAAACCCTGTCTCTACTAAAATACAAAACTGGGCATGGTGTCATGCACCTGTAGTCCAAGCTACTCCGGAGGCTGAGGCAGGAGAATCACTTGAATCCAGGAGGCGGAGGTTGCAATGAGCCAAGATCACATCACTGTACTCCAGCCTGGGAAACAGAGCAAGACTCCATCTCAAAAAAAAAAAAAAAAAAGCCGGGTATGGTGGCACATGCTTGTTATCCCAGCTACTCAAGAGGCTGAAGCAGGAGGATCACTTGAGCCCAGGATTCCGAGGCTGTAGTGAGCTATGATTACACCACTGCACTGAAGCTTGGATGACAGAGCGAGACCTTGTCTCTAAAAAAAAACAAATACAGGCCAAGTGCGGTGGCCCACGCCTGTAATCCTAGCACTTCGGGAGGCCAAGGCGGGTGGATCACCTGAGGCTGGGAGTTCAAGACCAGCCTGGCCAACGTGGTAAAACCTTGTCTCTACTAAAATACAAAAATTAGCCAGGCATGATGGTGGGTGCCTGTAATCTCAGCTACTCAGGAGGCTGAGACTGGAGAATCACTTGAACCTGGGAGACTGTGGTTGCAGTGAGCCAAGATCGCACCACTGCACTCCAGTCAGGCGGCTGAGCGAGACTCCGTCTCAAAAAAACAAAACAAAAAACCAGCTTGAACACTCCAACAGACCACTTTATTCCACTTCCTTGTTTTAGTTGTTCATGGTGACCTTTTCTCCCTGTGAAATACGTAAATTCCCGTAGTTGTGGAGGGGCTCACACTGTCCTGCCACCCACTCACTGTTTCAAACAGCTCCTGTCAGCTAAACCTTAGCCTTCTTCCACCAGGTTCTGGAACCTCCCTCGGGAAGGCTTCCCTGACTGACCTGACCCACCTAGAACTTCCTTTCTTGGGATTCCCTGAACCACACACTTCATAAAACCAATTCACTAATGCTTTATTATGTTTTAATATATATAATGTTTATTTTATCTGTGAATGTTTCATTGTGTTTGTCTTGTCTTCCTAATAAGTTAAAGCTCTAAGAAGTCAAGAATTCTGTTTTATTTACTTTTTGAATGTCATTTCCTTTCTTTTAGAAATCCCCGTCCCCTTGTTGTCATCCCCCACCCACTCCAGGAAAAAAAAAAATTCTTTAAAGCACAATGCTGAATGTATATGGCATTCAATAAACAAAGCTGTATTTGGTTTCTTTTTTATAAATCCTGATTTTTCTCTTGCCCCTTTTGCTTCACCCTACTCCCCATATCATGTGCCTTCAAATATACACAAATACAACCTTTTCTATTCATATATAGTGACCCGTTTGTGAAAATAAATGTGTTACAATATGGGGCCTAGGACACATGATACCATTTGAGCCTCAGAATGTATTCATTCAGTCGGGTCTATGCAAGAATGGTGATTTTTCAATTAAACGTACTGTAGCAATGATGGCCTCTTTCCGCACAAAGATACTAAGGTGAGGAATGGGACAAAAGTAAAGCCACCCTCTTTCCTCCCTTACAATAGGCTGTGTCCTCCTTTCTCAAACGCTGGCTCAGAGGCGAGGCCTCTAGTTCACTGCTTCATTCTGCCGGGAGATCCATGGTGACTCTCTGGGTCATGGTCCCGGCTGGGACACCATATTTTCATGCTTCTTGTTTTTATTGTTCTTCTATTTCTTTTTCTTTTGAGTCCAATCTTCAATCAAGCCTTCTGTGTGAATGATGGTGGCCACTTGGGAATCTCCATCTGCCTTTTATTGTATGGCTATGCAGAACATTTTATCTAATTCCTAGAAGATATCGATTTCTGCATAGCTTGATGGGTAAAGAATAGAAAAGCACAATCTCACTTTATTTTGCTGGTGGCTTTGCCCTCCCTTTCCTACAAGCGGTCGTTCAGGCCTAATGATTCTGTTCCTCCTAATTATTCATTTGTTCGTTTGTTCATTCATTCAGTCCGCCATTCAATATGTATTTATCAAGCATCCACTATGTTCCAGGTGTGATTCCAGGCTTCGGAGATAGAACAGTGAATCAAACTGATAATGCCCCCCTCTCCAGGAGCCAGTATTCTAGCGAGAGAGAATGACTGACTGAATTGTTTCAGTTGGAACTTTTTTTAGACTCTGAACCTTGGAAAAAGTCCACTTTCCATGGGCTTACTAAATGTGCTGAATCAGACAGTTGGTACTGTTTACTAAAGATCAGGGTTCAACCAGCTTTGGCTCCATGACCCAGAACATTTGATTTTATGATTTACAAAATAAAAAGTTATGGCCCTCTGCAAACGTCCCATCTGATTTGCTCATTGTTTTCCTTAGAGGCAGTGTGGTGGTGTGATAAAAACAAGACCGAGCTTTGCGGTTCAAGTGGCCTGTGCTTGCTGGGCCTCAGTTTCCTGATCTGTAAAATGAGGAGGTTGGATAAATCTAAGTTTCTGTCCAACTCTACAGTCTGATGGTTCTAGTACTACGAGATCAAGATCCTTTTCCTAAAGAGCCGTTTGTCTTATTTTAGCTTCAAGCTGAGCCAGGGCATCTGAGAAATACCAAGCCTCCGTTGTGATGTGTCGCCATGAAAACGTTGGCTGCCCTCCGGATGCAAGTCTGCTGGTGCTGTGCTGTGGCTCAGAGTTAAATTTAGATAAAAATCAGGAGCTAAAAATATTCCCAGCTTTCCTGACAGGTTGTATCCATCATCATGGGAGGAAAAACAAGGAACTGGCTGCCTGGCGACAGGGAGCGGGCCAGGCTGAGTGTGAGGTCAGGCCTCGGCTGGAATCTCACGGACTTGAAAGGACAGAGACGTTTCCTGGGATGTCTGCAGCAGAATGTGGGAGGCTTCAGCCTGAGGAAAGTTCAAGTTGGAGAGAAAGGTTGCCAGACCTTTGAGTGACCCACATTGCCTATAACTTCTAGAAGGTTCTTTTAGGGAAACCTGCTTAGAAATGAAACCCTGAAACATCCTTTGCTGCCTCCTTAACAATTTGTATTAGAGAGTTTCTTCAGCCAAAAGGCGAATGTCTGTAAAGTGGAAAGGAGAGGATGGAGTCGATGTTGTCCCCTGTGAGATGTCATGTCTCAGGCAGTATGCTGGACATTCCCGAGATGCCAGCTCTGCTCAGGTGACTCGTGTGCCCTGCCCTTCTAAGCCTCGAATTACTCATCATGAAATTGAGGTCAAACCACTCACTCACAGACAGGGCTGTGGTAACAATAAAATGAAGGGTGCTTAGCACATTGAAAATCCTCAGGCAGTGTTCCATTATTGCTATGGGCTGGGCGCGGTGGCTCACGCCTATAATCCCAGCACTTTAGGAGGCCAAGGCAGGTGAATCGCTTGAGCCCAAGAGTTTGAGACCAGCCTGGACAACATGGTGAAACTTCATCTCTACCAAAAAAAAAAAAAAAAAAAAAATTAGCCAGGCATAGTGGCACGTGCCTGTAGTCCCAGCAACTAGGGAAGATGAAGTGGGAGGATCACTTGAGCCTGGGAGGTCGAGGCTGCAGTGAGCTGTGATAGCGCCATTGCACGATCCAAACTGGACCACAGAGCAAGACCTTGTCTCCAAAGGAAAAAAAAAAAAAAAGACCACCATGATTGTTCTAGTATTGTTTACTGTTGTGCCCTCCTGGGCTAAACGAGGAGAGGTGAGAGCTGCCCTGGGTGTGCCTATGAGGAGGGCCTCATGGTCTTGTGGAGTCACTCAGCTGTGCTTTCAACGTGAGCTCCCCCACTTCCTAGCCATAGGACCTTTGTTAAGTTCATCTTCGAGTCTCAGTCCCCACTCCTCAGAAATGGGTATGACGTACTTTCTAAAGCTATTCTGAGAATGGCATGCAGTTGTCATTAATTAAAACACGTAGCACACAGTAGGCATTCAACAAACATGGGGAATTGTGTGTTGTGGTGGTCAATAGAGGAAGCTCTCAAGTTACACTAACTCTGCTAAAATCCAGGCCAGGATTGTGATTCGTTGGGAAGCCTTGGGAAAGTTGCTTTGCCATTCTGAACTTCAGTTTCTTCTTCTGTAAAATGGAAGTAATAACAATAGTATCAGCTTTCTATAGTTACTATGAGGATTAGATGACATAAGGCATGTAAATCCATTAGCAGTGCCTGGCATGCAGTAAACCCCTCAATAACTATTAGCGCTTTCCTTCCTGCCCCTCTCAGTTCTTCCAGGACCCAGTTGAAGAGAACAGTCCTGTGCTCTGTTCCTTCTGATGTACAATACTCTTGTATAAACCCACTCATTTTTTCTCACTTTCTCTCATGTCTCTGCTGCTGCTGTCACGGGTCCATCGCTCTGTTGGTTGCCAAGAGTAAGAGAGAGACTAGGTTGGTAAGTAATTTCAAATAAAACAGACACCAGTCTACACACAGAGCAGAGGTTTGAGTGACATGGACACTAACCCGTTTACCGGGTGCCATTGGTGATCTGGGCTTGTCGAGGAGGGAGGAAGGCTGTGCTAATCTGTTCTGCCACCTGTGTGGCTCCCGAGTGTAGACAGAGCTTTGAGCTCCTTTCTCCTGTGCTCCTCTCAGTGGCCTTTGGCTGGCAAAGCTGTTTGTCTCCCCTTCTAGTTTTCTGCTACAGCCATTTGGACAGTGTTGATTAGTTTTCCTGAGGTGCTGTTTGGGCGTCTCCCCAGCTACCTAGGTACAGAGGGAGCGTGTTTGGCTTGTGATGGTGACAGGGGGCAGTTGCCCTTCCTCTTACTTTTTCTGGCATTGAAGAAGCAGCTCTGAAATCTCCAGCTGGGGTAGGCCAAGAAAATTTGGATGTGGATACACGAATGCCTGGTTTCATCTGAAGGTAGTCGGGTCTCAGGCGGCCAAGATCACTGGGAAGAAATGTGACTTTGCATTTGAAGTTCTCATTTGGGGAGACTTGGAGTTATCAGTCTCAGCTGGTTCCAGCCCAGAGCAGATTAACTTTTATGAAATGATTGTCTCCAAACACACTTACTAAATGCAAAAACCTGCTGTGGCTCCACAGGCACCATGGGGCGGGGTGAGCTGCAGAGCTTCACTCTAGCTGGGATTGCTCTGCAGTCTGGCTCCCAGAGCATGGTGGGCTGGGAGGAGGAACCCCTGATTTAGATGCTGAAAACCTAGGCTTTGGTCTTGGCCCACCACTAGTCAGTTGTAGGACCTAGGGAAATGGGGAAAGGCATACTGCTTCACAGAGAACACCTCAGTGCCCGTCTCCAGGACTTTTTGTGGAGGGAATGGGAGGCCTCTATTTGTGAATTTTGATTCACAAATAGCTAATACTGAATTCCAGTGCATTCCCTGCCAGCCCCCGCAACACCGTGACATTGGGCTGCCTACTTGTCCCTTGAACTTCAACTTTCTCATCTGTAATACAGACATGATAAAATTCTGTTTGTCACCATCTTCCAAGAAACAGGCATCAAGACAGGACTGTACATTCCAGGATTTTTTAAAAAGAAACAGGTTAGGAGAATGGTCAGATAGCAATGCAAGTCTGATCTCTACTGAAGGAAAGACGAAGGAGCAGTTGTAGGGAAGGGTCCTAGATTGCCAAGGAGGGTCCACAATGCCATCAGGGAGTCCTGCAGCCAAACTCAGCTGTCAGAGGAGTCCTGTGTCTCCCAGGAATAGGTTTGTCTCAGTACCCCTGCTGGGTTCCGCTGTTGCCTCTGGAATCGGCCCATGAGAAGTGCAGTCTGGTGCCAACACAGCTACAGTGATGGATTTCAGAGCACAGCAGCTGGAGCCCTTGGTCAATTTCATTGCCTGTAGTGGGAGGTCTGCCAAGGGCATTCATTCTCATGGGCACCACAAATACCTACACAGTCAGATGACTATGAGGATAAGAGATAAATGTAGGGTATGGTAAGTCTTATTTAAAGGATGAGGTATATGTGTACATGGGTATGTGTTTATGTGTATATTCTTGGCTGTAAAATGCAGAAGGAGTAACACCAGCCATGGAATCAGGAATCCTAGAAGGAGAAAAGGACTCTGCCCCTGGTCTTCAAATTTGCCCCTTAATTTAATCCTTCCCTTAACTCAGGGAAGTCAGGTGCCCAAGGTCACAAAGTTAGACTGCAGCATGCCTGGGATTTGAACCCCAGTTGAAGTCTTGTGACGTTAACATTTTATGGCCCGATTGCTGTCACAAGCTTAAGATAGGGACATTTCACCCTGACAGCAGATGTCTCTCTCTCTTTTGCCATACCTAGAATTACGCCTGATATGCAGAGAGTACTCGCCAAATATTTGAGTGATGAATTCATTAACTGCAAGCTGAGCCCTTTAAACAAGCTTGTCCAACCCGTGTCCTGCGGGCCACATGTGGCTCAAGACGGAATGTAAATTTGTAAACTTTCTTAAAATATTGAGGTTTTTGTTGTTTTTTTTTTCTTTTTAGCTCATCAGCTATTGTTAGTGTTAGTGTATTTTATGTGTGGCCCCAGACAATTCTTCCAGTGTGGCCCAGGGAAGATCGGACACCTCTGCCTTTAAGCTTGGTATCTGTCTAGCTCACCCAGACTCCATTTGAGTATTCCCCCTCTTTAGGCCTCCCTAATAGTGCTGTTCCTATGGGGAGACTGGGATGCTTGGGTGAGAAGGACATCTTCCCTTTTTGCTGCCCATGAGGTGGGGGCATAAAGAGCCACTTGTGCATTGTGGCTGGAAAAGTAGGTGCAATGCAAGCGTTAACAGCTCAGCCCAAGAGTGTGAGCTACCTTTCTCTGGAGTCTCTAGGCTGAAAGGGTCTTGGGAGGGGCATTCTGAGTTTTGGCTTTCAGAGCAGGCATTTATGGGGGAAGAGGGGGAGTGGCAGAGCCAACCTAAAGCCCCCTTGTTACTGTCCTTGCAGTTGTTAAGCTCATTGTGATCATAGAGAATTGCCCATGGAGATTCCAAACAGATGTCTGTTCTAGTTTCCCATTTCTGATATGTGGGCCTCTTAGACTTTAGCTTTCTCACCCTCAACATACTTTAATTAGGCTGAGCCTTTGTTTTTTTCTTGGCCAAAAGCTTTGTCATTCTGGCATCTATAATTTTGGAGATTTGAGTGGCTGGCCACTGATAGAGTGCAGAAAGGCCGTGATCTTAGGGGACATTCCCTGGCATCAGCATGGGCATTTTTAATTTTTCCAAGAATCAGCCAGACTGAGGGTACAAATGGTTGTGACTGTCGTTAAGGACTTATTAAGTCTTGCTTCTCACTTTACTCAAGGCTATTTCCCACTCAATAAAGGCAACGATTGCATCAAACACCCAGTGTTTAAGGTAGTACCAAGCAGACAACGAACCTTTTTCTCTTACAGGGCTTAGTAGATGCTTATTGAAAAAATATGAACTTTCGTTGACAAGATAATGCTACAGAAGGTTGTGGCTTCTTTCTTCCCTTTCTCTACCTCCCTCTGGTCTTTATCCTCAAATAACATTTTCGGCTGTTTCTTTTAAACCAAATATGTGGAATTCAGAGATGAGTAAGACACAACCTCTGCCCTCAGGAAACTCACTGCCTCCCAGCCTGTTGTTTTAGTTTCGAGTTGAGTTGATGAAAGTATCTAAAGAAACAGTTTTTAAGGTTTAGGATTCACATATGGAGGACACTGTGATAAGATACACCCAGCAAACCAGAAGCCAGAGCAGTATATCAGCAACCATAGCAGTCATAAACTGAGAACTTATTTCATTCTTTTCCACAGCATAGCCAAGGCATATTTTTGTGGATAATTTTTCTTCATGACACATAACATGAAAAACAAGGGTAATGCCTTCTCACAAATGGGGAAACAGAGTTAAAGGACTTCTTCAAAATCCTAGCTTTGAAACCAACACTCGACTACCACGGAACCCTTTCTCTAAGAGGTGGACATCGGCAGCTTTCTAGCTGAACTGGTCACAGAAGAATTTGGGGATTCAGCGTGAGAGTGTATGTGAAGCCTTTGGCACATTTTCTGAGTGCTTACTAAACACCCAGTACAGTCAGCTCTCATTTTTGTTATTTCTATCATTGTTCATGTCATTTTCTCATTCCCCAGCTCTGGGGGCAGTTGATGCAAGGTTGTCACCCAGGATCCATGGAGAATCCACAGGGGCCAAATAATGCTGAAATTGGCATTGACCAAGGCTGTGGCCAGCTACCAGCCCATCAAGGCAAATGACTCAGCTTGCCAGTGTCTGACCCAAGCCTAGGAGCAGAAACCAAACAGTCTCCCTCTCTCTCGTTCTTTGAAAGTAAGCCCTCAGCCTGATCTGTTTGTTGCAGGATAGACCTGTGACCCTCATAGCGCTCAGAACTGTCAGCAGAACTTCTTCACTGGAAGAAGGAAGATGCACATCTTTCATGGAAGTTGTGCCGTCTATCTGGGACAAAGGGGGAATCTGTTACAAAATCTGCTTTTTGAAGCTGCACATTCAGAAACAGATTATGGCTAAGTGACACACTGGAACAGATGGGCCAGGGCTGTGCTGGATTTGAAAAAGGCCCTCCTTCCTGAGCAGAATTAATGGAGCTCAGGTCTGGGGAGGGTGAGCGCACTCTTGGCAGGCAGCTGTCTTGTGTGACTTGTGCTGCACTCGTCTGTGAATCATGTGGGATCTGAGAAATGAGTCTTGAATCCTGGGTCATGTTAGCATCAGAATCATCTTCTATTAATTACACAAGACAATACATGTGAGGTGCTTAGAGCAGTGCCTGGAACACAGCTCACGTTCAGGAAATGCAAATACTTGTCAGCATCAGCAACAACTTCTGCTTTTAGTTGAGGGCTCTTTTCTTAAATCAGTATTGTGGGCTTTGAGATGGTATTTCAAGGAAACAGAATTTCCTACTCTCTTTAGGACTTGAGCCAAGTACCCCCAACCTCCCTCCAATCCCTCCCAACAAAATGCACAGATTTTAATTTTTCTTTTCAGAATCTTTATCCCTTAGAACCTAGACTTCTAGGATGACAAATATATTTAATATGGTTTTACAGAGTTTGTCTGGACCCCTTTTTGAGGAGAATTCTGGGGCTGATTTCAGGCCCGGAGGAAAAGGATATAGTGATTGATTAGTGATGTCTTTCATGGGTGCGAGAGAAGGGTGGGGGGTATGTGTGCCATGCTTTTACCATCTCTAAACGAACTTCAAGGCCCAACTTCCTTGATGAAGATGAATGCAAGGCTTATTTCCGAAGATGATGCCACTCAGGAGAGCAGCTGAGACCTCAACAGCTGTTTATCTTCCCAGTCATGTTTCTGGTTTCTGGCTGTTCCTTTTAACAAGAGGTCAGTGACTGAGGGCTCCTCTACATCTGCAGGGAGTTTCCTGCAGAATTAGGATGTGTAAAATAAACCCACAAAATCAAAGCCCCAAACAGATGCTGGAGATTATTTTGCACTTAAGGTCATCCTTCTTGTAGAAGGGCATAGGGGTGGGTTGTGGGGGAATGATGTGGAAGGCCAAACCTGAGGGGCTGGACTGCAGCAGAACACAGTCAATGAAAAAAAAACATCTCAATCATTGGGGAGAGATCACCTTGGTGGATGGCCTTTCGCATTGCAATCCATTAGGGAGAGGAAATACAGTAATGGAGGCCATCCCCTGCTCAGCCAACACACGTGAGGCATGTTCACACACTGTCTCCCTCTCCCCACAAAATGCTCAAGCTTCTAGAATGTTTTTAATCAAGTAAGGGATTTAGGGCAGTGTTTTTCAATGTCTAGAATAAAAATAAATGTTACAGCCTTGGTCTCAGTCGTGAGGGCCCAATGATACAGGGAAGGAAGTGGTAGATAACAAATACATTAATACCCTTTATTATGAGTTTATAATATTTTGTTAAATCTGAAATTCAGTTGTCATTTAAACAGAAGCGATTCAAATTCAAGTTATAGAAAAGTTAAAATTTCTAATTAGCAATATTTAAAGCAAGGAATTTTATACTTTATCATTTTAACAGTTAAGGAAAAAAAAGTAATCTGGGTGTGATTGTTTTTCTTAGAAGATCAGTATCCCAAATGTTTGGAGTTATCACTGGTCATGAATTATATTCCACGTGAAACCATATCTGAGTTTGTTTTGAAGTACCACGTGTTCAAAGAAATAACTCTCACTGAATTAGACTTTTTAAGAGACGTAAAGTAGTACATTTCTGTAAGTGGTGCTTTCCAAACCCAAATCTAAAAATTTATCATTTCTGTTCCTTAAAGTATCATTTTAATTTATGACTTATTTCCCCTTATTTGGCAATTCAGATACAGCGTCTGAAGCAGTAAATGGATTTACCCCAATCTAATTTTTCTGTAAGAAGTAAGAGAGAGTCTAAGAATGACATGCAACCCTGTCAAACCTGTCAAAATGAGCTAGACTTTCACACTTTCACTAGTGGAAAATGCTGTTCATTCATGTCAATGGAAGGTAACTTTGATCACATTTTAGTACATGCCTTAGGATGGCAATGGGCAGTATTTGCAAGGCACAGTTTACTTGAGGGCCTTCCAGTCCTTGGGCTAAATCAGAGAGAGAGAGACGGGGGAGAGGGAGTGTGTGCGTGCATGCACGTGCTTTGTTTTGGAGAGAAGTGAGAGGCGAGGAGGAAAGAGGACTGTAATGATGTAGTGACCGCCCTGGTCCTGGGCTAGACTGAGGAAGCTTGTGCATGTGGATGTATCTTAGTTGGGTACAACACTAACAACATGAAGTGGTCATTTTCCAACCCAAGAACTGTAAGGGGTGGTAGTGGCTGCAGCAGTCAGGCCGAGGTAGGGTCTGGAGTGGCCCCACCTGGACACACAACATGTGGCTGCATTCCAGTCCAGGGGGACCCAGAGTAGAGCCAGTGCCCCTGTGGGAGCCAGGAGTGAAAAGTGGGCAGAGCCCGAGGCAGTGGGAGGAAACCTGCCCCTGTAGGGCTTGGTGCTCCTTACACAGCGTTTCAGCCCAGGAGAAAAACCACAAATACTTGCCTTGTGAGCCAAACCCTAGCTTAACAAGGATCAGCTAGTTAACATGTAAAAAGTTGTCCTAAATGGAAACTGGATAAACAGGTCTGACCTGATAAATAGCTAAATGTTTCCCAGTCAGAGACGGGATGAGAGAGGCCTTGGACATTCTGGCCCACAGGTCATTCATTATGCAAATTCTTGTTGGGCTCTGGGAGGTTCTCAGGAACTTGGGCCCTGGGAGAGATGGCCCCTCAGCCAGGCTGGAAGATGAGGCTATGCCTGCAGACTTGAGGAGGGCCTTTGCGTACCCCAGGTGAACCTAGTAGAGGCTGAGGCCACAGGAGACGTTCCCAGCAGGCTTGAGTGAAGGTTAGGAAAGAGATTTCTGCATGCAGTGTGATGTAGGCAGAATGGGCAATTTGAAGGTCAAATGGGGCTCTCATTTATGAATGACTATGGACAACTTTCTGGTCTTTCCAGCCTCAGCCCCTTCCCTGTGTAAACTGGTGGAACCGGTAAGTTCCTGGAAGGATTATGAAGAGTAATTAGGAAAAATGTATGTAAAATGCCTAGTTGTACCTAGAAAAGAATTGTGCTCGTATTTTTCTTCCCTGTTCTATCATTAAACTGTTCCCCCAGCAATGCCCCCAAAATCTTATCTGCTTATTTATCTCTAAGAACTAGGTTCAAAATATGGGTTCAAACACTGAAGAATCAGAAGTTTGAGCTTTGAATCCTGGAGTTTCCCTAATTAGCTGTGTGACCTTGAGCCAATCCCACAGTCTTGGCATCCCATGAAATGGGAGGATTCCCCAGGTGATGGCTCAGATCCCCCCAACCCCCAGCCCCACTCTGAGCTTCTTCCCAAACACTCAGCAGTAGGACAGGAGGATCTGAAAGCAAGGGGTCTGCTTCATGTAGCATGAAAAGCTCTTTGGACCCGAGTCTGAACACTTAATAGATATCAGGGAGGTTCACATTGCTCCAGTTCATACTCGCGCGTGGATCCTAGAATCGGGCCATGAGGTAATGCCGAGAGTATGTGAACTGTTATAAATTAATGCACTGTTCTACTCTGCAGTGAGGTTCTTTCGGCTCTGATTTCTCCTTTTATGGTGTCTTTAGAGACAGGCAGGAGGTTAGGAGGTAGTTGAGGAGTTACAAACACGCGTATTCACTGCATCGGGGCTGGAGCTTAGCTTTTGTTTTTGAGTTAGTTCTGTTGTTTGGGTTTGGTTAATCTGTGCCTGAACATTGAGATTATTAGAAGGAAAAGATACCCTTAACTGGCCTCTTGCAGTAACAGACGCTTGGTGGGAGGTAAGAGAAGGGGGAAATGGGACAAGGGAGAAAAGGCCTTCCAACTCAACCCAACCGAGTGGACCTATGAAAGACTGAAATCTCCAGTTTGATGTAGCCAGAACTGAGGTCAGGGTCTGGCCATTGTCTGGAAACCAGAGTTGGAGTTCTGGGGCTGTCAGTGAAGAGCTGTCTGTCCTAAAGGTCACCTCTGTTCCTATAGAAATAGGCGCCTGAGTGACCAGTGTTTATGGGATAAAAGCAGGCTCCTTGCAGGGCATCACACTGTGTCTTGCTCCAGCCACTGGCCATCTCTGCAGCCTCATCTTTTCTCAGGCCATTTTGACCTGACCTCACCTGCCTCCAGATCTTTTTGTTAGCTTTGTGTTCTGTGCTTAAGATATCACTGCCTCTGGGCTCTTCATAGCATTTTAGCATTCTTAGTATGTTTTATCTCCATTAAACTTTTTCAATGTTCTATGCTGGGTTTTTTGCATTTTTTGCTTCTGTCTACCCAAACTGTTACTTCTGCCTGGGCCTCCCTTTGATTGATGTTTTTAATCCAGAAATACTCCTACTCATCCTTCCAAACCCTTTATTAAGTTTAATGACTCTTAGGGAATCTTTGCCGACCCTCTCAGATATTTAATTATCCCCTCCCCCCACCGTCACCTCTGTACTTTGCACAAATGTCCCATGAAACTGATCACAGTGCATTACTTTATATTTTTTTAATTGCCTTGTCACTAACAATATAACCTCATTAAAAATGAGAGCCATACATTATTTATTATAGATTAGGTATGGGGTGTAGTGTTTAAGAAATGGGTTGCCTGCATTGAAATCGCAGCACTACCTAGTGTGGTAGGAACTTCTCTACCATAACTTGAGGTAAGTTCTTAACCTCCCTGTGCCTCAGTTTCCTAATCTCTAAAATTGAAATAATAAAGTAGCTACCTCATAGGGATGTTATGAGGATTAAATGGTAAATATGTGTAAAGCAGATAAGTGCTCAGTAGGTCTTAACTCTTTTTTTTTTTTTTTTTTTTTTTTTTTTTGATGAGTCTCACTCTGTCACCCAGGCTAGAGTGCAGTGGCACTATCTCTGCTCACTGCAACCTTGGCCTCCTGGGTTCAAGCAATTCTCCTGCCTCAGCCTCCCGAGTAGCTGAAATTACAGGCGCACTCCACCATGCCCAGCTAATTTTTGTATTTTTAGTAGAGATGGGCTTTTGTCATGTTGTCCAGGCTGGTCTCGAACTCCTGACCCCAGGTGATCGCCTGCCTTGCCCTCCCAAAGTGTTGAGATTACAGACATGAGCCACTGCGCCTGGCCAAGTCTTAGTTATTCTTGATGTTGATCTGAATTTCTAGGCTTCATTTACTGCATTTGGACCTTAACACTTTGTCAGTAGATGTTTGCAGATTGGCTTTGTATTGTGTGTCTCTCTGACTGGACCCTGTGCTTGCTCAGGCAGCGTGTGGGTACACCTGCTCGTTGGCATACACCTTGGCTTCACATCTTGCCAGGATGGATCTCTCATCCCCATTTCATAGATGAGGAACTTGAGGCTCAGAGAGGTTGAAGGACTTGCTGAAGGTCACTTTAAAGACCAGAATATGGTAGAAGTCCTGGAACTGAGTGGGAACTTAGACCAGTGCTTCCAAAATGCCATCCACCCTGTAGCTTTAAGGCTCTGGCCTGTCAAACCAAATCCTTGAGGGATGAGCTGGACAAGCCAGGCTGTGTGGCCCATGTCCCGCTGTGCTGGGAGCTCGCCCACCCTCTGGAGCTCCCTTGCCGTGACTGCCTTCCACTTCCCAGGCTGTCTTTTGTAGGTCTATGTTTGGGCCTTAACGAGCATCCAGAGACTGTTTTTTTTCTTTTTCTGTTTTTCGTTTTTTGTTTTTTGTTTTTTGTGTTTTTGAGACAGTTTCACTTTGTCATCCAGGCTGGAGTGCAGTGGCGCAATCTCTGCTCGCTGCGACCTCTGCCTCCTGGGTTCGAGCAATTCTCTTGCCTCAACCTCCTGAGTGGCTGAGATTATAGGTGCCCACCACCACACCTGGCTAATTTTTTTTTTTTTTTTTTTTTTTTTGAGACTGAGTCTTGCTCTGTCGCCCAGGCTGGAGTGCAGTGGCCAGATCTCAGCTCACTGCAAGCTCCGCCTCCCGGGTTTACGCCATTATCCTGCCTCAGCCTCATACTAGAGACAGGGTTTTGTGATGTTAACCAGGGTAGTCTCAAACTCTTGAGCTCAGGTGATCCACCCGCCTCGGCCTCCCAAAACGCTGGGATTACAGGCGTGAGCCGCCGTGCCAGGGCCCCAGAGATTTCTTTACATAAGCTTTCCCTGGGAGTTCACTTGTGAAAACGGGGTGGGAGAGTCTACACTGGTCCGTAGAGTTCCTGAGGTAGATATGCAGGTAATGGTCTCCTCATTATTTCCCAATGTGTTGCATTTCCTCTCTCCCATTTCTTTGTTCTTTTGTTGCCTTGCCTTTTCTTTTCTATCCTCTCTTTTTTCTCTCTTCCCTCTCTCTCCCCTTTCTTTTCTTCCCTTTTTCTCCTACCTCCCTCACAACCTTCTTTTCTTCCTTCCTTCCTTCCTTTCCTTTCATTTGGTTTATTTCCACTTACTAGGTTTTTATTATTTCATCTAGAATAATGACCTTAATGCTCTAACGTTTTTTTTTCTAAAAGTAGCTTGTGTTCAATATAAAGTATTCAAACAATCCAATTGAAAGTCAAAAAGACAGTAAAAAATTACTCCACATCCCACCACAGAGGATTAACTCTTGTTAACAGTAGGTGAGGATAGCTGTCTTTAACAGTAGGTGGGGAGGGGTAGGATAAGTGGATTGAGGGGTGGACATGCAGATGCAGAAACTGATACATCCTTTGATTGAATGACTGAAACACTTTTTCATAAAAAAAAAGCGGGGACAGTAGGTGTTACTTAATAACATCTACTAAATCCCATGTATTCCCTGCAGTTTAAAAATAACATAGCTGATGAGATTTTAAAATATGCTTTGGGAATCTGGAACAGAGAGAGTTTGTGTTACAGAGACTGCCACGGGAAGTGCACAGTACTCATGGTGCACATGATGCATAGAAGCAAGAAATGGGGGCCTGTGCTGGGCTTGCACCCTTGGTCCTCTGCCTGCAGACACTTGGAGAGCCTGAAGTCAAAGGACAGCCTGAAAACAGGAGAGAAGAAACAACAGGGGTGCAGTGTCAGCGTGGGAGTCCCTCCCTCCTCTGACCGCCGCCTTGAGCTGACTGCCATGCAGGTTAATAGCTTTCACTCTGGGTTTCCTTGCCTCCTCCCTGCCACCCGCCCCCTAATGTTTCCTTCTGCCCCTGCCCTGGTGTGCTCTGGCAGGCACAGACCCTGCAGAGGCTGCACAGTGGCCCTTGGGGACATTCCGTGGCTGCAGCCACTTTGGCTACTCTGACATGTTCGTCCTTGTTCTCCAGGCAGCCGTGTTGGAGGGGATGCCACTTCCGCCATGGACGGTGCCTGAAGCGGCCCTCCCCACCCCACAGCACCTGATGGGGGCCCTTGGATACCAACTAGATGTCTTCTTTCTTGTGGCGAATTCTCTTTTGAGGCCATTTGTGCCAGGCACACCCAGATCCTCAGAGACAGTCAACAAATGTTGAGCTTCAGAAGGTCTTTGAGTTCCCTGTTTGTGCCCAAGTTTCTCTGCTCTCTTCCTCCCCACTGGTCCATCTTGTGTACAGAAGGGTCTTAAGAGACAACCTTTGCCATATGCTAAAAGGTTCCATTTTACCCATATGCCAGGGCCTTTGTGCTTACTGGGCGTATGTTATCAGAGCTGGGAGGGAAAATCATTTCTTCTCTAGACAAACAAAGTCCACCCCTAAATGATCTGCCTTGACCAAGCCAGTGGCTCATGCCTGTAATCCCAACATTTTGGGAGGCAGAGGCGGAGGATCTCTTAAAGCCAGGAGTTCAAGACCAGCCTGGATAATATAGCAAGACCCTATCTCTAGTAGGTAGGTAGGTAGATAGATGGATATATTAGATATATAGAGATAGATGGATATGTTAGATGAATTCCATAGATTAGATAGACCCTGTTTCGATTGATTGATAGATATTAAATAGCCTGCCTTGCCCACTGTATTAGTTTCCAGGGGATGCCATAACAGATGACTGTAAACTTAGTGGTTTAAAACAACAGAAACTATTTTCTAACCATTTCAGAGGGAAGAAGTCCAAAGTCAAGGTGTCATCAGGGTTGGTTTCTTCTGGAGACTCTGAGGGTGAATCTTTACTTTCCTCTTCCAGCTTCTGGTGGCACCCAGCAATCACTGTCCTTCCTTGACTTTTAGGCACGTCGCTCAAGCCTCTGCCTTTGTCTTCACGTGACCTTCTGCTCTGTGTGTTTCTGTTACTGAAATATCCCTGTGCTTTCCCTGTGCTTTTCTCTTATAAGGACACCTATTATTGGATTTAGGGATGGCCTAAATCTAGGATAATCTCATCTCAGAATTTTTTTTTGTTTGTTTGTTTTTTTGAGGCAGGGTGTTGCTCTGTTACCCAGGTTGGAGTGCAGTGGCAAAATGGCTCACTGCGGCCTCAGCCTCCCAGGCTCAGATGATCCTCCTACCTCAGGCTCCCGAGTAGCTGGGACTACAGGCACGCACCACCACACCCAGCTAATTTTTTGTATTTTGTGTAGAGACGGGGTCTCGCCATGTTGCCCAGGCTGGTCTTAAACTCCTGGGCTCAAGCAGTCAGCCCACCTCAAACTCCCAAAGTGATGGGGGTGGGGGGTTACAAGCGTGAGCCACTGTACCCAGCCAGGATTCTTAATAACATCTGCAAAGATTCTAATTCCGAATAAGGTGATATGTGCAGATTCCAGGGTCAGGATTTGGGCGCATTTTGGGAGAAGGAGGGCGCCATTCAGCTCACTACTTCCACCTTATGGAGCATTGACAACCTCTCCAAACATGTTTCATCTGCCTCAGGGAGCATACATGCAGGGGGCTGGCTGGATGCCTGCTCCATAGACCTCACATCCTTTATCCTTTGTGTTCTCCACAGTACTCAGCACTGAAACTAAGCATATCTTTGCTTCATGCCAAACATGCTAATTTAGGAAAAATAATAAATTGGGTGAAAATTTCTCTGGGCTCAAGGTAGGGGCATTCTTTCATAATCAGAAAAAAAAATGTAGAAGCACCAAGTTGTATCATGAGCATTCACTAAGATTTCTTGTGCCTACTTCCACGGATGTACAAGGTCTACTCAACAAAAGTAGCCTTGGCAAACCAGCATCTTTGGGGCCGTGGGAAGGATTTTGAAAATGGTGTGCTCTCCATGTCTGTGTCTCAGGTCCAGCTCGTGAGATCTGCCAAGGTGGGAGATGCCCTTTAGGTATGATGGCAGAAAAGTGAGCCAAGAATTCTGAGTATGTGAGTGGTCATGTGGGAGACAGGTAGCAAGCACTGTGTGGGTTACATGGGGCAAAAGAGTCACAGAGAAAATCAAGAGACAAAGTCCAAAAGGAAACTGTTCTCAGGGTTCTTCATCTTTATCCTTAGTCCTTTCTTGGTGTAGCCTGGGTCTGTGACATTGGCTGTAATTATATATGTGATTTCTTGTTTCTGTATGGTGTGTTTTTGTTCTGTTTCAGTATGCAAGTGGTGGGGGGTGGAGGGGGTAGGGGGCAAAGGGAAGGATTGATTGTGAATAAGGAGGAGTTGTATACTAGTAGCCTGCCAGATAGAAAGGGCTTTTCAAGTGCCAGCAGCTCCCATCCTGGGCCAGAGGGTGTGTAGGAGGGAGTCTGATACCAGGGCAAGGTAGGGCCAAACGCACCCCGGGCTGCCTGTGAGAGGAGAGTGCTGACCTCTGTGATTGGCCCCTTTCTTCAAACAGAGCTGGTGCCGTCTGAAAGCAGATTAAGATTTTTTTTTAACTTAAACAATTTGGATTTGGTAATAAATCACACATAACAAGAAATCTGGAAGTAGCCAGTCTGAGGGCTTGCTGATTTAGCAGCTCAACAATGGCAGATCTCTGGGATGGCTTTCAGTGGCTTTTCCCTATTTGCAAAATGACTGTGACAGCTCCAGGCCTCAGCTTTGATGGGTAAATGTCTATGTCTGGTGGAAAGGAAGCACTTTTCCTTTAGGCAGTTGATACTAGAGAAGAACATCTTTCTAAGATGTCCCTAAAGACATTCCCTTAGAGTACCTTGACCAGAATAAGCGAACGTAGTTCTTTAGGGATTATTTTTTTAAATTATTTTACTTTGAAACCGTCTCAAACTTATAGTTAAAGCCCTGTACCAAGAGTTTTTTCGTTTTCGGACTTATTTGAGAGTAAGTTGCCAATGTGATACATTGCCACTCCCCCAGATTTCCTGTAAACAAAAAAATTCTCATAACCACAAAGCAACCATCAGAATCAGGACATTCATGTTGATATATTGCTACCACCCAGTCCCCAAACATCATTCCAGTTTCACCAGTTGTCCTTAGTATCCCGATAATGTTCTTAGAGTGGAAGGATCTGATTCAGAATCACACACTGTATTTAGTTGTCACATGTCTTTGGCCTCCTTCAGCCTGGAAGTATTTCTTATTCCCTTGTTAACTTTCATGACTTGACCTTGACATGTTTGAAGAATATAAACCATTATTAGGTAGAGTGGCCCTCAGTTTGGGTTTGTCCAGTGTTTCCTCATGATTAGATTCAGTTGATGAATTTTTGGCAGGAAAATCACAGAAGTGATGGGGTATTCTTATTGTATCCTATCAGGTGATACAACTTGTCCATTTGCTCCTTTATTCAGCCATTTATTTGTATCAGCATGGACACATGGATTTCCCTTCTACTCAATGGGTTTTGAGCTGTTACCATTATTATTTACTTTGAAGCTCTAACTGCCCCATGTTTAGCTAGTGAGAGCCACTTTGGTCTGGCGTCAGTGTCTTTTCTGACACATCTCCGTCACTCTTGGAGCACTTCCTCACTTTCAGGTATGACAAGATGTTCCAAGCTTGTATTGTGTTTTTCCAGACCCAGCCCTGGAATCAGCCATTTTTCCAAGGAGCCCTGGTCCATTTTTTTGGAGAATAGTATTTACAAGCCAAAATCTGGGCAATAAATTACCTGTTGCTCTTGTGGTGTTGCTGCTCCTAGATCCTTTCAGTCACAGAGCTGGGCAATACGTCTTATGTATATACGCACATATTTATTATGTGTGTATTAATTTATGTATTCATCTATATATTAAAAATTGTCAGTTCACACACATCTCAAATTCCAATATAGCATCATAAGTTTCGTTTTCATTTTCTTTTTTCTTTTTCTTTTTCTTTTTTCTTTTTTTTTGAGACAGAATCTGGCTCTGTCACCCAGGCTGGAGTGCAATGGCCGGATCTCAGCTCACTGCAAGCTCCGCCTCCCAGGTTTACGCCATTCTCCTGCCTCAGCCTCCCGAGTAGCTGGGACTACAGGCACCCGCCACCTCGCCCGGCTAATTTTTTGTATTTTTTAGTAGAGATGGGGTTTCACTGTGTTAGCCAGGATGGTCTCGATCTCCTGACCTCGTGATCTGCCCATCTCAGCCTCCCAAAGTGCTGGGATTACAGGCTTGAGCCACTGCACCCAGCCTCTTTTTTTTTTTTTTGAGACAGAGTCTTACTCTGTTGCCCAGGCTAGAGTACAATGGTGCAATCTTGGCTCACTGCAACCTCTGCCTTCTGGGTTCAAGCAATTCTCCTGCTTCCACTTCCCGAATAGCTGAGATTACAGACACCCGCCACCATGCCTGGCTAATTTTTGTATTTTTAGTAGAGATGGGATTTCACCGTGCTGGCCAGGCTTGTCTCGAACTCCTGACCTCAGACGATTGCCCGCCTTGGTGTCCCAAAGTGCTGGGATTGCAGGTGTGAGCCACCGTGCCCAGCTCATTCTCATTTTCTCTTTTTCTGTAGTTGTAACTCTCTTCTCTGGCCATGAGAAATCTAGATTCCATTATCTTTTATATTTTTACTATGTACTCCATCACCCTGAATGTAATCAATTTCACATCACCACTGTCCCCCTGCCTTATGTAGATGCCCAGTTAGCACCGTATCACCCTCCCCCATACATGGATGCCATCTCCCTGCACTAGGGCTCTGACACCTTGCCCTGGGTCACCCCATATGGACATCTCCCTTGCTTGGCTGCTGAACTCACACTTGTAAAGGCAAGAAGTTTGACTTTATCAAGGTCTCCACTTTCTATCTATATACATTTATTCATTCAAGCCTTTCTGCCTTACTTGACTGCCTTACTTGACTGATACCTTTAGTGTCCCATCGATTACCCTTCTTTTGGCAGGGATCTTCCTGGTCCTCTTTAGACTTGAGGCAGGTACAGGGGCTGCCATGGGGTTTTTATATACCTGTGCTGTCCAATGTGCTAGCCAGTAGTCCCATATCAAAATTTAAAATTCAGTTTCTCACTTCTGCTAGCTGTGTTTTTAGTGCTCAATAGCCCCATGTGACTAGTGGCTACCATGTTGGACAGTGTAGTTATAGAACATTTCCATCATCACAGAAAGTTCTCTTATTCTCCTAACTTAACATTGATCCTTCCCTGACTTCACCTTAATTTTTCAGTGTTCAGATGATCAGCCGGACCATCCAAACACTCAGCAGTCCTTCATGCTGACTAGCCTGTCTCCATACCCACATAGTAACAATTTCACTAATCTCACCCCCTGCATACTCATTCCCAATACCCATGGGTCTATCCCTGTTGCCCCAGACCATCCATAATACATGATCTGCAAATGGAACAGAGTGTTTGAAACTCAGACTATTTTGTAAAATCTTGGACATGTAGTTGCGATAAAATGAGAGTAGTCAAACTCCTGCTTGTCTGAGCTTTTGAAATACTTGTTTTCAGGTCATCCCTGGGAATCTCAATTCCAGGTTGTCTTTTCAGCTCCTCAATACCCAACCCTTTTGTAGAGCCTCCTCCTCCAGACCGGTGCTTTTCAAACTTTAATGTGCAGAAGAACCACTGAAAACTGTTGTTAGAATGTGGGTTCTGATTCAGTAGGCCCATATGAACCTGTGATTCTGCATTTTAATGAAACTCAATTGATGCAGTCGTTGCTGCTCTGAGGACCACGCCAGCAGGCCCTGAATGTCTGTGATGTTGAAGCTCAGAATTGTCAACACTCCCCTGCTTTTCCTTTGTCTTCCCTCAGAACACCTGCTCACCATGACCTGTATACATCCAGGTGAGTGTTGGTTTTCAACAGAGATACCTTGTGAGTCCGTACTCTGGCAATGCCACCACTCCAGAAAACAGCTCAGAGCTTAGCTCTTAGTTGTATTCAGAGCCAGACTGAGCTATAGAAGAGACGACTCTCTGTTTTATAGTCACACCTAATCTAATGGCTGTTGTAGCCTTTGATTAAAACTTATGCTTCCCAATACAAATTTTTGCTCCAGATTTGGTTCCAAAGGATACAACTGTTAGCAAAACCGAAATTTACCTGCTAAAGGATGAACACCTATTACCACTGAGCTATTTAAAAGGAATGTGTCACTTGCTGTGTAACTGCATTCTAACAAGGAGTTACATAAATGTTTTGAGACAGCAGCATCTTTGGAGTAAGTGCCCAGCCTCCAGAGGAACCCTGCTAAAGGGAAGCAGTGCTGTCATTTGGATATACAGGTTCTTGCATTTTTGTTATGAAATCTACTCTCCTTTAAAGTTACTCTTGTATTGTAATCTCTAGTTATCCATTCTGTATTTCAGACATAAATTCTCTTTTTCTGGGCCATGCTTCCTATCTGTGTACACAAGTCCACCCCATCTTCCAATATTTTGCCATGTGGAGTGGTAGGAAAACCACGACATAGGAGCAAGCTGACCCAGCTTCAAATCCCATTTCAATTCTTAGCAGTGAGATCATAGACAAATTTCTTAACTTCTCTGACCTTCAGCATCCTAATTAAAAACAAGGCTACTCTGAGTTACAGGGATTAAAGTAGATATATTGTATACAAAGGGTAAATCGGATACAGAAGTGGCCAGCCCAGAAAAGCACTGAAAATTGTTGTTTCCCTTTCTTATTTTTTTCTCTTTAGTATTAGTTACTTCTTTGCTTAATTCATTCCTTCTTCATTCACATGCATACATTTGCACAATGTAGAAAACAAAGATGACAGGAGCCTGTTCACTTCTCCCCATGCTAGTCCATCTCCCTCTGCCCCTATCAACATGTGTTGAAGGTGTGGCCAGTGGCCGCTTGCATCACCTTTCTGTCTACCTAGCACCTGTCAGTGACCCCGACCCCTGAGCACACACCCTTAGCCTTGAGAAGCCTGTATTTTCCCTGCTGGGCTCACCCCTGGGAGGTAGCATTCCCATCATCTCTTCACTGGATGGCCCTCTCACAGGTGAAAGTGGGTCACACCCAGCGGTAGCCAAAGACCGCTGTAGGAAGAGCAAGATTGCTGAGTTAGTTTTTGATTTTCTTTTGCTTTCATGTGTTTTGGAGAAATGGGATGAGGTTGCATGTGCTTAGGTTTGAGTTTGGGATGGGATAGCGGTCCTCACTCTTAGAGGCAGCAGGGGTTTGTAAGGGTAGCAGAGATTCAGTGTGGTCCCAGGGAAGGGGGAGCTGAAACACAGCTGGTCTCAGGAAGGAGGTGGAGGGCGAGAGGGAAAGACAGGGATGGTCCATTTCAGCAGAAGCAAAGGTTTCCAGTCCATTAATTTTAACGTAATGCAAATCGGTTTATGGAAGTGCTGACATGCTGTTATTTAAAAAGCAGGAGTAGCATGATAATTAAATCTCCATCTATATTTTATTCTAGCACATTTATAGTGTATCCTTGCTCAGCTGGGGTGATAGATTTCCAGCCTTATAATTATATAAACTGCAAATTACAAAAAAAAAAAAAAGTGAATGTTCATGCCAAAAACAAGGTGGGATATATTAATGTAAACTTCATTAAGTTGAACTCAGCTTTGTCCTTGAGTTTGACCACATTCACTCACTAAAAATATCTCAAAGTTATACTTTTCAGCATATAACAAGAAGGGATATTGGTGTCTGTTTAATGTTCGTTTTTGGCACCTTCACTGTGAAGCACACATTCCTGGTGGGGAGCCCTAGAATTTAGTCATTCCCTGCTGAGCAGAGAAGTGGAACAGGAATGAACCCTTCACTGGGAATCAGGACCCCTGAGTTCTGCACCTGGGGCTGCCAGTGACCGCTTCAGTGACCTCCCCTCTGGCTCTCTGGCACATAAGGAACCAAGGTGTTGCAACTCCTAAAAGTGACTATTTTTTGACTTGAACTTTTATTTTTCTTTCTTCTTCATCGCTTAAAATAAAAATCTCCCAACATAGCCCTTTATAAAACTCTGAAGTTTCATTTCCTTAATTTGAAAGAACTTCAGCTAGAAAGAATGGCCAACAAGCTTGAGCTGTCTATGGAAGTTTAGGAGGACGATGCAGAGGAGAGGAGGGGAGGTGAGCTGAGGCCTTGGGGGAGGGCACATGGAAAAATAACAGAGCTGAGAACAAGGGTGTGCCATCACCAGATTCGGGGCGTCTCCTGTGTGCAAGTGTATCATTCCAGGCAAACCGTGTGGCCACACTTCCACACTTTTTGTTGTATTAAGCTTGTTCATAACTCTTCTAAGAAACCTCACTGGCAGTGGCTGTTTTATTACCTTTCAGCTGACATGATAACGTGAGACCACTCAGGTCCCTGTGTTCAAGGTGCATAGTCAGACAAGTCTGTCAACACGCTGTGGTGGGAACAGCTTCGCATCGGTTGGGGCACCGATGACCTCTGTTTGGGAAGTGCTTTCCAAGGCCAGCTGTGGTCCTGGGGTATCAGGTCAGTGGCTGGGGAGCTGCCCTGGGGAGTAGCAGAAGTCCATCTGCATTCTGTGGGAAAACAGCCTCTGCACCAGAATTAAACATTGCATGGTAAATCAATCACAGGCCGTGAGCACTGCAAGAGGTTTTGGAGATCATCTGCTGCAAGCCTGTCTTTTGTAGAGCAGAGGCCCAAACCTAGCTAGTGAGGGGCAGGACCAATCTGATACCTGGTGCTGAGCTGAGCTTTCTGCATTTCTCACCATAATATGCCATATATCATGATTACAAAAGGAAAAGAAAAATCCCTTCTTTAGGGAAACTATACATACGGAAAACACACATGTACTACAGACCCTTAACCAACATTTCTTCTGTTGATTGATTTTACCCTGTTTTTTCCTCTCAAATTATGGATTTCATCAGGCCTTCTGCCTTGCTGCATCTCCTAGCCATCTGCTTTTGAGTTTCTTCTTGTACACAAACTAAGCAACTCTTTTATAACCTCAAAATATCAAAATGCTTCTCACATGTGCTCTTTGCTTACATTATCTGTGGCAAGGCTTACGAGCTCTAGGACACAGCAATCTCCATTGTCTAATTGAGACTGTCACCAATGAATGGAGATGGTGTTTGCATGGCCTCTCTGCTGGGCTGGTGATGGTTCTCTATGGCTAGATTGGACTGAAAACAACATGGAAACAAGTTTCCTTTCTGCAACACTTCTCCCAACTTGGTCCATGCCTTTGCTTTTTATCTCCCTACCCGCTTCCTGGGGCCATATAGATTCAGAAGTCAATTACCAAGTAATGGTAATGTGTTTACCCTTGTCTGCATTTAGGAAACCCACTACCTTCTGTCATTTGGCTTTACCAGGCACACTTTGCCTGCCCTGGTTCTCTTTGACACTCCTTGATACACTTGTGTAAAAGCCCCTCTGAAGAACCATGTCAACCCCGTACTCTCACATCTGTCCTTTTTGGCTTCCAAAGTGAGCCTTGTAATTAAACAAAAGAAAAGATTGCCATGTCAGTTTATTTTTGGCAGATTCGTGATTCCATCAGAGTGGATGCTTTCCTGTCCTCTTTGTCCTCTTTGTCTTTTAACATCCTTTCCCAACCAGGAACATGCTGAATGTTCATTTGGAAAGACTGAAGCTTCCAGGACCGTCACTTCTGGTGTTACTATTACGTGCAGTCCTCAGCCAGGTTAAGGTTTGATGATGGGTCCACAAGGCAAACTTCTGGCTGAAGACACATGGCCGGAGTTTATCCAAAGCCCTGATGGTTGCCAACCATTCTTCCTGAGAAGCAGACATGTTTCTTTCCCTGGCCAACAACTTTGTATGGAGATAAATTACAGGATGTTTCCCACGGTCATGGCCCTGTAACCAAGTAGCAGGCATTACTGTGTATGCTGGAACTGTTATGAGTGGAGTTAAAAAGTATAGGTCTTTAAAAACCAGGTAAATTGGAAAACGGTGGAACTTTACTAAAGCTTCTAGACACCCTAGGACTTGGAAAGGATGGGCTGATATGGTTGAGTTCATTTCAAATTTTAATTTTATTGAGAGCCTATGTTGTCAGTTAGGGATACAAATTTTAGACATATGAGTGCCATTCTCATAGAGCTCAGATACCAGGGGAAAAGAAATGAATAATTGTAACACAATGTCCTATGTGCCATGATTGAGGCTTATCCATATTACTTTTATGAGCCCTGATGAAAGAAAAATGAATTCCAACCAAAGTCTTGGGAGGGACTAGAGGAAAGGTTAACATTTAAGCTGAGTCTTTTTTTTTTTTTTTTTTGAGACGGAGTCTCATGCTGTCGCCCAGGCTGGAGTGCAGTGGCGCAATCTTGGCTCACTGCAAGCTCCGCCTCCCGGGTTCACGCCATTCTCCTGCCTCAGCCTCCTGAGTAGCTGGGACTACAGGCGCCTGCCACCGCGCCTGGCTAATTTTTTGTATTTTTAGTAGAGATGGGGTTTCACTGTGGTCTCGATCTCCTGACCTTGTGATCCGCCCGCCTCGGCCTCCCAAAGTGCTGGGATTACAGGCGTGAGCCACCGCGCCCGGCCTTAAGCTGAGTCTTAATGGAATTGTCCACAGGGACATGGGTGGAAGGGCATTCTAGGAGAAGGGAGCATCATGAGCAATGGCTCAGAAGCCCAAAAGTTCTGGGAAGTGCTGCGTCATCCTTGAGACTGGTCCAGAGGTTGGGTAGGTGTGAGGATTGGGAGAGGAGGCTATAAAGGCTTTCCAAGGACCTTGCAGGTGATAACTCACATTCGTTCAACACTATCTCATGTACCAGACACTTTTCTGAGCACTCTATACATGAGGCTTCATATAGTGATCATGCATCCCAGTCAGACTCTTCTGACATCAACAGACATTGACATGTGAAGCAGAAGCAATGTGCCACACTTTAAGCCTGCTTTATTTTCACCCAGGGATGTCACTCCGAGAACAGCAGTGTGGGATGAGGAACATATAATCTGTATGTGATACAACATCTTTAGCTGGTTTGGGCCAAATGTAATTGTTTGATAAATAAGCCACGTTGATAAAAATTATGTCCACTTTTTATTAGCAAACACTTAAATCTGATTGCAAAACAAACCATAATGTGATTCAGTTTTCAGTTTGCTTACTAGAGCAAGTCAGAGCAGATGAGAAAGAACACCTAAACTGTGGTTTCCTTTAAAGTACTTCAAAGGTGTTTTCTGAGTCTTTATACGATAAATTCTTACATCTGAGGGCCCTGACCCAGAAGGAGTCATTGATGAGCTTCCAGGGATCCAGGACACCCTTTATATTGTATACAAAATGTATTCTCTGTGAACACATTCCCATGTGCAGCTTTTCTGGAGAAGGCCCATGCTTTTATACAATTCTCAACAGAGTCGGTTAGCCCAAAGAAAGAGAAGCCAGGATTTATAGTTTATCTATAGAATGCACTGTCCCAACTATTTCAATGCCGGGATGAGAAAATCCCAGCTTGTTTGCATGGGAGGCATGGACTTAAGAATCAGACTTGGTGTTCAAATGCTGCCTCTGCCATTTGCTGTTTGTGTGACCTCTGAGCTTTAGTTCCCTCCTTTTTAAATGTGGGAAGTAATAATGGGAACAGATAAGATTATTACACGTATGAGTGAAGAGAGCAGATGAGATTGCCAGGTGATTGAGGAAGGAAGACACTGAAGATAGAACCCTGAGGAACATCAGAATTTCAGGGGCTGTCTGGAAAAGGGGCCACCTGGATGTGATGGCTCATGCCCGTAATCCCAGCTACCCTGGAGGCCAAGGTGGGAGGATTGCTTGAGCCCAAGAGTTCCAGACTAGCCTGGGCAACAGACCTCATCTCTAAAAAAGGTTAAAAAATTTAGCCAGGCGTAGTAGCGTATACCTGTAGTCCCCGCTATTGGGAAGCTGAGGCAGGAGGATCACTTGAGTCTAGGAGGTTGAGGCTGCAGTGAGCCATAATCATGCCACTGCACTCCAGCCTGATCGAGACCCTGTCTTTATATAAAGAAAAGAAAAGGGGACTGATGAAGGAGACTGAGGGGAGAGGCCAGGGAGCTCCGATAAAAACCAGAAGGGAAAAGTGTCCAGAAGAGAGAGTGTTAAGCGTGGGGATCAGAGTGGCTTTGGACTGATCTACCTAGGTAAGGAATGAGAAGCCATCTTTGTTTTTTCACTGTCAACCCAGGTGGAGACTTTTCCAAATTGTGGCTAAGGAAGTATCTCATGAACTAAAAAGACTCCTCCTTTATTTTTTTTTTTTTGTCTTTTTTCCCCCCACCTTTTTGTGGAGAACGGGGTCTTGCTATATTACCCAGGCAAGTCTTGAACTCCTGGGCTCAAGCTATCCTCCCGCCTCTGCCTCCCTGAGAGCTGGGATTACAGGCGTGAGCCACCGCGCCCGGCAAGACTCCTCCTTTATTAATTCAACATAAATTTGTTAAATGCCCTGTATGTGCCAAATAAAGCCATTGAAGGAGCTTGGTTCATGAGGTGTCTCACCTTTAAACACTTTGGGCTCTAACATTATTTCTAGCCCTGCAGTTGCTAATAAGCATAGAATTACCCAATCAGAAAATAGATAGGCCTGCTGTGTGGCTTTGGGCAGGCCACATGACCTCTTCGGGTTTAAGCGTGAAGACTAGATTATCTTAAGTTTCCCTGGTCCAGATAAGTCCTACATCACTGCCCAGACAAGATGCAGGCTGAGAGTGGTGGCCAATAAATGCCTTCCATATGCAAAACTCTGGTTATGCTTGGAACATTCATCTTGTATGATGTCCCTCTGGTAAACTTCACACTCCTCTTGTTCTTCCTTGAGTTTCCTGTGCCTGTACTTATGTTTAGTGAATGGACAAATCTATTGCATCTGAGGATTATCCCTCCCAACCCCAGGGAATCCTGTTGTTTTAACATGGAAGCATTACAAATGTTTTGTAAAACAAAAATAACATTTGCCGAATGCTGACCGTGAGTCAAGCCCTATGTTAAGAGTCTTTCATATCCACAACGTTGTTTGGGCTGAAAGTCCTCTTTCTGGAGATTTCTATGTACTGCAGATCAAATCATGTTTCAAGTAAAGGTTTTCCTGGAGCAAAACCACATGCAATAAAAGACTGATATAACATGCTTATTACATAAGGTGAGTGTTAATCCTGGCCTGCTTACACCCAGCTCACCAAGGAGCTCTTCTTTATTTGAAATTGGCTTCCAAACCTGACGCCTTTCTGAGCAAGACATGCTTTCCTCCAGCTAGTTTGAAGGCTGTGTGTCTCGTATGTGTGTGTGCATGCATGTGTATATGTGTGAATGCAGACACTTGCTCCAAAGAGAGGCTCCAAAAGAACGTCTCTCAGTTTATTGCATTTCCCTATCTACCCAGGAAGTTGTTTCTTGTTTTCAAGACAAGTGTGGACCTGTAGCCTTGAGTATTACTGGATTGTGTGTTGTTCAGTGGTGCCTAGAGGAAGGATAATGATGAAAAGAGGATTGTCCTGGGTGCTGGTCAGTTAGGAGAGGAAAGAGGCTGCAGGCTTGGCCCCTGCTCAGCGGAGAACGTGCTCTTGAGCAGTCAGGCTGGGTCTGTGGAGAGCTGAATTAATGGATGGAAGGGGCCCAAAGAGGGTGCTGCTGGCTTGACTGAGTTTGAATCAGCAGGACCCAGGGTCAGGGAGGAAGTTTTTTCTTCACAGGTAAAAAAATTGAGTCTTAGAGTAACTCTTTTCCAAGTGTTCTAATTTAGGTTTTTCATATTGTATTGTATTGTATCGTATCGTATTGTATTGTATTGCATTGCATTGCATTGTAGTTTTGAGATGGAGTCTCACCCTTGCCCAGGCTGGAGGGCAGTGACATGATCTCAGCTCACTGCAACCTCTGCCTCCCGGGTTTCAGCGATTCTCCTGCCTCAGCCTCCTGAGTAGCTGGGACTACAGGCATGCATTACCACACCTGGTTAATTTTTGTATTTTTAGTAGAGATGGGGTTTCACCATGTTGCCCAAGCTGGTCTCGAACTCCTGACCACAAGTAATCAGCCCACCTCAGTCTCCCAAAGTGCTGAGCTTACAGGGGTGAGCCACTGTGCCTGGCCCTAATTTACTTTCTTCTAATTAGTCTAATGAGTTTCTTCTCCAGAAGATTCTAATTAGTTTATTCTCCCACTGAACTGATGGCTACTCTCTGCACATTGTTGCTTCTGGGGCCTGAAGCCCTTCCAGGAGCACCTAGCCTGAGGTGGCCATGCAGTCACTCCCTGTCTAGTCCCCCTGTGCTCTCACACTTATTACACACTTATTATAGTCCAACATGGAAGGAGGTCATTTTTTCTTGTTAATTTATTGCCTTTCTTCAGCCTCAGTGGAATAGAAGCTCTTTGAGGACTGGGACCTATTGACCTCTTCCTCTGCTGTTTCCCCAGAGTCTAGAAAAAATACTTCGTACATAGTAGGTGCTAAATCAAAATTTGTTGAATGAGTGAACAGAAGAATGGAGAGAAGGAAGGAAAGGGAGAAAAGGAAGGGAGGAAAGGGAAAGAGAGTGAAGGAAGGCAGGGAGGGAGGAGGCTTTAACAGGGGTACTAACTCTTTTATTAAGCAACTGGGGCTGAGAAGACCAAAATCCTCAGGGCTCATGCAGGGCACTGCCCTCTCTTACGGTGGTCCATCTACTCCCTGGAGCCCCGCAGCCCTGCCTTAGGTCACATGGGGGTCTTTCATAGCTGGGAGCCTGGATCTGCTCTTTTCTCCCTCCCCTGACTTTCTTCACATTCACAGCCCCTTCTCTACAGGGAATTTTATTCCTAGAGCACCAGTAGCACTGTGTACCAGGAAGACACCAGGGGACAACGCACAAGGTGATCACTGAGTCCAGCCCAGGGGGCAGCAGAGAGAGACCATGGCTGTGCACATCGAAAGTGTGAGAGATGACATTGGCCTTGTGGATTTGGGGTAAGAAGAGCATATCTATGTCAGTGCTCCCAGCATTAGTAGGTGCGCAGGGCATGGCAGCTGCTCCACTTGTGCCCTGTGACTTGTGGGCCAAGAAAACTACTTCCAGGCATGCCCTAGGTGATGGAGAGAGTGCAAAGGAATGTCCTTCTACCTCCTGCCTTCTTGCCTTGCATCCTAGCTGGCCCTGTGGCTTCTGATAGTCTTTAGATTTGGTGACCAGTGCATGAACAGGTAGCCGACTGTAGGACATCTGCACTGCAGGGACTCTAAACTTGATTGTGAGAGGGTGTCATTCCCTGCGCTAGACCCCATCACTGGGGTGTTGCTGAGAGGGCTGGGCTGGGAGGCCTTCGTTTCCTTGGCCACCACTCCTGTCCCTGGTGGGAGCTGACAGGCTCACTCTGCAGTATGTATTTCAGCAAGTCCACCCAGTGGGACTCCCTGTAGACTGGCTTCTCTGAGAGGGCGTGGGCTGCAGCAGTCAAGAGCTGTGGGTGCGGCTGCCAGGTTTCGAGAAAGTATTTGAGGCATTGGGGAGGCTGTGCAGAGCCCCACGCCCTTGCTCCCTTTCCCCTCCTCCATCTCCCGCCTGCAGTTTTAATAAGGGCGGGGCCTGGATTAAGTGTCTTGGGCAGAATCCAGCAACCGGAGTCCTTTCTGGCAGAGGAAGGGGAGTGCACATCAGGATCACATTCCAGATGCAGGGATGGAGATTTGGGAAGGATAAAGGAAAGAGAGTGAGAAAATTAAATGTGGCAAGAAATGGATTTTCCCCTTCTGCTGTCTGAAAATAATTGAGTTATATTATTTTGTAAAATAATCTGTTTTGAGGTTTTTCTTGTTTCCCTTCACACTACCAACTGCCTTACTTATTCGAAGAGGGGGAAAAAGCTTTCATGCTGCCCTTGTGCTGCGGCGATTCCTACCAAATACCTCAGACTTGGGTGAGGTTCTAAGAGGTGGCTTTGCTGGCTGTGAAGATTGTGGGACTCAGCTATGGACATGAGAACTGGAGGCCCAGCCTCCTTGGGAAGGGGTCGCCAGATCCCATTTTCAGGTCTTAGCTGGCTTCTCCCTCTTTTCCAGACAAGTGCCCGTAGCACGGTCTTCCTGACCTTCCCCTTCTCTGGGCTTTGAAGGGCTTAGTCACATTTGGCTGGAGAGCCTCAAAGGTGTCTGTCTCACCCCAGGATATGGTGTCAGCCTCCCTCCCCTCCTTCCAAATTGTTCCTTAAAATTCTGCCCTGGCCTCTTGTTTTGGTGGTTTAATGGAGAGTTCCCATATCAGGGTTTCCCATATGGCAAAACCTCTGTATAATCAGTCCGGGGACTATTTAGTGACTGTTAGTAACTGTACTTTAATTGTGGAGTGTCATAAGGGAGGACTTGGGGCAGCCATCCAACAGAAATCCCATCAGATGGGTGTCCATTTAGAATCATTTGATAGGACTGACCTATCCTCACAGCATGACAGACAGGAACAAGCGTGAGGCTTTCGAGAGCTTCAGCTCTGGGGCCAGATTTCATAAATTTGTATTCTGGCTGAGCCACTTATCAACAGCATGGCCTTGGACAAAGACTTCACTTCACTGTGCATGGGTTTCCCCATCTGTAAAATGGAAGCAAAAATAGGATTTACCTCTGGTTGCTGTGAGAATTAACTGAAATAATACATGTAAAATGCGTAAAATAGTGCCTGCTCAATTAGTATCACTTAACATCATCAGCACCGCTCTCATCATCTTTCTTTACTATCTGGGTGGCCCAGTGCAAGTGACTTAGTGTCTCTGAACCTTGGCTTCCTTCTGTGTAAAATGGGGATGATACTAATGGGGCTTGCCAAGAAGATTAAGAGAAAGAATGTGAAGGCACTCAGCTTAGGGCCTGACACCCAGTGGAAATGGCAAAAATGAGTTCCCCTGTCCCTCCCCAGCACGCCCTGCCTAAGCATAGCCCACCCTTACAGCTGTTTAGATAGAGGATTCATTTTACCATAGCGAAGCTGGCTGTGTAATGGCAAGGATAATCCTTGTTACTAATTTTAATTTGGTGCAAGTTAATGTAATCCTCAGTCTAAAGAGTCAACACCTTTTTCCACCCTCCAGTCCTCCCCTTTGTACCTTCTCTTCTGCTATGAATTACTCAGACAGTCACAGGAACCTTGTACACACCCAGGACAGTGCGAGGAGGCGTAGGGGCACAGAAGATGTGTAAGGCACTCTTTTTGTGGTCAGGCTTAACGTGCTTAAAACTCTTTTTGGACGCCCATTGCATCATTCGCATCACTGTCCTCTTACTAATCTTGAGTTATCTTTGATTTGCCTCTATTGATATAGTACCTTCTATTTAGTAAAAACATTACCTATGTTATCTCATTGGTTTTCACAGTAACCCTGGCAGGTAGGAGCTATATTCATACCATTTTACAGATGAACAAACTGAGGCTTAGTGAGGTTAAGAGCCTTCCCAAAGGTCACTCAGTAATAAGCCAAGCTGGGATTGAAATCTAGGTATGTGGCCAGGTGTGGTGGCTCACGCCTGTAATCCCTGCACTTTGGGAGGGCAAGGGGGTTAGATTGCTTGAGTTCAAGAGTTTGAGAACAGCCTTGGCAACATGAGGAAACCCCATCTCTACCAAAAATATGAAAAACTAGCCAGGTGTTGTGGTGTGCATCTGTAGTCTCAGCTACTCAGAAGGCTGAGGTGAGAGGATGGCTTGGGCCCGGGAGGCAGAGGTTGCAGTGAGTCAAGCTCTTGCCACTGCACTCCAGCCTGAGATCATGCCACTTTACTCAAGCCTGGGCGACAGAACAAGACTCTGTCTCAAAAACAAACAAACAAAAAAACAATAATACAAAAAAAAAAGAGAGAAGGAAAGATGTGAGGATTCATCTTCTGTCCTTCCCACTTTGTTATCTTGTGTCTGCTGCTTCCTCTGTGTTTTGGCTGTCTATTGCTGTATAACAGACCACCCCAAAACTGAGTAGCTTAAAAACAGTTTATTATCTCTCGTGGTTCTGGGGGTTGACTGCACTCAGCTGGGAGATTCCTGCTTGGTCTTTTCTGCAGCTGTATTCAGATGGTGGCTGAGGCTGGATTCATCTGAAGGCTTCTTCGTGCACTTATCTGGCACGTGGGAAAAAGCTGGGGGCTGATGGAGAATTTCTCCCTTCCCATGTGAGGAAGCCCATGTTGTGTTGGCTTCCTTACAACATGGTGGTCTTAGAGTAGTCAAATTTCCTACATGGCAGCCAACTTTCCCCAGAACGAGCATTCTAAAAGATCCAGTTGGAAGCTGCAGTGTTTCTTATGACCTATTTAGAATCTCAGGTCTTCACTTCCAGCACATTTTATTGGTCAAGAAAGTTACTAAGGCCAGTCCAGATTCAACAGGATGGGTTATTAGGCTCTATCTCTTTATATGAGAAGCAGCATATGCATACAGTGAGGGAAGAAATTGATGGTGGCCATCCTTATATGATAAAGACCCAGAAATATTTTTGCCTAAAAACAATCCCTTTTAGCCATTCTAGTCTACTACTGCCACCTTAGTAGGGTCCAATTCTGTTGTGCATCGTTTTTGGTTCACTACGGTACTTGGACTCTCTCCCCAGCATCTAATCCAATTGTGTATTTTGCTAGCATATGACTCCTCCTCAGATGCCTTTTTCATCCACGGTTCATGTATTCATAGATCCAAGGAGGGCTTTAGAAATTATCTAATCTCACTTTCTCACTTTACACGGGAGCATTTTCAAAATCATGTGATTAATGTTTAATAGAGTTTCAGGTCAGTCAGCACATAAGCTGCCTTCCTTGAGCCAGAAGCATAAACAGAAAGAAGACCCTGAAGAGCCTATTGTTTAACAGGGGAGATGGATATCTTCGAGATAATTTTAATGAAAGTTTGCATGTGATCCCATTGAAGCATAGTAGAGAGGTATATCATACAATTTGGGTTTCAGGGAAGATTTCTTGGAGAATGTGACACTTGAGCTGAATCACCAAGTATATAGAGAAAAGTTATTTAGGCAAAGAAAAGTGGATCGAGGGAGTGTCCTGAAAGAAAAAGGTGAAGAGGTGAGCAGGCAAGGGTGGCACGTGCTGTCTGGTGTTTGTAAAGCATGGAGGGCCCTGGGTATCCTACTGAGGGACCTGGACTTGATTCTGTAGGTAATGGGGAGCCACTGATGGAGAAGACCATCCATATATTTTAACATTTATTGGGAAAGAGCTTAAAAGTGACTATTAGCTGACCTACTTCTCTGTGCCCAGATTCTGTCGTGACCATGTCACTTTGGATGGATTTTAAAGTGCTACCTCCCAAAAAAGGTCAATCACCCAAAAGAAAAGAGAACAAAAATACTCGACTTACGGTTCTTAAAGGTGCAGATACAAATGACTTGACTGTATGAAAAGATGCTCAGCCTTATTCGTTATGAGGAAAATGGAACTTAAAGCTATTGTCACCTCAGAGTGGCGAAGATCAAAAATGCTGATATCACCTGTGATCGTTGAGGATGTGGGCTTCCTCATACATTTCCGATGGAAGTGTAATTTGGGGAACTTCTCTGTGGAAAGCAATTTGGTAATATCTGTCAAAATTATAAATGCACTTTTTTTTGACCTAGCGATTCTACCTTTTACCTACAACTATTTCACTATTTGGAGGAAGAAATAAATGCATATGATCGTCCACTGTAGCCTTGTTTGTCATCACAAAAGATTGGAAACAGTATCAATGCTATGGGAGAAAAAATGGGTCAAATTATATTTCATCCATACAAAGGAGTGCTACGAAATCCTGAAAACAGAAAATGAGACTTTCTGTGTGTGCTGATCTGGACGAGTCACCAAAACAAAGTGTTGAGTGAACACCAAAAATGTGTAAAAAGAGGCAGACAAATAAATATATATATATATATATTTAGTCAAATATGCATTAAATATATCTGGAAGGAAACATAAGAAATTTATATTATTCAAAATAATGAGTGGAACTAGGTGTAGTGGTTCATGCCTATAATCCCAGAACTTTGGGAGGCCAAGGAAGGTAGATCACTTGAGGGCAGGGAATTTGAGACTAGCCTGGCCAACATCGCAAAACCCTGTCTTTACTAAAAATACAAAATAATTAGCTGGGCATGGTGGTGCATGCCTGTAATCCCAGGTACTTGGGACACTGAGGCAGGAGAATCGCTTGAACCTGGGAGGTGGGGATTACAGTGAGCCAAGATGGTGCCACTGCACTCCAGCCTGGGCGACAGAGCGAGACTAGGTCTCAAAAAAAAAAAAATAATAATGAGTGGCTGGGGTACAGAAGTAGGAGGAGAATCTCATTGTTTATTCCTTTGTACCTTTTGAATTTTGAACCATATGCATCATAGTTTTCAGAAATAAGAATGAGACAAAACAAAGGCAAGATTGTAAAACAAATAAATCATTACCACTACGAGCTTCTTTTGATCTGGGGTAGAATAAATATTCTATGAATTGCCTTTCATTTTACAGTCAATTGAGAGAGAAAAGCCTAGCCTCATCTTCCTAGATTAAAGACTGTGAAAATAAAATTAGAAGCAAATATGACAAAATGACAAAATGTTAAAGTGAGTTAAGGTAAGCACATACATCGATCATACCGCTTTTTAGTATTCTTGAACTATTTTGCAATAAAAAAGAAAAATTGCAATAAATAATTAATTTCCATGCGTGGCCCTGGTGCTATGCTCCGGAGTTACTGCCAACAGTGAGTTCCGTTTTCCTCTGCACACAGCATTCCCACTCTAATTTGATCCTGCCCCTCCCTCCACGCATATGGAGATCCACTTTATTTCATTGTTTCGTATTCTTGTCTGTGTATACTCACTGCTTCCCTTCACCAAGTTATAAATGCTGTAAAGCAGGGATGTCCAATCTTTTGGCTTCCCTGGGCCACATTGGAAGAAGAATTGTGAATTAGTAAAATACGCTAACACGAATGATAGCTGATGAGCTTAAAGAAAAATCTCTTAATGTTTTAAGAAAGCTCGTGAATTTGTGTTGGGCCACATTCAAAGCCATCCTGGGCTGCATGTGGCCTGTGGGCAGCACGTGGACAAGCTTGCTCTAAAGGGTACAGAGTGTGTCTAATTCAGAAGTCGGCAAACTTCTGTAAATGGCCAGCTAGTGAATATTTTAGACTGTAGGCCAGTCTCTGTCACAACTACCCAGTTCTGCTGTGGTCACACAAAAGCAGCCATAGATAGTACATAAGTGAATGGATGTGGCTGCATTGCAATAAAAATTTAAAAAAACAAAGTAGTAAACCAGATTGGGCCCAAGGGCCATAGTTTGCCAACCTTGGTCTAATTAGCTGTTATATTCCCTTTTTGCTTTCTCACCGTCTCACCTTTCCCTATCTTTCCCTAGAAGTCTGCTCACTGCTTCTCGTGTGTGTGTGTGTGTGTGTGTGTGTGTGTGTGTACACATGTGTGTTGGTGATCCCTGGGCAGGGGAGACCTGAAAAGGGAAGGAATGAGCATACTGCATTTCTAGAATAGAGTAACCCAGGCTGACTTGCAAGTGTCTCAGGCAGCGGTGGAAAATGTTAAAGAATATTAAGAACGAAAAGTGAAATCATGACTCCTTTTCAAAGACAAAATGAACATGTGTCAAAGATTTTATTTAACTCATTAATTAATGAGGGAACCAGTGTGATGTTACAACTGGTTCAAAGGAGAGAACAGACACATATAGAGGCCATCAGGAATGCGGAAAGGAATTTGCTAAGGAAGATTGGCCTCTTGGGGACCAGGCAAGGTTTCCATTTGCATCTCTGCTGACAAAATTCATTTGCATTACTATCAGTTTTCTACAATTTATAGAGTTGTAAAGTAACTCAGTTAAAGTAATGAAAGATGCAGACCTATAAAATGAGATGGTGCAGAAAGGGTTCCTTGAACAATGCCTCATTATTCCCCAGAAAAGATATTCAGAAATCTTTTCTTTACTCTTTTCCAAATTGTTCCTAATTTCGTCTGATAGAAATAGTATTCATTAAAATCGTGTTACTCTAGGCGATAGAAGATGGTTGAACTCCAGACAGGAGGTTTTCTGATAGAGCCTGTGGAATACAAGGTGAAAAGAGACGCATTTACCAGAAGTAACCTAGATGAAGGCTGAGGTTTGGCCAGTGGATGTGGGGTGGGGTGGACAATTTCAGAAGCTGTTACAGAAAAGGCAGCATGATGACATGGAATCACATGGGATGGGAGTCAGCAATCCTGCCTGGGAGCCCCAGCCTGCTACACATCATTCATGCAACACTGGGCAAGTCTGGACAAGTTTGCTCATCTGTAGTTGGGCGGTAAGATGAACTGCCTCAGAGGCCATTGTATTAAATGAGAAGGCACATGTTTAATTACTTAGCACTTTGCCTGGTAATAGCTGTTTATAATGCAGATTAATTTCCCACCTTATCTGGGGCACTTGCTAGACATTAGCTATGTGCCCTTGAGCAAGTTACTTCAGCTCTCTTTGTCACACGCCTGCCTGTGAAGAGACCACCAAACAGGCTTTGTGTGAGCAATAAAGCTTTTTAATCACCTAGGTGCAGGCGGGCTGAGTCCGAAAAGAGTCAGCGAAGGAAGATAAGGGTGGGGCCGTTTTATAGGATTTGGGTAGGTAAAGGAAAATTACAGTCAAAGGGGGTTGTTCTCTGGCGGGCAGGGGTGGGGGTCACAAGGTGCTCAGTGGGGGAGCTTTTTGAGCCAGGATGAGCCAGGAAAAGGAATTTCACAAGGTAATGTCATCAGTTAAGGCAGAAACAGGCCATTTTCACTTCTTTTGTGGTGGAATGTCATCAGTTAAGGCAGCAACCAGCCATCTGGATGTGTATGTGCAGGTCACAGGGGATATGATGGCTTAGCTTTGGCTCAGAGGCCTGACACTCTTTACCTGTTCAAAGGCGGAAAATGATATCTCCCTCACAGAGTAACTAAAGAAAAAACTACCAGGTAGTGGTTCTAGCAAATACTAGTTTTCCCTTAGGGATTCAAGAAGGCTTTATAGGCCGGGCGCGGTGGCTCACGCCTGTAATCCCAGCACTTTGGGAGGCTGAGGCGAGTGGATCACGAGGTCGAGAGATCGAGACCATCCTGGCTAACACGGTGAAACCCCGTCTCTACTAAAAATACAAAAAATTAGCCGGGCGTGGTGGTGGGCGCCTGTAGTCCCAGCTACTTGGGAGCCTGAGGCAGGAGAATGGCGGGAACCTGGGAGGCGGAGCTTGGTGAGCGGAGATTGTGCCACTGCACTCCAGCCTGGGTGACAGAGCAAGACTCCATCTCAAAAAAAAAAAAAAAAAGAAGGCTTTATAGAAGAGGTGATCTGTGTGTCAATTCCTAATGGATGAACAGATGCTTTGTACATCAACGTTTCCAGATCTCATATTTCGAATCGTTAGTATGCACGTAATTTAGTTTTATTTTATTTCGTCACCTATTCCTATTCTTGAAACACTCATGTTTTCTTTTTAGCATTTGCATAGCGCTGAGCTTTAAAGCATGTCTTGGTAAGGGGCACACATTGTGGTCAAAGTAAATGGGAAACAGTATGAAATTGCTGGCAGCTGATTGTGGGGTGGGTTAGAAATGGAACTTGTATTCATGTGAATTAATGGTTTTTTAAAGCTCTGTTAAATTGCAGTTTTTTGAGACAGCCCTAATCACAAATATTTTGACCCATTGCTTCCACCTAAACTATAAAATATCCTAAGAATTCTATTGTTTTGGCACCTAAACTGCATCTCCTAGAGTTTCTCTTTTCCAGAGATGATACAAAAATCATTTATCAGACTCTTGGAAATGATACTCACTTTACTTGTAGTTCATGAAAATATATCCCCCGCTTTTGTGTGTCTCTGTGTGTGTGTGTGTGTGTGTGTGTGTGTGTGTGTGTGTGTGTGTGTATGAGAGAGAGAGAGAGAAAGAGTGAGTGAGAGACCAAAGAGAAGAGAGAGGGCGAGCCAATAATCCATGTGATTGGGTGTGTAGTGACTAAAGGACTTTGCATGAGGATTTCCAGGTGAAGTAAAGAAAACTATAGGTACTGACTTTCTCAGCTTGCCTTATGGTTGTCAGTCTCTACCCTTCCTGTCACTGTTGCTGATGTAACTGTAACAAAGCCACCAAAATGGTGGCCCAGGCATGACTCCAGAGTAGGAGCCTAACCCCAGGGTGCCCCTCTACTCCATCCTTCTACTCTGTCTTTCTGCCTGCTTGGGATGCTCTCATGTATTTCCCTGTCTCCTAGTCAGCCTTAAACAGCACAATCTGCTGATGCTTTATAACAATATAGGGGAGTGGTGTGGGGGACAAGGAAGAGGTTTTATGAAATGAAAGGAGGTCTGTTCTGTTCTCTTGCTTGCTTGGGAGGCCTTATGGTATCACAGCATCCCGAAGTGGGCTCTGTTTGGATTGGATTTGGATTGTTAAGTGCAGCCTGTCAACTGATGGGATGTAAGTAACTACAAGCAACTTTCCTCCCTCTCTCTTTCATTGTCCCTTTAAAAGTAATTCAGTAGGAGAAGTTCTTTCACTGTTCTTGATTGAAAACTCAGGTAGTCTCATGACTTTTTTGATCACTCTCAAGTCATCAAGACTCCTAGGACCACTGGAAGTTGCCAACGCAGTCATAGTCACAATTCAGTTACTAAAAGTATCCATCCAGCCTGTGTAATGATCAAAACTTGCTTTAAAGTTAAATTACCACTCCCCTTTCTAAACTAGAACTTGTCTCAGGTGAGAAGAGGTGGAGGTGTTATGCCCAGACCGTTTGTTCCCCAAAGAAGACCACCAGAGTCCAGAGTCAAAGCCAAGCGGCAAGGATCTTTACTACAAGTTCGAACTTGGTCCCTCCATTCCACAGCATATAGGAGGGCCTCGAACAATGCGACTGCTTGCTTTTTATAGCCCGATGTAAACAGGATATGTAAAGTTATAGGGAACAAGGTAATTCTCTCGGTTACAGCATTACAATTGGTTAACATTCTACATTTAGCATTCCTTATCGGAGATCTCCCAGGTGATGTTTTTCTGAAGTTTGAAAGAAATATGGAGGAATGTGTTTGTGCTGGGCTCAGGAAGTTGGGAGATATATGGGGGATGTGCCTCATTCCTTTCAGAGGTTCCTTCTTGCTGTCCTTTCCCACATCCTCCCTCATACTGGTATCCAAATTTTTTACTCTGCTGGGTATACAGAGGGAAGAAGAGCTGCTGCTGCTTGATGAGTACCATTGTGATGGCTCCACTGCGTTGACCTGGAAGGTCTTTAGAGGTGACTTCTTCTCTCATGGGCTCTTTTGAGGGTTCTTCTGAGGCTCCTACTGGGAACATTAAACTGTATTTCCCCTGACAACACATGTTGCATTTTCCTCTGGCTGTTTTTCCCTATGGCCCACTCTATCTGGGCCCTCTCAGTTAGGGTCAGTCACTTTCTCACAGAATCCTCTGAGGTGGGATTTCAAATCAATGCAGTCTGGCTCTCTCCCCAGTCTGCCGTCTCTTCAGCCTATGAAAAACACTCCCACATTATTTGCTCTGATCATCTCCAAGAGAACAGTACTGAACAGACACCTCTCCTTTGCTCATACCACTGGACACCCAATCTTTTAGATTTCCAGGTGGGAATTAGACCCAGTACCCTGTGTCCCAACAATTGTAGGGAGACCAAATCAAACCCTCTAATGGTCTCAGTGAAGCTCCTTTCTTATACTGTGAAGGAGAGGACCCTGACCCTTCTCCTTGGCAGAGGGAAATGCCAACACTTTCCAAAGAGGTCCTCTTTCAAGCTCCATTTTCTCAAAACATATTCCATCGGGATTCAAGAGTCATTAATGACTTTTGGCTCATCAACTTTGAAATTTTTGTATAGCAGTCCTTCAAAATGTAGCTTCCACTCTTTTCAGGACACAGGAACAACCCATTGTATTGTAACACCCAGTTACACAAGGTTGGCCTTGATGCTGTCACTACATTTGTTGAACAATTACTTCATGCTAGGCTGTCTTTCTTGTTATCTCTTTTCATTCTTGCAACAACCTCCTTTTAGAAGAAAATCGAGAAATTTTAAGACTTTTCTAAGAATATTCAGATAGCATTAGGGTTGGGGTTGGGAACAGTTTGTCTAAATAGTTCATAATTTCAGTCTTAACTGCCTCTTTAATCAAAAAGTTGTTTAGAAGAATATCCGTAACTTGCAAGTGGATGGATTAAAAATAATTCCTGTTAATTTCTAGTTTTATTGCTTTTGGGGTCAGAAATATAGCCCTGAATAAGTTTGAACTTTTAAAATGTAGTGAATTTTGTATTATGGCCTAATACACAGGCAGTTTTAGTGGCTGCTTCATGAGTCTTTGAAAAGACTGTGTTATTTGCTTTCTTTATTGGGTGCAGAGTTCTCTGGCTTTCTCCTAACTTGAACTTTCATGGCTCCTACTGTAGGATCTAATATATAGGTTATGCCAGTGGCTGAAACAAAGACATTTTGGAGGTGCTTATGACTCAAATAGCAAATCATCATTGAAACACATTGACATACCTCAAACCCAACTATATTTTTGGGATCTTTTGTGGATCCATAAGATCTAGTGGTGAAGCTTTCCTTCAGCTTCTGAAAGACAACTTCGAATGGTGAGTCAGGAAACTTGAGTTCTTGGCCCTACTCTGCCACTGACTTGCTCCTGGCCAAATTGCCTCTCCATGAACTACAAGGGTCCAGGCAGACGTTGTCAAAGTCCATTCTGCTTCCCAAATCTGTGACTCTGTGTGGTGGGTCTCTGGCTTTTCATCCTGAAGGTCACAGGCAGTTCATGAAAGACAGTGTTCCCGTTGAGAGTGAGTGAGTGTTTCTTGGAGAAAGCATTATATACACGTGGATGCTGCATGCTGGTCCCTGAGAATTAAAAATCATTACTTTAAAAATTCTGAAACTGCTGGTCTGCCATCAGTTGTAAAGTCACTGGGACAATCCTTCCCTCGGGATGTTATGTGAACACTGGACTGAATTCAACTACAAACTAGGTCAAGAGGGTAGACCTGGAATAATATGCAAAATACTGGCTTGTATTTTCTTGTGTGGAACAGCTGAGCATGGGCTGGGTGATGTGTGTCCTCTTCCAAAGTGATGCAAACACGTGTTTCTAGTGCTCAGCACTGCAGTCCTTCAGCCCCAATGTCCTTGACTGTGGAGTGGTAGAAACTCTCAAATGGGGGATGCAGAGGGAAGTGTACCTTCCTTTGCAAAGCACTCAGTTCATTTTCTTCAATTCAAATGTACCATGAAATCAATATCTTCATTATTTCATTCATTTCTCGTCTGTCAAGCACTCAGTATACATCAGGCTGTGCTATCTTCTGGGGAGACAGCTGGATAAGAGAGAGATGAGCAAGTGAGTATCTGTTACTTCTTATCCCACCAAAAGTGGGACATGAGCTAACCACATTCTACATATGAATAATTGGATGCAATAAGAAGGGATGTGGTAAGAAAATATTCATCTACATATCCAAATGAGAAAGTGGTGGTTCTAGGGGAAGGAGTGAAGTTCTACCAGTTCCACTGTCAGAAAGGCTGCCTCTACATCATCAGAGCTCTGGGCCTCCCTCTAGCTTCTTCAGAGACTGCATTGAGGAATGAATCTTGAGGGTGAGCAATGGCCCTGACCTTCAGACTTTGAATTCTAGGAAAGAAGTTGCTTGCAGGAATGACCTCAGCCTAATCACTTGAAATTAAGGCAGCAAGGGAAAACGCCCAATTTCTGTTTATAAACGTGCAAAACAATTTGCTAGACAAGGCTATTACTCAAGCCAGAGACTATTCACAGATGGTGGCTTGGGCTGGGAGTAGACACAGTGACTAGGACAACAGACCATTAATCACCATGCACAGATATGCTGCTTGGTAGAAGTGAGCCTCCCAGGCTAAGAAAGGGTGTACTATAGGGGCTTAATGTGGAATCACCTGTCCTGTGGGTATTTAGAGAAATCCTCACAGCCACAGAAATCCCCAGAGGGTCACGGAGGGATTTCAGACAAATCCACATCTCCTCACACTCCTCTTTCCCCATTTCCCCCACTTTCCTAAATGTAGAACAATTCCAGGATGTTGCAAATGTATGCATTCACTTAATGAATAAAAACTGCATGTCTGCTAGGGACCGAGCACCACGAGGACTGTGTACACTACAGATGATCTTTCAATCCAAGTATGTTACAGTGTACATGGAGAGATGAGGCAGAGTATGTGCATGTGGACACATATGTGTGCAAAAGGGAAATAGCCCAAGACAGTGATGTTTCCTCTCCCTCTTCCTGACAGCTTCTCTCCATCTTCATCTCAACCTTAATGGTGCCTTCCTCTGAGCAGCCTTTTCTGACCTTCCAAGACCGAGTTGGATGCTCTGGTTCTGTGTTCTCACCGCTGCCTGTACTCTCCCCTCCCATCACTTTCACACGGAATTGTAATTGCCTGTTCAGTTGTTTGGGTCATTCTTCCCCAACCCCCTACTGTGTCTTTTTTGGGAGCAGGGACGTTGCCTGTCTATGTTACTCCTGGCACAATACATGTTTGTTGACAGATTCCACAAGCAGTATTGATGATGTCCTCTGTGAGTGGAGATGGAAGGGGTCATTTGAAGCCCAGGAGAAAGGATTCCAGCCAGCCCTGAAAGATAAGAACAAGAGGAGAGAAGATATGGTTTTATCTAGTGCAGTGGTTCTCCAAGTGCGGTCCCTGGACCAACAGCATCGGCATCACCTAGGAACTTGTTAGAAATGCAAATTTGGGCCTTCCTCCCAAATTTGCTTTCACATTCCATTGCATTCCACACCTACTAAATCAGAGGCTCTGGAGGAGGACCCTGGCAATCTGGGTTTTAATAAGCCCTCCAGGTGATTATGATGAACTTCAAAGTTTGAGAACAACTGACCTAGCACTTTTCTACTATGACTCTGTATTATTTATCACTGAGACCAATGTACTGTCACATACCAACTTGGCCCTACCTGCGACTTTGGGATTATGCATAACAAATGGAATTCGTGTCCTGCTACTTTCAGTTGATTGATGGCAAGAGTTCTTATGCAAGAGATTCTGGGCCAGGCACAGTGGCTCACGCCTGTAATCCCAGCACTTTGGGAGGCCAAGGCGGGTGGATCACGAGGTCAGAAGATCGAGACCATCCTGACGAACACGGTGAAACCCCCTCTCTACTAAAAAAAACCAAAAAATTAGCCGGGCGTGGCAGCGGTCGCCTGTAGTCCCAACTCCTCAGGAGACTGAGGCAGGAGAATGGCGTGAACCCGGGAGGGGGAGCTTGCAGTGAGTCAAGATCACGCCACTGTACTCTAGCAAGACTCCGTCTTGAAAAAAAAAAAAGATTCTGAGACCATGACCGTGCCCAAGGTGAAAGAGTGCCACAATTGATTAGTAATGTCTGTCATGGGTGCAGGAGGAGGAGTACTCACGTCCTTTGCTTACACCTCTTGCATGTGCTGTCTCTGACTGGAGCCAATCCTGAATGTATGCAGGACAAGATGATGGCAGTGCTGAGGTCTGAGGCCCTGGCTGCAGGCTCTCTTCTGACCTTCATGCTCTGAATTTTTAGGACCCAGCCTCCTTCCTTATGCTTTAGGCGTCCTGTTTCTTGACACTGTTCTTACCATGATTGAGTCGCCCGCACCAGTCCCATACTCACCTCCTTCATACCACCACTCTTCTGGGTCTTGATTGATAGTCTTCCCTGTCACTGTTTGACCAGGCCACCAACCCTTGTTCTGACTTGCAGCCTTTTTCTGGCCATTCTTAAGCCCTTCTTCTGTGTCTGGGTCACATCATTTGAATCTCCCCTTGGACACACATAATTCTGATCTGCCCTGAGAAAAACAAATCTTTTCCCCTTTCTCCCATTTGCAAACTCTTTGCCCAAACCAGGCCAACTTATATTCACAGACTCCTAGTCTCTGCCAGCTCCTCAACCTGCGCCAGTTATCCAAGAAAGGAATCCCAGGTGATAGGACCAGTATAAGCAAAGGCATGAGGTCAGAATATGAAAAATATGATTAGGTCTGTAAGTAGATCAGTCTGGCTGGGTTAAGAACTCATGCTGAGACATACTGGATTTGAAAGATTAGCAAACAATTGGTAAGATCAGATTTTGAGGGTCTTAATCCCCAAGCTCCAGAGCTTACACTTCATGCCCTAGGAGGGAGCTACCAAAGGCTCTGGGTTGGGGAAGGTGGTGACATCTTAAGGAGATGCTGTTCGAATACTCAGCTAGCAGATGTGTGCAGGGTGATGTGCAGGAAGGGATCAAAAGGAGGTGGCCACAGTTATCCAGGCCTGATGTGGCACTGATTGTGGGAAGAGGAAAGAAATGGACATATGAAAGGAATTCTGGAGACACTCCCAGGAGGGAATCAGCAGGATGGCTGATTTCATGAAGGGGGTAAGGGACAGAGAAGAGTCAAGGTGACTGGAATAACAACAACCCTGACACAAAGAGGGACATCCAGTGGGGAAGAACAGATGTGAGAGGAAGTTGAGGACTTGAAATGAACAATAAATGGGTTTGAGGTGAAAGCAGGGAATCCTGGTGGAATGCTTAGCAGGTGAATGGAAATTCAGGACCACAGGCAGTATGTAGGCTAGGATGAACAGGAATATGGGTGTTCCCCATCCTAGGAGACAGCAGGAAAGGGGAGAGGGGAGGAAGGAGCTGTGGACTTTGAGGCATGATCCTCGGGGCATGTCTGCATTGAGGTGGAGGAAAAAGTAGAATCAGGGAAGAAACAACCCCAGGGGAAGGGAACCAGGGGGCTGCAGTGACAGGGATGCAAAGGGACAAGAGAACATTGAGGAGAAGGTAGTTGTCTGCAGTGTTCGTGCTACAGGGAGGATAAGGAGAAAGAGGGCAGATGTGATGAGGCATGCCTGTGGGTTTAGAGACAACACCCGGGGTGCAGTAGGCCATTCGGTATCAGGGTAGGTATTTGGGACCTAAGCTAACCATGTATCTCCAGGGAAACTCTTTTGCTGACAAGGTTGCAGGCCATCCTGGGCCTGAGAACTTTGTGATACACAGAAGTCATTCTTTAAAGTCCTATTCTTTCTTACTTGTGATCACACTCTTGCCTGTCATGTGCCATGTGCGTCCATGTACAGAGACCACCAAACAGGCTTTGTGTGAGCAATAAAGCTTTTTAATCACCTGGGTGCAGGTGGTTTGAGTCTGAAAAGAGAGTCAGTGAAGGGAGATAAGGGTTGGGCCATTTTATAGGATTTGGGTAGGTAAAGGAAAATTACAGTCAAAGGGGGGTTCTCTGTCAGGCAGGAGTGGGAGTCACAAGGTGCTCAGTGGGGGAGCTTTTTGAGCCAGGATGAGCCAGGAAAAGGAATTTCACAAGATAATGTCATCGCTTAAGGCAAGGACCCGCCATTTTCACTTCTTTTGTGGTGGAATGTCATCAGTTAAGTCGGGGCAGGGCATTTGCACTTCTTTTGTGATTCTTCAGTTACTTCAGGTCATCTGGGCATATACGTGCAAGTCACAGGGGATGTGATGGCTTGGCTTGGGCTCAGAGGCCTGACATTGCCCTCTTCTCTATTCTCAGACATATCCACGACACTCACACTCTCACCTATTTCCATCAGTGACGCTTCCGAAAGCTAACCTGAAAACAGCAGAACGCAAATTGTCCTGCCATTTTCCACCTACTTATAGGCTTAGTTGTTCAAGGCTAGCTACTGAGATGTCGGGAAGAAATTATCTGCCTTGTATAGTTGTTCAGGTCGTGCACTGCACAGGGTACTTCATCTAAGGGGATAGCATTTACATTGTAGATATATTTTATTTGGGTTTTTTTCATATTTTAACTATTCTAAAGATGAGTGATGTGTATATTTATTAGAACAACTTTCTGGCAGGTAACAGTAAAGTGACTTTTTCTAATAATATCAATACATTATGACAATTTTCTATTGGGTCGAAATAAAGATGCTGAGAAAGGGATGCCTTCACTATCCTTGTAAAGGCATGATGAAGGTGGCCTGAAGAGCTCCCACCAGATGAATGAGGAGTGGAGGCTTTGGTGAGTAGATGGTTAGCCAGCTTCTCTCCAGATGTGGACCATCAGAACGGGTGCTGGTTGATTCATTCTAATTGAACAATCAATTACAAAACACTTGTTGTGTGAGAAGACCTCTGTCTAGGCTATAAGGATGAGAAAGACAAAGGTCTATCATCCTCGAGGAATTCAGAATTTCAATGGGAACACAGGTAGGAAAACAATGTAATGTAATAATTGCATATATGAAGTACCAGGGGATGCTTCGTCCTGCCAGATCCACTGTTCTACTCCATTATGCTTTAGGTTTTTTTTAGTGGAATAAGCTTAAATATTATCCATAATTTTTAATCTTTTATGGTTGTGAGTCACTGCTTAATAAACCTAATTCTTTCTTCTAGGTATGAGAAGGCAAAGTTGTTGTTGTCGTTACTGGTTTTTGTTATTTTATTTTTTTGAGACAAGGTCTCACTCTGTTGCCCAGGCTGCAGTACAGTGGTGTGCCCGTGGCTTACTGCAGCCTCGAACTCCTGGGCTTGAAGGATCCTCCTGCCTCAGCCTCTTGAGTAGCTTGGACTACAGTTGCATGCCACCATGCTGGGCTAATCTTTTTATTTTATGTAGAGACAGGGTCTCACTGTGTTGCCTAGGCTGGTCTTGAACTCCTGGGCTCAAGCAGTCCTCCTGTGTCGGCCTCCCAGAGTGCTGAGATTATAGGCAAGAGCCACCATGCCTGGCCAGAGGGTAACTTGTTTTAAGCCAGTTGTTGAAAGCAAAAACTTTTTAAGGCTTCTGCTTCAGGATTAGGCAGCACTGGTGTGTGTGGGTGGGGAGGGTTTCTTCAGCTTTTCTCATTGTTAAAGTGCATCTTAGCTGTCGGTTACAGAGAGCAAGGAAAGGTCATCCTACCCATCTTTTCAGTTCTAAGGGGATTCTGGTTCTCTTGGGTTTACATAGCTACTGTTTTCTTATAGTCAGCTGTCAGCTGTTCTCATATCTAGCTTGTCCTTCACCAGCCCTCCATTCCTAAGAGGAGGACAGTTTTCCTTCCAACCTGTGACTCCATTAAGTTTGTAGTTTATGAGAAATTACTGAAGTGTGTGTTTATTCTCTGACCTTTGTTTAAAAAAAAAAAACTTCAGACAAATTAAATTTAACAGAATTTAATTGAACGATTCACAAATGGAGTAGCCCTTGGAACCAGAACAGGTTCAGAAAGACCAGGGCTGCTATATGGCTGAATAATATTTACGGACACAAAAAGGGGAGTGAGATACAGAAAACAGAAGTGAGGTACAGAGAAAGCTGGATTGGTTAAAGCTTGGAGTTTGCCTTACAGCCCCCTGTGATTAACTGAAGGTTGGCTGCTGTGATCGGCTGAGACTCAGCTATTTATTACAAAGGCAAATTCCAAAGTTAGGCTTTCATTTTTGTTTACGTACTAAGTTGGTTGCAGTTATGTAAGGACTAAAGTATGCAAGTACAGGGCTTTCTCAAGCCAAATTTAGTTGAATTTAACAATTCCCTTCTTCTTTTGGTCAGCCTCTGACCAAATTTTGAGAGACTGGTCAAAACTTTGGGCATTGGTGCCACTCTCTGTCATCATCATAAAAGGACTTATTTGGTCTCAGTGCAGAAGTCATAACTCTTATTTGGTCACAGTATGGAATTCACAAGTCACAGTGTCATGTCATCAGTTGAATAATTTTTTATGTTCTTGCTAATCTAGTCAAAATGCAACCGTTCAGTGCTCAGTGAATGGCTGCATACAAACATTTAAGACTTGAGAGGGTACAACACACCCAAAAGATGACTGTGATGGACTATCAAGAGAACAATATCAAAAGACCAAAGTACACTCCTTAACAAGAAACCCTAACAAACCAGTCTAAATCAAACAAACCAAACTTCTGGAAATTGAGGCAGTTCAATAATAGCTGGGTCTAACTGATCATAGCCCCTGTTTTGGTTTTGATGGCAATCAAGGGACCCTATTTTGTTGCAAAATAGTCTGACTCAAAGAGATATTCATCTTGGTAGTTAGCCTGGCAACACATGTCATAGCAATCTGGAGACGCAGTAGAAGAAACACAGATTGGAAACTTTGAAAAGCCAAGCTTGCCATCCACCACTTAGGATGCCTCCAAACCAACTGTTAGCTGCTTCCTTAAACATATTAATATTATGCGTTCCTTTCCCTTTCTTTTATGGGAAAGGAACGCATAATATGTTTATTGTCATCCCATTGAGGGTGGCAATTTAATGTAGTTCCTCTGTAAATGTTCAAATGGCCCATCAGATAGTGAAAATGACCACCTAAAGTTTTGATTGTCTTCCTAGGATTATGGACTTGACAAGCCAAACATTGGTTATAGACCATTTTAGCAAGCTTAGAATAGTCACCACACTAATATTTTTCATAGTTTATATCATTTTGCCTACTGCTTGATGAGTTAGAGTGCAGAACTTGTAATAATGAAAACTTTAAGGACTCAGGAAAGACCCCAGGACCTCCATGAGTCCACGCTTAACACTGAATTTGCATCCTTTTAAATATCAATTTTGTTTTTCCAGTTCAGGTACTTAGCACCATTTATTAAATAGATTGTCATAGGTAATTTGATTTGGATGAATCTTATAGAGGTCATTCAAATTGCATATCTTAACAATTTTAGTATTGGCTGACTTAACATAAAAAACCTGCCAAAGCATTTCCTTGGTGTTAATATTTGATTAAGTTTTGCTCTGCTTGATGTTGGGCTAGCAATTTTATAAAGACAGTCAGTTTCTTCCTAAGCATTCTGGGAATTGTTACCATTCCAGTGGAATTATCTTAAGGTTATCAGAAACCTGTACTTGTCAGAGTCCTTTCCGTCCTTTCCATGAACCTCCTTGGACACAAAGCACTTTTGGATTATGAATACTTAACTGTGGATGACAAAAGACTTAACATGTCCATATTAAAAATCTAATGAGAGTTCATTATAACCAGCAATTGAAAAGAAAACTTGGTGATTTCTGTGGCATAGAACATTTTAACATAACCAAAATTATTACTGCTGCCGTATTAGATTTTTATTAATCGCATACCATTTTTGGAACACTCATATTAATATCATATCCATAAAAGTAATTTAAATGTTAAACATTATTTCTTATTTGACAATGCTTCCCATGTAGTTAACATATCAAATAAGTCTACTCAGTTTAATATCTCTTTTTTTAAAAGGTGAGAGATACATCCTTGGAGATTTTCCAGGGGCCCTACTGAGAAGTCACAAAGTTAATTCAAGATCAAAAAGAATTAATTTAGATTTGATTTTGGGAAGTTTGTCAAAAATGTCAAAAAGCTTAAAACACTTAAATATGACCTTGGTTACGTATTTAATCAAGATGACAATGAGATATTTTAGGGACAAATACAGAAGGTTACATAGTTGTAGGAAACGTCTTAACTTTTAATAGAGAAGACCTGGTTTTCTTTAGTAATCAAAGACCTAAGAAGGACAACAGGAAGGACAGGAAACTATTTTGGTAAAACATAGAATTTTTGTTTTCTAGACCAAATACCTAAAAGGTAAAGAAAAACTTTTCACAATTTCCTATTAAGAGCAGAAGCCAATATTCCAAGAAAACCTTGTTCTTTTAACAGAGAGGACCAAATGCTAGTTTTGCATCAGTGTACTTTTGATATTAACACTCAATTTTAGAAGAACTTATAAATAATTTCCTTCGAATTTTAGCCAACTTGATCACATATAAAATTCCTTTTATAATATGCATCTTTCACAAACTTTCTACAACTTCTTATCCATTTAGTTTTATCCAGTCATTCTTTTCTTTCTTCATTCCTTCTGAAACCACCTCCAAACTAGACAAAACCACTCTTTTCCTTAAAAATATGGCACATCCTCATGCCTTTCTTATAACTTTTCTCACCAAAAACACGTCTTGCTTTCCCTGTTTCCCTTATTATATCTAGTTTTAATTACCGTATATTAATTAGAATTTTAAACTATTAACCTTAATTTCTCATGGAATAAATAATTTTGAACTGAGATGATACAATTTTATAATTTTTAGAAATGTATTTTCTCATAGCACACAATTTTTTATGTTTCCTAATAGACCCAAATATATTTAGCTTCTCTATACTGTATTAAAAAATGGGGAAGTGGCCGGGCGCGGTGGCTCAAGCCTGTAATCCCAGCACTTTGGGAGGCCGAGACGGGCGGATCACGAGGTCAGGAGATCGAGACCATCCTGGCTAACAGGGTGAAACCCCGTCTCTATTAAGAAATACAAAAAACTAGCCGGGCGAGGTGGCGGGCGCCTGTAGTCCCAGCTACTCGGGAGGCTGAGGCCGGAGAATGGCGTGAACCCGGGAGGCGGAGCTTGCAGTGAGCTGAGATCTGGCCACTGCACTCCAGCCTGGGCGACAGAGCGAGACTCCGTCTCAAAAAAAAAAAAAAAAAAAAAAATGGGGAAGTATATATACTCTAAACCTATGTCTAGCAATTAATGTTCCAGTATTTTAACTTACTTAGACATTTAATAAGTATCTATTACTTAATTTAACGTGATTTTAAGACATTAAGTTACTGGAAAATAATTTTGAAAAATGAATTTTGAAACAAGTTTATCCCATCCTAACAAGGGGTTGGGGTTGAGTCAAGGGACCCTTTCCCCTATCATTTTTTTTTTAATTAACCTGTTGAATTATTGCCCTGAGCAATTTTTAGGTTGCTTATTGTAATCTCTGTATTCCTACTTTTTAAATTTCTCCAAATTGCTGTAAATAGAGCAAACTGGTTTTGGATCTTGTAATTTTGGGGGACCAGCAGGGGTCCCTCTCGTTTGTCCAGCCTTTGGTAGATTTGGCCTTTGTTTTTTTTTTTTTTTTTTTTTTTTTTTGAGACGGAGTCTCGCTCTGTCACCCAGGCTGGAGTACAGTGGCCAGATCTCAGCTCACTGCAAGCTCTGTCTCCCAGGTTTATGCCATTCTCCTGCCTCAGCCTCCCGAGTAGCTGGGACTACAGGCGCCCACCACCTCACCCGGCTAGTTTTTTTGTATTTTTAGTAGAGACGGGGTTTCACCGTGTTAGCCAGGATGGTCTCGATCTCCTGACCTCGTGATCCACCCGTCTCGGCCTCCCAAAGTGCTGGGATTACAGGCTTGAGCCACCGCGCCCGGCCTTGGCCTTTGTTTTAACCTCAGAAGTCTGTTTGACTTATCCTCTTTTTTCTTTTCTTTTTTTTCTTTCTTTTTTTTTGAGACGGAGTCTCACTCTATTGGCAGGCTGGAGTGCAGTGGTGCAATTTCGGCTCACTGCAACCTCCGCCTCCCGGATTCAAGCAATTCTCCTGCCTCAGCCTCCCGAGTAGCTGGGACTACAGGTGAGTGCCATCATGCCCGGCTAATTTTTATATTTTCAGTAGAGACAGGGTTTCAGCATGTTGGCCAGGATGGTCTCGATCTCTTGACCTCGTGATCTGCCTGCCTTGGCCTCCCAAAGTGCTGGGATTATAGGGGTGAGCCACCGCGCCCGGCCTTATCCTCTTTTTTCATAACCATCTAATGATTTTTTCCCCTTAATTTGCATTTCCAAAGTGATGGCTTAAGCAAAGCTAGGTAGAACATTTATATCTCAAAGGCATGTAGCTGAGACTTCAGGCTTAAATACCATCATTTGCCCAAATCAAGAAAGAAGGGCATACTTTAAGGCCTAGTTAAGGCAAAATGTCCACTGTGATATTGTGATATATTGTGATAAAGATTTAAACCAGTGTCTTTTCCATTTTGAGAGTTTCAAATGACTGGGTCCTTCCTCTGTTCCTGATACACAGGCTGACAACCTTACAAATGTGGATTTTTTTTAATAGATGTAAATTTGTTTTACAAAAGGATTTCAAAATAGCCCGCTAAATGCCAGAAAAGTGTACAGTCGGCCCTCTGTATCTGCTTCCGCATTCATGGATTCCACTAACCATGGATCGAAAACATTCAGGAAGAAAATACAGTATAAAATATAACAATACAATCATAAAGAGTCATACAAATAAAAATACAGGATAACAATCATTTACGTAACATTCACATTGTATTAGGTATTATAAGTAATGTAGAAATGATTTAAAGTATACAAGAGGATGTGCGTAGTTTATATAATATGCCATTTTTCATAGGAGACTTGATCATCTGCAGATTTTATATCCGCAGGAAGTCCTGAACTAATCCCCTGTGGATATTGAGGAATGACTGTATTTTGGAGACCAGTTTAGTTCAATAGGTGGTCTTCGCAACTTAGCTTCTGTTTCTTAGCTAAAATTACTGAGTTTAGGGCAGAGCTCATTAACAAACAGGGCAAAGAAACTATTTTGTGTGCCTGGATTCAGCATGGATAGCACTGAAAAAGATGAAGGCTTCTTTTATCTGAAGGTCTACCTCTTATAAACACTTTATCCAGCTTTCTTTCTGCCTTCTGGATGAGGTAGTAGCTAAGCCAAAAGGTTAGCAGATTCAGTTTTTCTTTCAATTAGTTGCTTCAGGTTTTTTTTTTTTTTTTTTTTGCCTTTTGTAAATAGTCTTTTGAAAGAGGCAATAAAATTTTTGAAACCTTCTTAGAAGCATTTGCACATCAGTAGGCTTCCCGAGTGAGCCTAGTTCTGGAGCCCATATTTTAAAATGCACTTCTTAAAGTGCAGTGCTGTTCTTTTGGAACCATTCACATAATGGTATTGTAAATTTAAATTATCTTTAGTAAGACTTTGCCTTTCAGGGCCTAATACTAATACATGTAAAAGTAGATATGACAAGAAAGTGGAGTACTCAATCCTTCCAAAGTTAAGGATCCCATTTTTACGTTGAATGTTGGCCTTGGCTGTCAGATCTCCTTAACCAACTTAGCCAATGATTTTTCTTTACCTAAATGCGAGAAAAAGAAATGATGAGGATAGGACACAAAATCCCTGCAAATTTCTGAAAGCTGAAGTTTGCATCCCTTGCAGTAATTGCCATTTACTGCCAGTTTCTGTTTGATTCTGTCAGACATCTGAGGCCTCTAGCTGGATCCAATCCAGTTAATTATTGGATCCAGTCCAATCCTGGATCCAGTCCAGTTGCTTTCGTGACTTCCGAACCCAATTCAGTTAAAAAAAAAAAAAAAACTGCTCATATAAACTAGGAGTGCTCTAGACACAACTCTGTGGAGTTCAGAACTCGAGAGAAAAACTAACCCATGACCTCCAGTTACAAACAAGAGAGCAGTGAGCACACTGGGCTCCACGGATACCTCACCTGGTTGCCTGGTGTTCCTGGGAGTCGTTGGAGTCTGACTTTGAGTTCCACTTGTGACACTATTCTCTTAAAAGAAAAACCTTAGACAAATAAGAGTTTAATTGAGCAAATAACAGTTGGTGAATTGGGTAGCCCTCGAAAGCAGAACAGCTTCAGAAAGACTGGAGCTGCCACATGACTGGACATTTATGGACACAAAAAGGGAAGGGTTGTACAGAAAACAGAAGTGACGTATAGAGACAGCTGACTCACTTAGAGCTTGGAGTTTGCTTTATTTGAATCTCGTTTGAATATGTGGCCACCTGTGATTGACTGAAAGCTGGCTGCCCTGATTGGCTGAGACTCAGTTATCTGTTACAAAGCCAAATTCCTAAATTAGGTTTATGGTTTGTTTACAGAGTTAGGTTGTGGTTACATAAGGGCTTGAGTATGCAAATATGGAGACTTTCTCAAGTCAAGTTTAATTTAACACCTTCATAAATAGGATGAACTTAAGAGATCATCTCAACCTCCTTCCTGTACAGATCAAGAGATGGGGGTCCAGAAAGCTGCTGATGTTCCTACTGTAAGTTTAACATGAGGAAACAACAATTTATCAGTAGAATTGTGCGCTAGTTTAAAGAAAGCAATGGCAGAATGGAGGCAGAACTCTAAGGAAAAATGAGGAAAACTAGCGAAGCAACAGAAATGCCAGAGAAGAAATCATATCCTCTGTCCCATAGGCACAGTATTTCCTGGGACTGTTTACTGAGTAGGTGCTTAGTGAAGATTGAATAAATGCCAACGTACAGAAAAGCAACACCAGAAATCAGAGAGTGACAAACACAGCCTTGTCCCTGCTGCCCAAATGTTGACTGGTTGACTTCCATTAAAAATCAAAGACAAAACAGGCAGCTATTTAACAGTTTGCCAGCCAAATAAAGAAGCTCATGTTGTGAGCAGCTCAGATCATAGTTCCAAGGAATGCTACCCAAGGAGGACAGGTAAGCAATTTCCAGAGTCAGCCAAGGATTCCAGGACTAACCTAAGGATGTACAATTGTAAAGAAAGACTGATGAGGACCTGCCCAAACCATGTGGAGGAGGCCAAGAGGGGGTTAGGGGAGGGGCTGCAAATACCTTAGCGATAAAGACCACTGGGAACCTCAGAGAAAAGGAAAAGGGGGCATATATTTTCAATAAAATACTGACACATGTAAGAGAAAATGGAAATGTGAATTAGATATAGATTTATAGAAAAATAAAACTAACATTATCTGCCTTTAATGCAGACATTTAAATTTCCAGCAGATGGAGATGTTACCACGTGAAAGAGAAGTTTGACAGGTGGACCCAGCTTCGCTTTCTGAAACATGATGGTTTGTTTCTTAGGAGTGAGACAAAGAGAAGACCCCTAAAATATGTAGACGCCTGAGCTTTAAGTAAATAACATTTTTTAAAAGAAATTTTAAGTGTTACCTGAGTTCCTAATTCAGAGGGTTAGCTTTTTAAATGATGAAAGCATTAGCCAGTTGTTTCCTTGTTTTAGAAGAATTTGGCAAAAATCATTTGTTTTCCAAGCTTTGTGTTTGGAAACAGAACAGAAAAGGATTCTGTTGGCCTTGTAATCAACATGTATTTGCATTACACTACTTGCTACTTTAAGTGTCAAAGTTTCAGGATTTTTTGTTTTGGTTCATGTTGTCTTTTTCTTTTCTGGTGTCTAGAGATTCCTTTGCAGCCCGTGGGCATAGGGTCAAGTTATTTTCACAGTTTGCTTGCGTTTTGTTTTAGGCTTCTGAGGACTCGCGCCGGATGCTTTTATCACGTTTGAAGAAAGAATAGCTATGCACTGGAAACTAGCTGTTAGGCCTCACTCATTAACATTAAAAGGAAAAAAAAAAAAAAAACAGGCTGAGGGACTATAGAAAGGGATCTTTTTGACTGACATTGTTGTCTGGGTGATCTCAGGTGTTAGGGAAACATTTACATTATCTGCTCAGGATGCTGTGGTTTGGTGCTTCTGTCCGAACCAAATGGTACCCAAGAATCTGGGCTTACACGGGGATTCACTGTAGACAACGTGCCTTGAGATTTAAAGGGTGTCATTTTTTATAACTTGTTTTTCTTCCCTAGAGTCTTTTTCCTAATATGTATAAACAAAATAACTCAAAATTCATTCAAATGCATTTTCAGGAAAAAAGGAAATATGCTGTTTTAGATTTTAGCCTTAGAATAAATTCCAGGAGGGGGATGAACGGGTCGGTGGGTATGGATTATGTTGCCTGATAATCTGTCTTACTTTCCCAAAAGCCGTACCAGTCATATGAAGATAAAACTTTCATCCCGAACTTGCTTTATGTGCTATCCCTTAAAAAAAAGAGAAATCTTTCTTGTTGATTGTAAGTATATACAACAAAGGCTTAGAAGTAAATATTATGGTCTGGTCAGGGAATCTCAGGCATGTAGCTCAGAATCCTGGTCAGCATAGCTTAGGAAAAGCGTCTTAAAGATTTTTTTCTCGGCCGGGCGCGGTGGCTCAAGCCTGTAATCCCAGCACTTTGGGAGGCCGAGACGGGCGGATCACAAGGTCAGGAGATCGAGACCATCCTGGCTAACACGGCGAAACCCCGTCTCTACTAAAAACACAAAAAAATTAGCCGGGCGAGGTGGCGGCGCCTGTGGTCCCAGCTACTTGGGAGGCTGAGGCAGGAGAATGGCGGGAACCCGGGAGGCGGAGCTTGCAGTGAGCTGAGATCTGGCCACTGCACTCCAGCCTGGGGGACAGAGCGAGACTCCGTCTCAAAAAAAAAAAAAAAAAAAAAAAAAAAAAAAAAAAAAAAAAAAAAAGATTTTTTTCTCAGTCCAGAACACCTCTTCCAGATTGCTCTAGGTTCACGCAAAGGTTACCCTCCCTTGGCCAGGGGACCTCTTGCTGCCTGCCAGCCAGGGATGTCTGGATCTTCTTTTGATCTTTTTTCCCCCCCTCAACCCAGAGCTATTTAATCTCTCCTAAGAGAGACAGAGGCATTTGTTCTTTGGCCATCAACAGTTAACTGCTTTTGTGGTTTACACACATACACAGAAGACAAATCAAAACTACACTCAGGATATCACACTTTCTCAGTAAAACCTGAGACTTTAACAAGAACTTACTTTACCTTCTTTCACATAAATCATTCCTTGAATTCATCCAGAAAGAGGCAATCAGTTTGCATTTTTAACACTCTTGAGGGCTTCTTAAATTTCTGCTGCATAGCCGCTTGGTTTGTTCCCTTTAGCCTGTAGGTGATTCATTAATTTGCTCACCAAACCTATATGGAGTACCCAGTAGGTGCCATGTACTTTATAGTAGGAGAATGTGGGTGAAGTGATGGAAATGTATCCTTAATAATGGGGAACACAGCAACTTTCACGCAGGCTTTATTGGTTTTGGGTCAGTAATGTCATCTTCATTTCCAAAGGATGGCTGATTTTTCCATCTACCAGAATGTGTTCCTTACTGAAAGGTTTTCTGTTGTTCAGCTCTTCCTGTATGCTCAGCTTTAGATGAAGCGGGGAAGAATAAAGACAAGAAAGCAAATCCCTATGGGACAGAGTGGTCTGGTAGATCATCTCAGCTACTGTAATTTGCTCACCAATTTTACCTACTTGTTTCATTCGAGTATTGATTTGATTCTTTGGAGTGTGTGTGTAGGGAGGGAGCAGACTTTGGATGTTTGTATCGACTCTGGCATATTGGTTCCTTTTTTAAAAAAATTGTGATAATATAAAAAATATATATATATGTAACATAAAATTTACCATCCAATATGGTTTGGCTGTGTCGCCACCCAAATCTCATCTTGAATTGTAGCTCCCATAATTCCCACATGTTGTAGGAGTGACCTGGTGGAGATAATTGAATCATGGGGGTGGTTTCCCCATACTGTTCTCATGGTAGTGAATAAGTCTCATGAGATCTGATGGTTTTATAAGGGGAAACCCCTTTTGCTGGGTTCTCATTCTCTCTTGCCTGCTGCCATGTAAGACATGCCTTTCACCTTCCACCATGATTGCTAGGCCTCCCCAGCTACATGAAACTGTGAGTCTGTTAAACCCCTTTTTCTTTATAAATTACCCAGTCTTAATCAGCAGCGTGAAAATGGATTAATACACCATCTTAACAATTTTTAAGTGTACAGTAGTGTTAAGTACATTCACATTATTGTGCAACAAATCTCCATACCCATTATACCGAAACTCCCCATTTCCCTCTCCCTTCAGCCCCTGGCAACTATTATTCTACTTCCTGTCTCTGAATGTGGCTACTCTAGGTGCCTCAGAGAAGCAGAATCATGTTTTTTGTCATTGTGTGACTGGCTTATTTCATTTAGCATAATCACCTCAAGGTTCATCCATGTTGTAGCACATGTCAGAATTTCCTCTTTTTTTTTTAAGGCTGAATGATATTCTACAGTATGTTAATATCACATTTTGTTTACCCACTCATCCGTTGATGGACACTTGGTTGCTTCTACCTTTTGGTTACTGTGAATGATGTTGCTGTGAATATGAACATACACATATCTCTTCGAGACTTTATTTCCAGTTCTTTGAGGTATATACCAAGTAGTGGAATTGTTGAATCATATGGTAATTCTATTTTTAAATTTTTGAGAAACTGTCATAGTGCTTTCCACATGGCTATACTATTTTACATTCCCACCAACAGTATATAAGGATTCCAATTTTATCCACATCCTTGCCAACACTTGCTATTTTCTGGGTATTTTTTAATAGTAGTTATCTTAATGAGTGTGAGGTATTGGTTCCTTTTTTTTTTTTCTTTGAGACACAGTCTTGGTCTGTCACCCAGGCTGGAGTGCCGTGGCGCAATCTTGCCTCACTGCAACCTCCACCTCCTGGGTTCAAGTGATTCTTCTGCCTCAGCCTCCTGAGTAGCTGGGACTACAGGCACCCGTCACCATGCCCAGCTAATTTTTGTATTTTTAGTAGAGACAGCATTTCACCATATTGGCCAAGCTGGTCTTGAACTCCTGACCTTGTGATCCGCCTGCCTCAGCCTCCCAAAATGCTGGGATTACAGGTTCCATTTTTGAGGGTGAAATAATAAATCAGAAAGAGCAGCATATCCTGGGCAATCCCTGAATTTTCAGATAAATAGATACAAATCAGGAAATGCTCACATTGGCCTTTATATACCTACTATTAAAAACCAAACAGGATGGACCCAGTGAAATCTAGGCCAAGGGCTTAAGAGAGCCTATATTACACTTTCTCTCTGTTTATGTTCTCTAATTTGAGTTTCATGGCATTATCTGTTTTTGGTGAACTGTCCATATGACTTTAGCTGCACAAGGAAACCAGGAAGGAAATAGAGAGGACTTAAAGGGTAAAAGTATTGGAAGATTCAGGATTGCATAGATAAGCTGTGGCAAGTTTGACTTTCCTTAATATAAGTCTACAGAGGCTAAATCCAATTTTGGATCTTCTATCTCCCTATATCTACTTTGTCATATAGCCCTCCTTTGATGTCTAGCCCTCTGAACCCACAGTAACAGACCTCAAATGTCCTTGATCTAAACCTGTGTCTGCATTTGTCAGAGCTCTGCCCTGAGGAGTAGTTTACCATATTGAGTTACCTAGCAATTTTCCTTGAATCCTGATCTACAAAGTACAGTTGGAAGGGGAGTAGGAATAACTGGGATTACTGTCCGAAAAAATCACATCCTTTCATCTCAAATATATTGGGCATTGAAAGATAATTTTTCTCTTTTTCCTGGCCCCTCAATTTTTAGGTAATTATGATTGGCTAAATCTTTTTTTTTTTTTTTTGTACATAGAGGGCCTTGTTCAGTCACCCAGGCTGGAGTGCAGTGACGTGATCATAGCTCACTGCACCCTGGAGCTCCTGATGCTCAGTGGATCCTCCCTTGAGTAGATGAGACTACAGGCATAAGCCACCATGCTGGCTAATTTTTAAATTCTTTTCGTAGAGATAGGGTCTCGCTATGTTGTCCAGGCTGGCCTTGAGCTGCAAGCCTCAAGCGATCCTCCTGCACTGGGCCTCCCAAAGGACTAAGATTGTAGGTGTGAGCCACTGCACCCAGACTGGTTGGCTAAATATATCCAACAGAAAGTAGAGCATCAAGCTTTTGCTACATATTTAAGGTGAAGTTAAGGAACTGAGTCTAGGGAAAAAGCCAGTATCACACAGGTTTCCTGGCTATGGTTATGTTCAGTGTCAGGAGAAGGGCGGGCGACCAGGGTTCGTTCCAGGTATCTGAGTCTGTAGTCACACGCTTTCCATTGAATCTGAGTATGCTTGTTAGTGGGAACTTCCACTGAGGGAAAAGAATAGTGAGTTCTTCATTAAGATCTTGTGTTTATCAGTGGTCGATGATTGAACTACAGGAGATGATGGCCTCTCAGAACACAGGAGACTCTCACAAGAAGGAGGATTAAAACTAGATCTGTATCCAGATCCAATAACAAAATGAAACTTGCAGGTGGCTGTTTGCAAGAACCATACAGAGGAGGAAAATAGAATAATGAGACCCTCAACAGCATTTCTAGATTTGGCTACCGAGCAGCTGGAGTCCTGAAATGCAGCCAAAAAGTCGTGGAGCCCATCTCCCTACTCTTCTTCCAGGGATATTTTAACTTGGCCACGTTTCTATGATAATTATTAGAGAAAATTAAAAGAACAGGCAGCTCAGAAGGGCTCTGACGACAGGTGAACATCAATTTACTACTTAAGAGCAAGAGAATATTCGAATGAAGCCTTGAGACCACAGGGGACTACTGCCCACCCCAACTTTTCTGCCAGGGGTTGCCACATATTGATAAATGTCGATATTTCCATGTCTGCAATTCTTAGAAAGCTTCCAAATGCAGACATTTCCCTACTTCCCTAAGCATCTAGTTTCATGGGAGAAGAGGGGAAGTTAACTTTTATTGAGTGCATGTGCTTTTACAAGCATTCTCTTATTTGATTCACAGACAAATCTTTAAGATAAGCCTTGTCATACCAATTTTGACAGAAAAGAAAAGCAAAGTTCATAGACTTAGTTTGTCCAATGACACAAGCTTATTAAGTGGAAGAACTCAGATTCAAACCCAGGTAAGGACTATGCAGAGATCATCCTCTTTCTCTTTTACTTGTATGCCTTTCAGTAGACTCTCCAGTGTGCTAGGTAGTTTGCCTAAAGGCCTAACCAGAATCCTTCCTGCCACATTTCTTTGAATATAATTACATTTTGAAGGTTCTAATGAACCCTAAGGGCCTTGGCTCTGGAACCATAATGCTGCAGCAGCTAGTTCTGCAGAACATCTTTGGGTCTCAGAGAGCTTGAGAGGAAGGCTACACCTCATTTAACTCAATGGCCACCATCCAAATTGTCCCACATTCAAGAAGCAGGCTGCTTTTCATGTGTCTTCTGTACACATCATTTGTTTCTCCTTTTTGTATTTTCCCATCTTTTTCCCTCAAATACCACCAAATACTGTTTCAGCCTGAGGTTTCAATTAGGTTCTGGCAGGATGAGCTCATGCCACGCTTTGTGTGGCCACGACAAGCACATCCTTCCCGGTGCTTCCTTTGAGAGGGAGCCCGGGCTACTGAATTTGCTTTTCATGCAGCCACAAGGGAACCTCCGTTTCTCATTTGTCCAAATCCTTGTTTGTCTTTGGGGAAGTGAAATGCTTGCATTTGATTGTGATTGGGATGGATTGACGTCTTTTAAAGTCCTGGGGAGGAATGAAAGCCAAGCTTACTCAGGGGGATTATGCCCCCTACATTCAGTTCGAGTTGAATGTGGAGGGCTGCATTCGTTTGGTAAATAGTGGTGGAGGGGCCCGCCCCTGCCTTTTTCTCTTGGTGGTTGTGCATATTTGGATGGAACGTGTTCTGCCTACAGAGAGGGCCTGAAATAGTCTCTCAGCAAATAACTGCGGCCTGAATGGGATGAATGAATGAGGCTGGCGAGTCCCTTCAGGGTCACAGTTTCCATCTTTTGGTAAAAATGATCACTTTCCATACTTGCCATGTAAATCCAATGAGCCTTCATGCAGGAATAAACTCACCACGCCACCAGGGAGGGAGGTGAGCCTTGGTTCCCAGGCTCTTGTAGAATCTCAGGGAAAAGGCTGGAGTCTGGTTGGTGGAATCAGCCCCTTACCCGTGTCCTTTGTGTCTGTCCCTGTGTTTGTGCATGTGCAGATGGCTCCTACTCTGTCTGGCTTGCCATTTATTTTGTTTTGAAAGCTCCTGGGTGTCTGGGATTGTATCTATTCATCCCCCTCTGTACAGAGGCATGTAAATGAGATTGTTAATTCAATTGAACAATTGATTAAGCTGTTTTATAGTGTGCTCAGCACTGTCCTAGGCACAGCAGGGAGGCATGAAAGAAGCCCCAGAGGAGTCTCTATCTGTGACCTTGAGCAGCTCCAGGGCCTTCCTGAGCTCCTATTCGCATCTGTGAAGTGAGAAGGTCAGACTAGCCGATTTCTATAAGGAGTCTTCCCGCTCCAAGGTTCTCCTATTGAGGCAATCACTAAGATGGAATGATATCAAATCAGATAAAAATTAAGACCCATTGTATTTAAGAATATAATTGAGTTACATAGAAAAATGCGTTATTTGGTTGTATCCAGAGTACAGTTGCTTGTAAATAATACAGGATGCCCAGTTAAATGTGAATATCAGATACACAATTTTTTTAAACTGTATATCATGTAAGTATGTCCCATCCAATGTGTGCTGCATATCTGAAATATTTAACTGAGCATCCTGTATTTATTTGGCAGCCCTAATCCAGAGAGATGGTGCAAACTAGACACTTAAAGGTGAACTTCCCCTCTGGGTTGTCGTACCCTTTGTTGTCCAGCCACATTTGTCTTTTTTTTTTTTTTTTTTTTTTTTGAGATGGAGTTTTACTCTGTTGCTCAGGCTGGAGTGCAGTGGCGCAATCTCAGCTCACTGCCACCTCCACCTCCTGGGTTCAAGCGATTCTCCTGCCCCAGCCTCCTGAGTAGCTGGGACTACAGGCGTATGCCACCATGCCTGGCTAATTTTTGTATTTTTAGTAGAGATGGAGTTTTACCGTGTTAGCCGGAATGGTCTAGATCTCTTGACTTAGTGATCCACCGGCCTCGGCCTCCCAAAGTGCTGGGATTACAGGCATGAGCCACAGTACCTGATTGGCCTTCTTTTCACTCCTCCTCCTGCTGCAGAGCCTGTGCATAGGCTGGTTCTACTGCTTGGGATGCCTTCCTCCCCATTCCTCCTTCACAGAGCTAACTCCTACTCATCCTTCAGATTTCAGTTCAGAAGTCGCTTCCTCAGTAAAACCTTTCTTGATACCCTGGACTAAGTAGTTTCTCTATTGTATATACCTTGGGAGACTTTGCCATCACAGCACTTGCCACAATTTGGTGTTTATACAGTTACTTGCATTTTTGTGTATTTAATAAAATTAATGTCAGTCCCTCTGACATTTCCACCTGCTTCTACTCAGCACTAGACAGATATTTCTGAACAGATGTCAGCATGAAAGGCTTCCCAGGAGTCGTAGGTCTGGAGCTCAATGCTGAAGGTGGGATTTGTGAAGGCAGATTGGAGAACCAAGTATATTCTGGACAGGGGAATAGAAGAAACAGAGCCACTGAGATGGGAATGCCTGTGCTGTGTTTCTGTAACAATGAGGAGAACAATTGAGTAGTTAGTTACAGACCCAGTTGAAGAGGGCAGTGGCCTTGAAACCTGCCTTAGGGGTTGGATGCGGATATTCTGAGGATGGTGAAGGACCGGGTGGCTGTGAGGAGAGGCGTAGCATGATGAAACATGTTGGAAGTCACTTGTTAGTGGGTTTCATTAAACCCCAAAATGGGAAACTCTGTGGCCAAGAGCCCTCTGGAAGGCTGTTAAGGGACATGCTGTGAAGGTGACAAAGAACATCCAGTCTAAAAGTCCCCACTGAGCTCCGCTGCCCCCCAGGTGCAAAGCCTGTGCTAAGCTCACAAGGACTGGGCAGAGGCACAGACAATTCTGACTCACTGGTTCTGCAGTCAAAAGTTGAGACTGGCCGGGCGCGGTGGCTCACGCCTGTAATCCCAGCACTTTGGGAGGCCAAGACAGGCGGATCACGAGGTCAGGAGATCGAGACCATCCTAGCTAACAAACCCCGTCTCTACTAAAAGATACAAAACACTAGCCGGGCGAGGTGGCGGGCGCCTGTAGTCCCAGCTACTCGGGAGGCTGAGGCAGGAGAATGGCATAAACCCGGGAGGCGGAACTTGCAGTGAGCTGAGATCTGGCCACTGCACTCCAGCCTGGGCGACAGAACGAGACTCCGTCTCAAAAAAAAAAAAATTGAGACTGGCCGGATGCTGTGGCTCACAACTGTTATCTCAGCACTTTGGGAGGCCAAGGTGGTCAGATTGCCTGAACTTAGGAGTTCGAGACCAGGCTGGGCAACATAGTGACACCCCATCTCTACAAAAAATACAAAATTAGCTGGGCATGATGGTGCATGCCTATAATCCCAGCTACTCAGGAGGCTGAGGCAGGAGAATCACTTGAACCTGGGAGGCAGAGGCTGCCAGTCAACTGAGATCATGCCACTGCACTTCAGCTTAGGCCACAGAGTGAGACCTGTCCCCCAACTCCCAAAAAAAAGATGACGGGAGCTGGGGTTCCTTGGAGTTTTCCCTGAATTCCTGGATGATGTCATACCAGAACATTCTTTTCCTGAAGCCATCAAAACTCTCTTCCTGCTAAAACCTTCTTTTTCCAGTGTCTCCCAAGTCTGCTTCTCAGTGTTTTGAAGAGACAGACAGACAGACACACACACACACACACACACACACACACACACACAGAGACAGACAGAGTTTGTTGAGCACATGGCCTGTTGTTCAGGCGTCGGGATTCGCTGAGTGGACCCACGCGTTCAAATGCCAAGCTTTTCCACCTGATGAACCCGCATGCTCCTATCACTGTTGACCTGGTACCAATAGACTCTGAATGAAATGTGTGGATGTGCACACACGTATCTACATATACATGTACACATGTATACACACATGTAGACACATGTATATATGTAAACACACATACACATATGCCCTATAAATACACATACTCTGATATGCCCACACATCTACACCATATATACACATGCATACATAATATACACATATGCATGTACACACAAAACATGTACATGCATACATATGCACACACACATACCTATACATATACCTATTTCCTGAGATGGTAATAGCAGGGGTTGGGAAGTATTGCCTGCAGAGGTGCTACCACTTCCTCTGCCTCTGACTTTGTCTCGTTTCTAAGACCTTTATGTGGCAGTTTGTACCAGAGTTCCCTTCCCTGGCATCCTTCTCACAGCTCTCAGCAGCCTCAGTTCTTGACAGGAGAAACCCCAGCCACATCGTTTTGCTGGAGGATATGTATCTATTCTGTGTTTTAACACATATATCCTCTCAGATAGTTAGACATTTTCCCAAGCCGTAAAACACTGGCCATGACCTCCTGCTTCTGCTGCAGCTGTCAAGCCGCTTTCCTGACAGTTGGCCAGACTGGCTTTCTACTGGCAGAACCCCTTTCCAACTTACTTTTTATTAAATATAACATTTTAAGATGTAACACAACGTGTCACACAGCGTGAAGACTTTTGAACGGCATGGTGCCTTTTCATAACGGCATTTGTTCTCAGTCACTTTTTCCAGCTTTAGATTTAATCTGACATGAGAGAAATAGGAAACATTTCAGAAAAAGGTTGGATAATTTGGACAAGGTTGGCGTAGCCAAATCCCATGAAACTATGTGTCTAGGAACTTTCTACGAATGGGAAGCTACTGCTGTTCCCTGTTTGGGTTTTAAGTGTGCAGGATGCAAGCTGTAGCACTTCCCAGGACTCTAGACAAGTTTGCTCATTGTTTCTATGAGAACAATGGTCTTGCATGACCTGGGCTGCTGGTTTACCTCTGCAGCCTCACCAGGTATCAGCTTGTGCTTTCTACTTCAGCCATGAGGAATGTCTCCCAGCATCTTGTGTGCTTCGTGCTCCTGGCCTTTGGATGTATCTCTGCCTGGAATGCTCCTCCTTCCTCCACTCCCCTTCACATAGTAAACTTCTACTCCTGTTTCACAGCTATAATTTCACACTTATTTGTGTGACTAGTTAATTCATACCTGTCTCCCCCATGAAATTGTAGTTACAGGAGGTCGAGGACCTGGTCTCCTTTTAAAATTATTTCTTTGGTACTTACTATAGTATCTGGAATAAGATCCTTAATATGTATTTACTGAGTAGACAAATCCATGAATGAATAAATGTCGATTGTCCTATGAGGGCAGGAACTCTGTCTTAGTAATTTGCTTATTTCTAGATCCTGGCACAGTGCCTGGCATACAACAGGTGCTCAATAAACATCTGGTGAATGAACGAGCATTGCTTCATACATGGCACCATGCCAGGCACTGTCCTTGACCTTGAGAGGGTGAGCATCTGCTTAGAGGGAGAATATATACTCAGAGGAAAGAAGAGTTTAATCGGGCACTGAGGGTAGAATTCTAAGTCAAATCTGAATTTGAATCCTGCTGGCTCCACCACTTTCTAGCAGTGTGGGTTTTAGCAAGTTGCTTAACCTCTTTGAGCCAAAGGTTTCTCATCTGTAAAATGGGATAGTAATAGTATCTACTTCTCTAAGAGTGACATGAACTAATTACATATGCAGTGTCTCACACAGTACTTGGTACAATGCAAGCACTCTAGCCAGGTTGGGTGTCATTATAATCAGTTTAGGAAATCTCTGTGCAATATTTTAAGTGCGGTGAGGTCATTGACAAACAGTATGACTCTAGACAAGTATTTTCACTTTTCTGGGTGTCAGTTTTCTACTGTGTAGAATGAAAGGATTGGTTGGGGTCTTTCCAGCTGTGATGGTCCGTGTAGTGCAGAGATAGCAAGATTAATAGGAGTGGCTATGATAGAGGAAGATTCCAGGAGTCACATCTGCAAGGTCAGGTAGAATTTATTTAGGGAGAGAATAGAATGTGGGACACGCCAGCCTGCGGAACAGTGTGTACAAAACCATGGTGGTGGAGAAGGAGCACGGGGCATTTGGAGAAGAGGTGATGGTGGGAGGGTGGTTCTTTAGGAGTGGTGGGAAAGGAGGAGTATAAAGCTACAACAGGTTCTTGAAGGGAGGGTGACCTGAAGAAGGAAGGTTTGGGGATAATATAGCTTGAGCCAGACAAATGGGGAAGAGGGCAGGGAGCTTGGAGTCAGGGAGACCAGCTAGGAGAATGTGTAGCCTCTAACACACACTGATGAAGGCCTGGGCTGGGATTTGGCAGAAGAAGTGAAAGGGAGGAGGAGAACTCACAGTGAATGAATGATATAGCTTGGTGGTAGAGCCAATAACAGGGATTGAAAGAGTTTTCTAGAATGCTTGTTGCCATTGACAGATGCATCCTTGTCCTTGAGAAAATTGAGTTGTGCTCTAGAAATGTGCATTAGTGATTGGCAACCCAGCAGCAGATTGAAAGCTGGCAGCCAGTGGGTGCAGAAAGAGGGAACAGAAGGAGAGGTTGACAGCCATCTCCCATGTCCAGCACCAGGGCAGACCCATGCAGTTCTGCACAGGTTTCTTGTAGCTGATGGGAGTAGACCAGGGGATTGCATAGGAGGCAGGGGCATGGTGTTAGAAATCCAGAATAGAAACAGGGGCAACTTTCTGGGCCGTAGGAGGGAGGCTTCCTTTATTTAACTGGCTGCCCTAGGGGAAACAGAAAGTCCCCAGGCCCCCATGAGTTCCAAGTAGGGTGGGGGTAGGTAGGTAATCTGGCCTGCAGCAGGTGACTTTGTGGCCCCAGTGGTGCCGCAGCTGTAGCCCATTGGCAGCACAGCACAGCACAGCAGTGGGAAGCTCTGTTTGGAGTATCTTTGGGTTCCAGAGTGGAGTAGTGAGGTGGGGGGTGCAGGGTAACAATGACATTTCAATCACGTGGACCTGTTTACAGCTGAGCTCTACCACTTACCAACCATGTGGTTGTAACCAAGTCACTAAACTTGCCTGAGCCTCAGGGTACTTATCCTCCGTAGGCAAGGATTGGCTGAATTAATTTATATAAAGCGTCTAACATATAGTAGGTGCTCAATAAACCCTAGACATACAAACTTTACAAAAGCTAGGACGAAGTTAGGCAGCTACATCCAAATGCCTGCTAAATCCAAATGCAACTAAAAAGGGAAGAGAAGTTCCTGTCCCCTCTGTTTTCTGTACAGCATAGACAGACCATAGCTGAAAATTCAAAAGGAAATGTCCCCCTTGCAAGGCCTCCTGAGGGCTGCAGTCTTCACTGTCTAGCTTTCAAGTATAAAACTAACCTTTTATTTAAGTAGCAAAACATCAGTTTGTATTTTAGCTATGGCAGTGCATTCCCAGGGTGTCAGCTAGTAGCCTAGTTACAAGCAAGGTTTCCTTTCTCTATCCTCGTTCAGAAGCTTCAGTTAGAGCAGAGGTTCTCTAGGTGTGGCTCCCGGACCAGCAGCACTGGCATCACCTGGGAACTTGTTAGAAATGAACATGCTTAGGCTCCACACTAGACCTACTGCATCAGAAACTCCAGGGAGTGGGGTCCGTGTCCCTCAGCCTTGTTTTAACAAAAGACCCCCAGGTAATTCTGATGTACATTAAAGTTTGAAAGCCTCTGAATCACAGTGTTGTGGACAATTAGAACTGTGTTTAAGTATGAGCAGTGCTAAGAAGCATATTGATAGAAAATTGAGCCAATGATTTTTTTCAGGGCTTAAAAGGGATGTTTTTGTGTGTGATGACACCTCAGTAAGGCTGTAGAAAGAAAAATGAAATGAAAATTTAAAAAGACATTTTTGTTCATTGTTTCTAATCCAGATATCCAAGCCTATTAAAACAGCAGTAAAGTAAGATTCAGTAGGGCACTTCTAAAGTTTCTAAAGGACATTGCCTTTAGAAATGCCCCTTAAAGGACATTCAGTATTAACTTCTAAAGTTCAAATTCCAAGTGTGGGGGCCGGGCACGGTGGCTCAAGCCTGTAATCCCAGCACTTTGGGAGGCCGAGGTGGGCGGATCACGAGGTCAGAAGATCGAGACCATCCTGGCTAACACGGTGAAACCCCATCTCTACTAAAAAAACACAAAAAAGTAGCCGGGCGAGGTGGCGGGCGCCTATAGTCCCAGCTACTCGGGAGGCTGAGGCAGGAGAATGACGTGAACCTGGGAGACGGAGCTTGCAGTGAACCGAGATAGCGCCACTGCACTCCAGCCTGAGCAACAGAACGAGACTCCGTCTCAAAAAAAAAAAAAAAATCCAAGTGTGGGATGGAAGGTTTGGGGTATTAGGCAATTGATAAGCTGTGTGTTTTTGCATTTAACCTTTAATAATGGAAAGCACTCAAAACAGTTTTCTTTTTCAGAACAGGAAAAGCTAAGACACCCCTCTTCTCTTCTGACTTTTTCAGAACAGTTTTCTAATTCCAGAGAAGAGCCTGGGCTCTGAGAATCATTCTCTTCATCTTATTTTCCATAACTTTGTCCTGGAAAATGCAGTCTGGGAGAAAGCATTTTAAATAGTAATCATCTGAGTCTAGTCCAGAGTTTGGAATCCAAGGGCAGGAGGATACTTTGTCATAAACAGGAGCAATAATACGTAGATAATGCAGTCGGTGGAGGAGAAGCCTGGCGCTGCTGTGGCTCCAGCTGTTCCTGGATTAGTTACTAGACCAAATGCTGCAAACTGGTCCATTGCTTTGCTTTGAGCAGCACCTTATTTTATTTAACCCCTGCATACACACTTAAGACATTGTATCCACATGTTTCTAATTCATTTACACTTCACTCATCAGCATGTGTTGGGTAAGCACCCTGCCACCTCCAAGTTTTATGAGCTGCCTTTACTAGGCTGCAATTCTTGAACAGGGATATCGCATATTCCACAAAAAAAAAAAAAAAAAAAAAAAAAGAAAGAAAAGAAAAGAAAAGAACTTGAGCCTGGGAAGTGAGGGCTTCAGTGCTCAACTTGAAGTGACCTTGTAAAGTTTGAATGGATCTGCAGCTAAACACAGATGTTACCTATTCTCCAGGAACAGCTTCACATGTTTATGCACGGAATCTCCTCTTTTCGTACCTCAATTTTTCTCCCCACTTAAATGAGAGCGGGAGAATGTGCAATTGTGGGAAAAGCTTGAACCTTGTTTCCTTCCACTTTTTGGCCCCTCCCTTCCTTCCCAAAGTCTCCTTCTTGCTGACTGAGAGCAAATGCAAACCTGTGCAGTAGCAAGGCTCCCTAAAATCCAAAACCTCAACACTTTAGCAACATTTTGCTTCCCTAGAAGACAGCATTCCCTTTTGCCAGTGTCTTCCACTTATGCAAAATTCCTAAGAAGACAGCAAGGAGTTTTGTAGTTTTTTGTTGATTTTGCATAGAGATGGGAGGGACCTCCCATTAATAATAACTGCACAGAAGGATTTTGTTTCTAAGAACCTGAATTGTTAGAGTTATTTTCTAGATTTTTTAAAAATTGATTTTTCAAGTTATGTGTGTATATGTTTTATAGAGTCAAATAGTTCTAAAAGTTTGCCCCTTCCCTAATCTTTCCTATTCCCCAACCATTTTAGCTGTTCTTCTGATTTTTACCTTATCTCTAAATAATGCTTACACTGTTAATTTGTTTTTTGTTTTGTTTTGTTTTGTTTTTTTTGGAGACAGAGTCTTGCTCTGTCGCCCAGGCTGGAGTGCAGTGGCACGATCTCTGCTCACCGCAAGCTCCACCTCCCGGGTTCACGCCATTCTCCTGCCTCAGCCTCCCGAGCAGCTGGGAGTACAGGTGCCTGCCACCTTGCCCGGCTAGTTTTTTGTATTTTTAGTAGAGACAGAGTTTCACCATGTTTGCCAGGATGGTCTCCATCTCCTGACCTCGTGATCTGCCCACCTCGGCCTCCCAAAGTGCTGGGATTACAGGCATGAGCCACCGCGCCCGGCTAATTCTGGGTTTTTACATTTTAAATTTGTTCTGTTGAAAATGAAGATCTTCATTAAACAACAGGTGCTGGAGAGGATGTAGAGGAATAGGAAGGCCTTTACGCTGTTGGTGGGAGTGTAAACTAGTTCAACCATTGTGGAAGACAGTGTGACAATTCGTTCCTCAAGGATCTAGAACTAGAAGTACCATTTGACCCAGTGATCCCATTACTGGGTATGTACTCAAAGGATTGTAAATCATGCTATTATAAAGACACATGCACACATATGTTTATTGCAGCGCCATTCACAGTAGCAAAGACTTGGAACCAACCCAAATGTCCATCAATGAGAGACTGAATTAAGAAAATGTGGCACATATACACCATGGAATATTATGCAGCCATAAAAAAGGATGAGTTCATGTCCTTTGTAGGGACGTGGATGAAGCTGGAAACCATCATTCTGAGCAACTGTCACAAGGGCAGAAAACCAAACACCGCATGTTCTCACCATAGGTGGGAATTGAACAATGAGAACACATGGACACAGGGTGGGGAACATCACACACCAGGGCCTGTTGTGGGGTGGGGGGATGGGGGAGGGATAGCATTAGGAGGAATACCTAATGTAAATGACGAATTAATGGGTGCAGCAAACCAACACAGCATATGTATACATATGTAACAAACCTGCACGTTGTGCACATGTACCCTAGGACTTAAAGTAAAATAATTTTTTAAAAACATAAAAAATGAAGATCTTGTCCTCTTTCATTATCCTCTCCCTAGACCTCACCATGCATACACACTCCCCATCCTACACCCTCTCAATATAATTGTCGTAATTTGGCTTAGATTAATAACCATTGCTTACAGTATGATGACTATGTACATGCACTTCACACTGGAGCCATGTGATATACTACCTTAGGTCAGATTTCCAGAGCACTGATCCTAAAGCAGAGATTTGTGCCCAGTGTTCCTTGGGGCACAACACTTGTGATGGATGTGGGAGGCAGGATTGGACAGAGGGAAAGTTGGGCTGTGATGCAGTCACACCAAGGCCTCAACTTGTCCTACAGGAAGCTCTGAGCAGGGAGAGCCCTGAAGAGTTACCAGCAATTGAGACAGGGTGGGCCTTTGTACCAGAGGACCAGTCATTAGATGGAGCTGTCCCTGGGGAGGAGCTTAACCTTGGGGGAGGCAGCTCCCTCAGGCATAGCGCAAGCTCCAGAAATTCACACCTATGAGCCAGCTCCTAACTGCTGGGGTGTGTGACTGACTGGGATTGGCAGGTAGGGGTAGGTTATCTTAGCACCATAGTGAAGCATCTACTACATATACTGGGATTATATTTCGTTTCCTGAAATCTGACTTCCTTTTGTTGATAAATACCTTTTGATTTTTAGTTTGCCTTCTTTTCTATGTACTTCATACTAATTCAACCCAAGCTCTTCTAAATTGTGTACATCATCTTTCAGTAGCTTCAAGTCTCAACATCTTAAAATCTCAATATCTCAAAATGTATTGGGTATTCTACGCATTTCATCTTGAAGAATTCTCTCCTGGAACTCTCTGACCTGCTCTAGTCTTTTCCTAGTGTACAGCTGTCTTGTTGAGAACTCCTTTCTTCCTAGTCCTGAACATTCTCTTTGCTTCTTTTTTTGGCTTAGATATTCTGTCTCCTGGATCCCACACGTTCTACTTTCTTGTTTACTCCTTTATTGTGGTAGTCTACATCCTCCTGTAAGGGTGCATGACAGGTAAATTGAGTGAGAATTGCATTTCTGAAATGCTTTATTTTCTCCTAAGGATTAATAATTTGACTAGATATGGAATGCTAATTTTGAAATGACTGTGCCTCAAAAATTATAAGGCATACTCAATTATTGTTCAGCCATCAAAGTTATTGTTGAGAAATCCAGTACTATTTTGTTTCTATTCAGGATGCTTTATTATCTTTTCTTTGTCCCAGTGTCTTGAAATTTCAAGTGATGTGACCTTCATGAGGGTTTATTTTTATCTATTTATTGGGAGACACTTCTTCATGGGTCTCTTGTACTCTTACAAGTCTTTGGAGTGTACCAAGAATGCAAGGCCTTGACCACCCTAAAATCGGATTATTTCTCAGGCTTGTATTTGCAGTGAGCAACCTTGAGGGATGAGATAAGTCTCCTTTCAGGACAAATAGTAGGGTTGCTTATTGCTTTCAATAAAAGCAATAGATCTCTCAACTTCAGTGTTCTTCAGCTGCAATACAAAGCCACTGTATATGCAGTATCCATGGGCCCTGCCCTTATGCATTGCCCTTGTGGGGTTTGGGGGCAAGGGAAACTGACACATACTAATGCTCACGCTGCTTGCTCTTGTTTATCGCTCACTCAGAAACCTTCTATCTTCTGTTTGTATCCATGAAACAGTAACAGGATAACTTATTGATTGTAAGTAGGGAAAGATCAAATCCCAGTCCTGACACCATTTTCCTGGGCACTTGATAGACTCCTGCAATCTGGAAACAGAAATTGTCTTGAGTTATTTATTTGATGATTTCCTGTGAATCTGGGAAACCAATTGCTTCTTTTCCTTTTTGTAAAATTACTTTATTGAAATAAAATTCATATATCATAAAATTCACCAGATTAGTTGTTTTAGTATATTCACAATTATGTAACTATTATCACGACATAATTGCAAACATTTTCCTTATCCTAAGAAGAAAGCCAATACCTATTAGCAGTCACTCCACATTATCCCCTTTCTTCAGGCCCTGGCAACCCCTAATTTACTTTCTTTCTCCATGGATTTGCATATTCTGGGCATTTCATGTGAATGGAATTATATAATATGTGGCCTTATATGATTGGCTTCTTTTACTTAGCATAATGTTTTGAAGATTTATCAATGCTACAGCATGTATCCATACTTTAATCCTTCCTGTTGTCAAATAATATTCCATTGTATGGATATACCACATTTTGTTTGTCCATTCACCAGTTGAGAGACATTTCAGTTGTTTCCCCTTTTTAGCTGTTATGAATAATGCTGCTGCTATAGTTTGATTGTTAGTGTCACCCCAGAATTCATATGCTGACACCTAATACTCAATGTGATATCATTAAGAGGTGGGACCTTTTGGAATTAAGTCATGAGGGCTCCAACCTCATCAATGGGATTAGTACCCTCATAAAAGAGACTTGAGTAAGCTCCCTTGCATCTTCTGATATGCGAGGATAACAGCAACAAGGTGCCATCTGTGAAGCAGACAGAGCCTTCACCAGACACTGAATCTTTTGGCACTTTGATGTTGGACTTCCCAGCCTCTGGAACTGAGAGATACATTTCTGTTGTTTTCTTTCTCTTTCTCTTTCTTTCTTTTTTTTTTTTTTTTTTTTTTTTTTTGAGACGGAGTCTCGCTCTGTCGCCCAGGCTGGAGTGCAGTGGCCGGATCTCAGCTCACTGCAAGCTCCGCCTCCCGGGTTCACGCCATTCTCCTGCCTCAGCCTCCCGAGTAGCTGGGACTACAGGCACCCGCCACCTCGCCCGGCTAGTTTTTTGTATTTTTTTTAGTAGAGACGGGGTTTCACCGTGTTAGCCAGGATGGTCTCGATCTCCCGACCTCGTGATCCGCCCGTCTCGGCCTCCCAAAGTGCTGGGATTGCAGGCTTGAGCCACCGCGCCCGGCCTTTCTTTCTCTCTCTTTCTTTCTTTCTTTCTTTCTCTCTCTCTCTCTCTCTCTCTTTCTTTCTTTCTTTCTTTCTTTCTTTCTTTCTTTCTTTCTTTCTTTCTTTCTTTCTTTTCTTTCTTCCTTCCTTCCTTTCCTTTCTTTCCTTTCTTGTTTTTTTTTTTTTTTTTTTTGAGACAGAGTCTTGCTTTGTCACCCAGGCTGGAGTGCAGTGGCGCTATCTCGGCTCACTACAACCTCTGCTTCCCAAGTTCAAGCAGTTCTCCTGCCTCAGCCTCCTGAGTTGCTGGGATTACAGACGTGTGCAACCATGCCTGGCTAAGTTTTGTATTTTTATTAGAGGCAAGGTTTCATCATGTTGGCTAGGCTGGTCTCGAACTCCTGATCTCAAGCAATCTGCCCACCTCGGCCTCCCAAAGTGCTGGGATTACAGGTGGTGAGCCACCATGCCCAGCTTTTTCTGTTGTTTATAAATGACATAATCTAAGGTGTTTTGTTATAGCAGCCCAAACAAAGACAACTGTTATGAATAGTTATGTACACATTTTTGTGTTAACGTAGGTTTTCATTTCTTCTGAGTATAAACCTAAAAGCAGAGTTGCTGGGTCATGTGGTAACTCTATGTTTAACATTTTGAGGAACTGCCGTATATTTTCCAAAAGGGCAATTTGATTTTAGAGTCCCACCAGCATTGTGTAATGGTTCTAATTTCTCCACATCCTTGTCAACACTTGTCATTCTGTCTTCTTTATTTTAGCCATCGTAGTGAGTGTGAAGTAGTATCTCATTGTGGTTTTGTTTGTATGCCCCAAATGACTATTGATGTTGAGCATCTTTTCATGTGCTTATTAGCCATTTGTGTATCCTCATTGGAGAAATGTTTATTCAAACACTTTGTCCATTTTAAAAATGGGGTTGTCTTTATATTGCTGAGTTATAAGAGTTATTTACAGATTCTGGATACAAGTCTCTTATGTGATATACAATTTGCAAAAATTTTGTCCCATTCCATGCGTTGTTGTGTCATTTTCTCAATGAAGTATTATGATGAAGTTCAATTTATTTATTTATTGTCACTTATTCTTTTGATATCATATCATCTGAGAAACCATTGCCAAATCCAGGATCACGAGGATTTATACCCATTTTCTTCTAGGAATTTTATAGTTTTAGTTTTTACATTAAGGTTGATGATCCATTTTGAGTTATCTTTTGTATATGGTATGAGGTAGGGATCCAACTTAATTCTTTTGCATGGTAGATATGCAAAGTTATCCTGCTGTCATTTGCTGCAAACAGTGTTTTTTCCCTATTGAATTGTCTTGGCACCTGTGTCAAAAATCAATTGACCATAAATGTAAGGGTTTATATCTAGACTCTTAAGTTCTATTCATTATCTATGTGTTTAGCCTTATGAAAATACCACACTTACTGTTGATTTGTAGGAAGTTTTAAAATCAGGAAATATGAATCCTCCAGCTGTTTTTCTTTGGTCCCTTGCATTTTTGTGTGAATTTTAGGATTACCTTCAGAAAAATAAAAGGCCATTTGGTAGTTTGTGTTTAATCTGTAGATCAATATGGGAGAGTATTGCCATCTTAACAATGTTAAATCTTTAGATCCAAGAAAATGTGATATCTTTCCATTTGTTTAGATCTTCCTTAATTTATTTCAACAATATTTTGAGGTTTTCAATAAATAAATCTTCTTCAATTAAACTTATTCTTAAATATTTTTATTATTTTTAATGCTATTTTAAATTGAATTTCTTTTGCAAGTTCATTTTCAGAATACTCATTGATAGTAAATAGAAATACAATTAAGAGGTAGGGTCTCACTATTTTGCCCATGCTGGTCTCAAACTCCTGGCCTCAAGTGATTCTCTTGCCTTTGACTCCTGAAGTTACAGGTTACACGCATGAGCACTGTTCCTGGCCCTCAAAGTATTTTCTAATTTTCCTGTGTTTTTTTTTTCTTGATTCTTTATTTAGGAGTATGTTGTTTAATTTCCATGTATTAAAAAGTTACGCAATTTTTTTCTGCTATTTTTTATTTCATTCAGTTGTGGTCAGAGAACACACTTTTCATTATTTTGATATTTTAAAATTTATTAGAGTTTGTTTTATAACCCAACATTTATTCCCTCCTGGAGAATGTTTCATGTGCACTTGAGAAGAATGTGTATTCTGCTACTGTTGGGTGGAGTGTTCTATAGCTATCTGAGTCTAATTGCCTTATAGTGTTGTTCAAGTATTCTCTATCTTTATTGATCTTCTATAGATATCTCAGTCTAATTGGTTTATAGTGTTGTTCAAGTATTCTATTTCCTTATTGATCTGCTGTAGATATCTAAGACTAATTAGTTTATAGTGTTATTCAAGTATTTCAATATTGATCTTCTGTCTCATTGATCTATTTATTATTGAAAGTGGGATATCCAAGTTTGAAACTACTGTTGTATTATTGTCTCTTTCTTCTTTCAATTCTGTCAGGTTTGTTTGTTTGGGGTGTGTGTGTGTGTGTGTGTGTGTGTGTGTGCATGTTTGAGATGGAGTCTTGCTCTGTCACCCATGGCTGGAGTGCAGTGGCATGATCTCGGCTCACTGCAACCTCCGCCTCCCAAGTTCAAGCAATTCTCTTGCCTCGGCTTCCCAAGTAGCTGTGATTACAGGCACATGCCACCACGCCTGGCTAATTTTTGTATTTTTTGATAAAGATGGGGTTTTTCCATGTTGGCCAGGCTGGTTTCAAACTCCCGATCTCAGGTGATCAGCCCACCTTGGCCTTCTAAAGTGTTGGGATTACATGCATGAGCCACCGTACCCAGCCTGTCAGTTTTTACTTTATGTATTTAGGGGCTTGATTGTTATGTCTTCCTGATGGATTGACTCTTTTATTATTATAAAATGTTCTTATCTCTAGTAACAATCTTTGACTTAAAGTCTACTTTGTCCAAAATATTAGTAGAGCTGCTCTAGCTGCCTTTTGCCTTTTGCTTTTATGGAAGAGTTGATTTTCAGAGGCACTGACAGCCATTCTGGAAAGCAGAACCTCTAACTACTTCTTACAACTCTTAGACATAGTTGTTCCAGTTTTAGGTCTGCTTTCTCCCCCATTTCCAAAGTTACCTTTTGGAGACTCTGTAATACTGCGTAGCTTTGCTGCTTTTATTGCTGCTTAGGATCAGCTTTCTTGGGTTGGCTTAGTCATTACGATGAGTCCTTCTGCTTTCAGGTTTCCTAAATTTTGTAACCGTTAACTCCTTCTCTATTTTCTTTTTCTTTTGAGTTTATTACTTTTTAAAAAAATCTTCACTACTATATCAATGGCTTTTCCAAGGAAACAGAATTCAATAAGTGATTTAAATTTGTATTCAAGGGTAAACTCTTTAGCTTTTAGTTGCTTTACTCTTAGTAACCTAAATTTTCTTGTATAGTCACCAGCATTTTTTTTTTCATGATTAGAGGGCTTTTAAATATCAGGGCTCCAGATACCTGGTAATATCCCAAATTTAATTAGAGTGCCTATATTTGGGGTTATATTATCTTTTAATTTCAGGCGTGGGATCTGAATATCTTTGATTCAAAATAAGAGTCAGCTGCTTCCAAGTTGGCTCACTGCTTGGTTTTCCTCAGAGCAATGATTCCCAAACTTGACCATGTCCTAGACCTCATCCCCAGAGTTTCTGATCCAGGATGTCTGGGGTGAGGCCCAAGAATTTGGATTTTTAGCAAGTACACAGGTGATGCTGGTGCTGCTGGTCCCAGGACCACAGTAAGAACCACTGCTTTAGTGTGTGGACGGTGAAATGTTCATTTAGAGGCAGGGAGGACATTCAGGAAGCAGATGAGAACAAAGAAGGAGAGAAACAGAGAGAAGTTGGTGCCCACTTCCTCTTATCCCATTGCTTCCAGCTTGTGGCACCCCTTCTGTTTTCCCCCTTTCCCTGCACCAACAAAACCTGACAAAATCTGCTTAGAGAAGAGTCTCCTGGCATCAGAATTGTACTTTACTTAAAGGCCAAAAAAAAAAAAAAAAAAAGAATAAGGTGAATATCCATGCAAAACCTTAATTTGAAACCCTTCAAAGGTTGTTGTTGTTGTTTTTGAAATGGGATCTTGCTCTTGCTCTGTCATGCAGGCTGGAGTGCAGTGGTAGAATCACAATTCATTGCAGCCTCAAACTCCTGGGCTCAAAGGATCCTTTCGCCTCAGCCTCCTGAGTGGCTGGGACTACAGGCGTGCACCCTCACGCCCAGCTAATTTTTTTTTTTTTTTTTTTTTTTTGTAGAGACAGGGTCTCATTATGTTGTCCAGGCTGGTCTCGAACTCCTGGGCTCAAGCAGTCCTCCTGCTTCAGCCTCCAATAGCGTTGGCATTACAGACATGAGCCACTGTGCCCAGCCCAAATGTATTTTCATGAGGAATTTTAAAGGAGTTGGGGGCTGGGGGCAGAGGCTTATGCCTGTAATCCTAGCACTTTGGGAGACCAAGGCAGAAGGATCACTTGAGACCAGGAGTTCAAGACCACCCTGGGCAACATGGCAAAACCCCATCTCTACAAAAAATACAACAATTAGCTGGGTGTGGTGGCGCACACCTGTAGTCCCAGCTACTCAAGAGGCTGAAATGGGAGGAGGGCTTGAGCCTGGGAGGTCAAGATTGCAGTGAGCCAAGAATGCACCACTGCACTCCAGCCTGAGTGACAGAACGAGACCCTATCTCACACAGACACAAAGGTGGGGGCAGTGGGTAGGAAGTCTATGCAGGGTCTAGAGAAGTCATTACATAATTTTATGAGAAGAACTAGGGTGAGTATTTTCTAAGGCAACAGGATGCTAGGCAGTTTTGTTAAGAAGTCCCTTGTCCTCAGGTTTCAGTTATCTCCTAGTTGCAAGTGTGAGAAGGCGGATGCAGTGTCCCCAGTGTCTACTGGTGGGAGGAGCCCAGAGTTAAGGCTATTCCTCTGGGCTCTTTTCTTGTGGCCATTTGGAGATTCTACTGTAATTGTCTTGTGTTTAGCTTTTTTTGTTGTTTTTTTTTCCCTCAGAATGTTCTGCAGTATGTTTGCAAATATTGAGGAATAAAATTGTGGCCCCAAAAGATAGTATCTCAAAGGATAGAGATAGTTGGGAGGAAGCCAAGAGAAGTGAGGACCCCAAACCCTTTCTCAGATGAGGCTGCCTTTCACAGGCACTTTTATTACTTACAGTGCAACGCACCTGGATAGTTCTAGTGCTTGAGAAAGTCAGGAGCTGGGGAGAGAGGGAATAGGGTCTTGATAGATGAAATGAGAAAGCAAGTTGTGGGAGATGAGTTTTGCCTCCAACTTGTCACTTCCTTTCTTAAGCCTGTGTTTTAATCTATCAAATGATTTGGTTTGAAATAAATCCCAAAGGTGCTTCCATTTTGGTATTCTTTTATTTCCCCCCCCCCCCGCCAAATAACCTCTTACATCTTTTGGGCAGCCAAGGGAAGAAACCAGGTCTCTTGACTTCTAAGATAGAGCTCAGAGTACCTAGATGATGCAATCATCCGGAACCATGTGGTCCTAGAGGCTCCATGTTATTTCCTGTTAGAGGTTTTCACTGACTTTGGAATAGAAGGAAGTTTATTGCTATGACAGTCAGGCAGCCACACTGGGGAAATATGCTGTATCGTGTTGTGTAGGAAAAAGTCAGTATTATCCAATCTGGTAATCTGATTTTAGACAGCCTGGAACAGGCTATGGCTGAGCAAAGCATTAGTCTTGTCTCCAAAACAGTTTTTTTTTGTTTTTTTTTAAATCCGTGTGTACTTGGCTTGTCTGTCTCTTTCAGATATAGAAATATATCTTGCCTGAAATTTATTTTCATTCTTATTTTGGAAGCAACTAAATTGTTCTGAGATGTTCCTTGTAGCAGTAATTAATTTAGCATTTACTGAGCACTGTCTGTGTGCCAGGCTTGGTATGAAGTGATAGAAATGTAGAGAAAGACTCTGAGGTAGGGAAATATATCTAGCAGGAGGAGGGGAGAGAAAGACAAGGGGGAGAAAAGGCTGATATTCATTTATCCATCCCTTGTTTTATTCCTCAGAGGTTTGTTTAGCATTTGCTATGTGCCAAGCTCTGTGCTGGGTTCCTGGGATACAAAAGTGAAGAAGACAGAGACATCCTGTATTACCGCAAAACCACACTGCAACATAGCATGGTTAGCCCTGAAATAGAGGAGGACACATCAACCTGAGAGGGGGTAAAAGTACAGGTGGGATCCAGATTCGTGGAGGACTTCCTGAGGAGGTGACCTGGAAATGCAAACAAAGTACAAATGCAGGCCAACCAAGTGAGGGAAGGAACAGTTAAGCAACGGCTACAGACAGGGAGTGCTTAGTTGTGTGTAGAATGTGTATTTAGGAATGTGAATTTAAGGAAGAACAGGAGGAAATGAGGCCATAAAGGTAGGCGAGGTTCCGCTCTTGAAAGAGGTTTTATCCATCGCTTAGAACTTTGAACTTCAACCTAGAGTGATGGAGAAGCCACTTAAATATGTCATAATGGAGGAATTATTACAGGAAGCTGCAGCCATTTAAAAAGGCATACAGATGATATAACCATGCAGATATTAAGTTTAAAAAGCAGAATATGGCTGGGTGTGGTGGCTCATGTCTGTAATCCCAGCACTTTTGGAAACTGAGGTGGGTGAATCACTTGAGGTCAGGAGTTCAAGACCAGCCTGGCCAACATGGTGAAACCCTGTCTCTACTAAAAAATACAAAAAAAAAAAAAAAATCAGCTGGCTGTGTTGGCAGGCACCTGTAATCCTAGCTACTCGGAAGGCTGAGGCAGGAGAATCACTTGAACCCGGGAGGCAGAGGTTGCTGTGAGCCAAGATCGCGCCACTGTGCTCCAGCCTGGGTTACAGAGTGAGACTTGTGAACATAAAAATCGTGTGCTCACTATGATTGCTGATATATGAAATATATTTAGGTTGGTGCAAAAGTAATTGTGACATTACTTTTGGACCAACATAATTAATTATGACAATGGCAAAGCATGGGAGGATGTCTAAAAGTAGAATCTGTTACTTGCATGGCGAGAGTCTTTAAGAATTCCTTTATAATATTCACTCAGCATTGTATCACTACTATATGCAAATAGATCAAGATACAATCCCTTCCCTCTGTCATCGAATATGGGGAGAGCTGATAACTTTCATGCACTTTTAAAGAGTGTGTGATTGTGAAATGTCTAGAATAGGCAAATCAATAGAGACAGAAAGTAGATTGGTGGTTGCCAAGATCTAGGGGGAGCGAGGAATTGAAATGACAGCTCACAGGCACAGGGCTTCTTTTTGAGCTGATGGAAATGTTCTGGAATTATATAATGGTTGTGGTTGGACATACAACCTTATGAATATACAAAGACTTATTGAACTGTGTAGTTGGTTAAAATGCTTAATTTTATGTTATATGAATTTTATCTCAATAAAAATTATAGGAAGAAAAAAGGTGTTGATTCCACAGAGATGATATTGCTTATACCTCACCTTTATTTTATTTTATTTTGGTAGTGAAAGGCAATCGCAAATGTGAATTGAACTGCCAGGCAATGGGCTACCGCTTCTATGTACGGCAAGCTGAGAAGGTCATCGATGGCACCCCTTGTGACCAGAATGGCACGGCCATCTGTGTGTCTGGGCAGTGCAAGGTAAGTGCCCCTGAACTAGGGTGAATTCTTAGGGTGTTTGATCTGTGACTGCTGACTCTATTGTTTTCCAGGGAGGGACTAGGCTGCTAGCTGCCCCCAGCCCACGTCGGAGCCACTGAACCATGCGCTCTGGGAGGAGTGGGCTGAGATAGGGCTGCTTGGTCAGCCCTGACTGTGCTTTTGATCTTTGGGCGTCACTAGGTCCCACTCTAGCATTTTCATTATTAAGTGAGTTATGTTGACACCACATGCTTCACAAGGGACACGGCAATCTTTGCTAGTTGGATCTGGAGCTCCTTCCTTGCCTATGAAACAGAGGTTATGGAAAGGACACTGCTGGTTAAATCAAGAAATGCTTGGCGTCATGAGGGTGGCATTTTAAGGGAATGGCATATTTTATCTTGCCTCTCCCCAGAAGGGGCAGGCTTCCAAAGGAAAGTTGATTCGTGCCTTTTATAGCAGAAGTTGTACTTTAAACAGGAAGTTTTCAACCTCCTTGGGCTTCTGAAGTCTGTTCCAGGAACTCCCCGCCTGGCGTTCTGCAAACATTCTGGGCTTGAGAGAATCCTTGTGGGATGTTCAGTGTTGACAGAAAGCACCATTTGGTTAAAAATCGGCATCTTAGATGAAATGGCACAAATTCTGTAGCCACATTAATTTGCGCTTGGACTTCTACCCTCCTTTCATCTACATACGTATTAGTGGAGCTAAGCTTTAGCAGGTAAATGACTCTGGAGCCCAAACGAAGAGTCTATCTTAATTAGCACTCTATAGCTAGCTGGCAGACCGAGTTTTATCACAGGAAGAGCTCTTTGGCTATAACACCTGGAAGTTCCTATTATACTTTGAATATAAATTGCTACAGTGTTTAATATTAGGGATATTGAGGTGTGATTTGTGAGCACAGCCTACCCTCCCAATAACATTTTGAATGAGGAGGTTTCAAATAGGATGCAAAATAACTTATAAAGCAGGATTGATATTCTCAGATTTTAAAAAAGTATATTTTTAATTATTATGAGTATGTAATGGATGTATATATTTATGAGGTATATGTGATATTTTCATATAGGCATACAGTGTGTGATCAAATCTGGGTAACTGGGGTATTCATCACCTCAAGCTTTTATCATTTCTTTGTATTAGGAACATTCCAGTGCTACTCTTTTATTTTATTTTACTTTATTTATTTATTTTTTGAGGTGGAGTTTCACTCTTGTTGCCCAGGCTGGAGTGTAATGGCATAATCTCAGCTCACTACAGCCTCTGCCTCCTGGGTTCAGGTGATTCTCCTGCCTCAGCCTCCTGAGTAGCTGAGATTACAGGCTCACGCCACCACACCCAACTAATTTTTTGTATTTTTAATAGAGACGGGGTTTCACCATGTTGGCCAGGCTGGTCTTGAACCCCTAACCTCAGGTGATCCACCCACCTTGGCCTCCCAAAGTGTTGGGATTACAGGCGTCAGCCACCTTGCCCAGCCTCTACTCTTTTAGTTATCTTAAAATATACAATAAATTATTGTTAGCTATAGTCACCCTATTGTGCTACCAAACACTTGATCTTACTCATTCTAACTGTATTTTTTTGCCCATTAACCATCCTCACTTTATAACCCTGTCCCTACTACCCTTTCCAGTCTCTGGCAACCGTCATTTCACTCTCTGTCTTCAGGAGTTCAATTTTGGTTTTTTTAGCTCCCACATATGAGTGAGAACATGTGCTATTTGTCTTTGTATGCCTGGCTTATTTCAGTTGACAGAATGTCCTTCAGTTCTATCCATGCTATTGCAAATGACAGGATTTTGTTCTCACATTTTGAATGCAAGTTCAGAAAGGAACAAGGTGTCACTTGATATCTGATGTGTATGAAGTATCTTTGGAAGAGCAAACCCTGAAAGAATTAGGATGCGGCATAGAAGAGACAGGAAACATCATGGGAAACATCATAGCCTCCAATTTTCCACTCCTTTGGAAAAACCACTGGTTTTCACACATCGTCTCGGAGCTTCAGCGTCCTCAGAAAATACCCAAGGGCATTCTCTTAGAGTTTTATGATCTCCAACTTTTATGTTCTCTGTTTCTAAATGTTACTGAACTAAAATGATGGGCCTGATAGCAATCTAGCTTTATCTTTCAGATCCCAAATCAACTGTTTAATTTCCTGAATACAGGTGCACACTGCTAAGGAATGGTGAATGTAATGGTAGAGTATAATGGTTACAAACCTGCCCCCCGAAGTCGAATTGCGTGGGTTCAAGTCATGCCTCTTCCACTGATTTACTGTGTGATTTTGTAAAAGTTACTTAAGCTCTCTGTGCTTCTGTGAATCATCTAAAAAATGAGGAGGATGGTACCTATGTCCTGTGTTGTGGTGAAGAGTCATGACCCTATAACAGGGTCTGGCATTCAGTAAGCATACTGGCATTTATTAGTATTATCACTGCGTATGCCTACATATATACCATTGTACCTGGATTTTCTATGCAAAAGTATTTGCCTTTTCTTGTTATAGATTTGTCAGATACAGATGCTCTTTTGGCTCAGCACTCTCACGCTATAGGGTGAATCACTGGGGGATTGCAGATTCTGATTCAGTAGGGCCTGGGGAACGGCCTGGGAGTCTGCTTTTCTAACAAACTTCCATGTGATATTGATGCTGCTGGTCCCTGGATCGTATTTTGAGTAGCAAGGTTTTAAGGGACACTGATGAAAATATAGTTAACAAAGATCCAGAAATATAAATATATGGTGGTGAGATGACTTGGAAGGAATATGAAATGTGGTCTCTTCACTGGGAGAGCACGTTTTCTTAGTATTTCATTAAATGTCTATTAGCTGATGATACAAAAGAAAAGCAAACACTTATAAGGACATGGGTATGGATTCTTACTAATTGATGAAAAACATTCAAACTTTATGGCAACACAGTTTGCAGATAATAATTGCTAAAAGCCTGAAACAGACATTTTCCAGGATGTGAGTATATTAATAGGGTTCTGATGCTACTAGGACTATGTGGATGCTACTTTGCATTTGTTCTCCGCATTTGCCTGAAGTTCCCTCATTGAAGTTGTTGGAACCACTGTCCTCTCTAAAACTTCAGTTTAAATAATCAGAAGTACATTTGCTTCCCAGGCTGAACTTCTGTTTACTTTGCAACTTTCAAAGGGTGACATGTCCTGTTCTAAATATTTGATTGGATGCCCAGAATTCAAATTGATTTCTCCACCTCTCTGACTTGTGGCTGAGAAAGCCGTCGCTCGCAGACAGTTTTCCCTAAGATGTGTGTCTGCATCTGAAATAGTGACACAAAGCCTCTCCTGGCCACATAGAGTTGAAAGAAATAGGCAGGCTTGCAAGAAAAGTTAATGAAAGGTGACAAGCATTGCATAATAATATGAGCCAAGTCTACAAAAGAGTCCTCATGAGAGGAGGGCACTGTCCTCACATCGAGCCAAGTAAAGGTCCCAGGCCCACCCATTGCTGGCTTGAATGCTCTGTTTCAGCTCAAGCTAGAGCCTGTGTTTACCCAGTTCTGGAGCTCCCTGTGTTTCATTTATTCTTTCAAAATTCTTAATTTATCACTTTTGTGGGCACATAATAGATAGAGTACATGAGATAATTTAATACAGGCAGACAATACGTAATAATCACATCAGAGTAAATGGGGTATCTATCCCCTCAAGCGTTTATCCTTTGTGTTATGAATGATCCAATTATACTCTGAGTTATTTTAAAATTACATTGTTATTGACTATAGTCACCCTGTTGTGTTATCAAATACTAGATATTATTTATTCTTTCTATTTTTTGTACCCATTAACTATCCCCACCTCCCCCTTAACCCCCACTACCCTTCTAGCCTCTGGTAACCATCATTATCCTCTCTATCTCCATGAGTTCAATTGTTTTAATTTTTGGCTTCCACAAATAAGTGAGAACACGGCAAGTTTGTCTTTTTTCTTTTCTTTTTTTTTTTTTTTTTGTTTAGATGGAGTCTTGCTCTGTTGCCTAGGCTGAAGTGCAATCTTGGTTCATCGCAGCCTTCGCCTTAGGCGGTTCAAGCCACTCTCCTGTCTCAGCCTCCCGAGTAGCTGGGATTACAGGCATGTGCCACCACACCCGGCTAATTTTTGTATTTTTAGTAGAGACAGTGTTTTGTCATGTTGGCCAGGCTGGTCTCGAACTCCTGACCTCAGGTAATCCAGCCGCCTTGGCCTCCCAAAGTGCTGGGATTACAGGTGTGAGCTACCTCACCCAACCCGAAGTTTGTCTTTTTGTGCCTGGTTTATTTCACTTAGCATAATGACCTCCATTTCCATCTATGTTGTTGCAAATGACAGGATCTCATTCTTCTTTGTGGCTAAATAGTACTTTATTGTGTATATGTACCACATTTTCTTTATACATTCATCTGTTGATGGACACTTAAGTTGATGCAAATCTTGGCTTTTGTGACTAGTGTTGCAATAGACATGAGTGTGCAGATATCTCTTCAATATACTGATTTCTTTTCTTTGGGGTATATGCCTACCAGTGGGACTGCTGGATCACATGGTAGCTCTATTCTTAGTTTTTTGAGGAACCTCCAAACTGTTCTCCATAGTGGTTATACTAACTTACATTCCTACCTACAGTGTAAGAGGGTTCCCTTTACTCCACATCCTCACCAATATTTGTTATTGCCTCACTTTTAGTGAGTTATTCACTCACATTTGAACTGGGGTGAGATAATATCTCATTGTGGTTTGGATTTGTATTTCTCTACTGATCAATGATGTTGAGTAGGTTTCCATATACCTGTTTTCCATCTGTATGTCTTCTTTTGAGAAATGTTTATTCAAATCTTTTGCCCCTTTTAAAATCAGATTATTAGACATTTTTCCTATAGAGTTGTTTGAGCTATTATATATTCTGTTTATTAATCCCTTGTCAGATGGGTAGTTTGCAAATATTTTCTCACATTCTGTGGGTTGTCTCTTCACTTTGTTGATTATTTTCTTTGCTGTGCAGAAACTTTTTAACTTAATGTGGTCTGATTTGTCCATTTTTGCTTTGGTTGCCTGTGTTTGTGGAGTATTACTCAAGAAATCTCTGCCTAGTTCTATGTCCCAGAGAGTTCCCCCAATGTTTTCTTGTAGAAGTTTCATAGTTTGAGGTCTTAGATTTAGGTGTTTAATCCATTTGGGTTTGATTTTTATATATGGTGAGAGATAGAGTTTAGTTTCATTCTTTTGAATATGGATTTCCAGTTTTCCCAGCACCATTTTTTTGAGGAGACTGTCCTTTTTCTAATGTATGCTCTTGACCCCTTTAATGAAAACTCTTTAATGAAAATGAGTTCACTGTAGATGTGTGGATTTCTTTCTAGGTTCTCTATTCTGTTCCATTGGTCTATATGTCTGTTTTTATGCCAGTACCATGCCGTTTTGGTTACTATTGCTCTGCAGTATAATTTGAAATCAAGTAATGTAATTCCTCCAGTTTTCTTCATTTTGCTCAGGATTGCTTTGTCTATTCTTAATCTTTTGTGGTTCCATATAAATTTTAGAATTGTGTTTTTCTATTTCTGTGAAGAATTTCACTGGTATTTTGATAGGTATTACATTAAATCTGTAATTTGCTTTGGTTTTATGGACATTTTAACAATATTACTTCTTCCAATCCAGGAACACAGGATATCTTTCCAATTCTTTTGTGTCCTCTTCAACTTCTTTCATCCAGGTCCTTTTTTTTTTTTTTTTTTTTTTGAGATGGAGTCTCGCTCTGTTGCCCAGGCTGGAGTGCAGTGGCTGGATCTTGGCTCACTGCGAGCTCCGCCTCCCGGGTTCACGCCATTCTCCTGCCTCAGCCTCCCGAGTAGCTGGGACTACAGGCACCCGCCACCTCGCCCGGCTAGTTTTTTGTATTTTTTAATAGAGACGGGGTTTCACCGTGTTAGCCAGGATGGTCTTGATCTCCTGACCTCATGATCTGCCCGTCTCGGCCTCCCAAAGTGCTGGGATTACAGGCTTGAGCTGCCGCGCCCAGCCTCATCCATGTTTTATAGTTTTCATTGTAGATCTTTTACTTCTTTGGTTAATTCCTGGGTATTTTATTTGTAGTTGTTATGAATGGGATTAGTTTTTAAATTTATTTTTCAGCCGGGCGCGGTGGCTCAAGCCTGTAATCCCAGCACTTTGGGAGGCCGAGACGGGTGGATCACGAGGTCAGGAGATCGAGACCATCCTGGCTGACACGGTGAAACCCCGTCTCTACTAAAAATACAAAAAATTAGCCGGGCGAAGTGGTGGGCGCCTGTGGTCCCAGCTACTCGGGAGGCTGAGGCAGGAGAATGGCGGGAACCCGGGAGGCGGAGCTTGCAGTGAGCTGAGATCTGGCCACTGCACTCCAGCCTGGGCGACAGAGCCAGACTCAGTCTCAAAAAAAAAAAAATAAATAAATAAATAAATAAATTTATTTTTCAGATTGTTTGCTGTCGGCATATAGAAATATGTATGTTTGCTGTTCCCATATAGAAATGTTACTGTTTTTTGGATGTTGATTTTGTATTTTGCAACTTTACTGAATTTGTTTATCAATTCTAATCACTTTTGGTGGAGTCTTTAGTGTTTTCCAAATATAAGATTATATCATCTGCAAACAAGGGTAATTTGACTTCATCCTTTCCAATTTGGATGGCCTTTATTTCTTTCTCATATCTGATTGTTCTGGCTAGGACTTCCAGTACTACATTGAATAACAGTAGTGAAAGTGAACATCCTTGTCTTGTTCCAGATCTTAGAGGAAAGGCTTTTGGTTTTTCAGTATGAAACTGGCCATGGGTCTGTCATATACGACTTTATTATGTTAAGGCATGTTCCTTCTATACCCAAGTTTTTCAGAGTTTTTATCTTGAAGGGATGTTGAATTTTATCAAATGCTTTTATTAGCATCAATTGAAAGGTCATATGGTTTTTGTTGTTCATTCTGTTGCTATGAGATATGACATTGATTGATTTGCCTATGTTGAACCATCCTTGCATCCCTGGGATGAATCGCACTTGGTTCTGATGAATGATATTTTTATTGTGTTGTTGAATTTAGTTACTAGTTTTTTTCTGAAGGATTTTTGCATCATGCATTTGGAATTATTCCCTGCTCCTCTATTTTTTAGAATAGTTTGAATAAGAGTTGTGTATTTAATCTTATTTAAATGTTTGGTAAAATTCAGCAGTGAAGCCAATGGGTCCCAATCTTCTTTACTGGGAGACTTTATATTACTGTTTCTATCTCATTACTTGTTATTGGTCTGTTCAAGTATTGGATTTCTTCATGGTTTAATCTTGATAGGTTGTATGTATCTAGGAATGTTATTCATTTATTCTACACTTTCCAGTTTATTGACATATAGTTGCTCATAGTAGTCACTATTGATACTTTGAATTTCTGTGGTATCAGTTGTAATGTCTCCTTTTTTAGCTCTGATTTTATTTGAGTCTTCTCTCTCTTTTTCTTAGTCTGAGTAAAGGTTTGTCCATTTTATCTTTTCAAAAACTAACTTTTCATTTTGTTGACCTTTTGCATTGTTTTCTTCATTTCAATTTCATTTATTTCTGCTCTGATCTTTATTATTTCTTTTTCTTTTTCTTTTTCTTTTTTTTTTAGACAGAATCTTGCTCTGTTGCTGAGGCTAGAGTGCAGGGGCATGATCACAGCTCACTGCAACCTTGACCTCCAGGCTCAAGCAGTTCTCCCAGCTCAGCCTCCTGGGTAGCTGGAACTACAGGTGCATGCCACCACACCTGACCAATTTTTAAAATTTTTATAGAGATGGGATCTCGCTATGATGCCTAGGCTGGTCTTGAACTCCTAGGCTCAAGCAGTTCTCCTGCCTCAGCCTCCCAAAGTGCTGGGATATAGGCATGAGCACTGTGCCTGGCCTATTATTTATCTTTCACTAATTTGGGGTTTTTTTCTTGTATTTCTACTCTTTAAGATGCATCAATAGGTTCTTTATTTGAAGTTTTTCTACTTTTTTGATGTAGGTGCTTATAGGTATAAACATCCCTCTTAGTACTGCTTTCAGTGTATCCCATAGATTTTGGTGTGCTGTTTCCATGATCATTTGTTTCAAGAAATTTTTCAATTTTCTTCTTAATTTCTTTATTGACACACTAATCATTCAGGAGCAAATTGTTTAATTTCCATGAGTTTGTATAGTTTCCAAAATTCCTCTTGTTATTATTTTCTGGTTTTTTTCCATTGTGGTCAGAGAAGACACTTGATATTATTTCTGTGTTTTTGAATGTTTTAGGACTTGTTTGGTGGCCTAACATATGGTCTATCCTTAAGAATGATGCATGTGCTGAGGAAAAGGATGTGTATTCTGTAGCTGTTGGATGAAATGTTCTGTAAATATCTATTAGATCCATTTGGTCTGTAGTATAGATTAAGTTTGATGTTTCTTTGCTGATTTTCTGTCTGGATGATCTGTCCAATGCTGAGAGTGCGGTGTTGAAGTGTCCAGCTATTAATGTATTGGCATCTGTCTCTCTTTTATTAGTTTTAGTACTATTTGCTTTATATATCTGGGTACTCCAGTGTTGGGTGCGTATATATTTACAATTGTTAAATCCTTTTGCTGAATTGATTCCTTTATCATATAATGATGTTCTTTGTGTCTTTTTATAGTTTTTGCATTGAAATCTAGTTTGTCTAAGTATAGCTACTCCTGTTCATTTTTGGTTTCTATTTGCGTAGAATATCTTTGTTCATCCCTTTATTTTCAGCCTATGTGTGTCTTTATATGTGAAGTGCGTTTCTTGTAGGAAACAGATGTATGGGTCTTTCTTTTTTTTTAAATCCGTTCAGCTACTCTGTCTTTTGATTTGTGAGTTTTGTCCATTTCCATTCAATGTTATTATTGATAATTAATGACTTATTTCTGGCATTTTGTTGTTTACTGATTGTTTTGTAGTCTTCTTTCTTTCCTTCCTTCCTGTCTTCCTTTTAGTGAGTGTGATTTTCTCTGGTAGTATGTTTTAATTGCTTGAGTTTTGCTTTTTGTATATCTGTTTTATGATTTTGGGTTTGGTTACCATGAGGCTTGCAAATAATGTCTTACAGTTCATTATTTTAAACTGATTATCACTTAACATTGATTGCAATTAACAAAATAACAAGCAAAGAGAAACCAATAAAAATTTTACGCTTTAACTTCATCTCCTTGCTTTTTAACATTTTGTTGTTTCTATTTATGTCTTATTGTACTGTCTATGTCTTGAAGAGTTATTGTTATTATTTTTGATAGGTTCATCTTTTAGTCTTTCTACCAGGTGCAGTGGCTCACACCTGTAATCCCAGCACTTTGGGATCACTTGTGATTAGGAGTTCGAGACCAGCCTGGTCAACATGGTGAAACCCCATCTCTACTAAAAATACAAAAATTACTTGGGTGTGGTGACATGCACCTATATATAATTCTAGGTACTCAGGCATGAGAATTGCCTGAGTTCGGGAGGCAGAGGTTGCAGTGAGCTGACATGGTGCCACTGTACTCTAGCCTGGGTGATAGTGAGACTCTGTCTCAAAAAAAAAAAAAAAAAAGGAGTAGGTTACACACCACAATTACAGTGTATAATGTTTTGTGTTTTTCTGTGTACTTACTATTACCAGAGAGTTTTGTACCTTCAATTGATTTCTTATTGCTCATTAGCATCCTTTTCTTTCTAGTCTCTTTCTACTCCCTTTAGTATTTCTTGTAGGATAGGGCTTGTGTTGATAAAATCCCTTAGCTTTTGTTTGTCTGGGAGAGTCTTTATTTCTCCATCACATTTGAAGGGTATTTTCACCAGATATACTATTCTATGGTAAAAGTGTGGTTCCTTTAGCATTTTAAATATGTGATGCCACTCTCCCCTGGCCTGTAAGGTTTCCACTGAAATGTCCGCTGCCAGATGTAATGGCGCTCCATTGTATGTTATTTATTTCTTTTCTCTTGCTGCTTTTAGGAACCTTTCTTTTTCTTTGACCTTTGGGAGTTTGATTATTGAATGTCCTGAGGTAGTGTCATTTGGGTTATATCTACTTGGTCTTTTGTAGCCTTCTTGTACTTGAATATTGATATCTTTCCCTAGGTTTGGGGAGTTCTCTGTTATTATCCCTTTGAACAAACATTCTACTCCATTTCTGTCTCTACTTCCTCTGGAAGGCCAATAACTCTTAGATTTGAACTTTGGAGGCGATTTTCTAGATCTCATAGGCATGCTTTATTCCTTTTTACTTTTTTTCTTTTGTCTCCTCTTGTGTATTTTCAAATAACTTGTCTTCAAGCTCACTAATTCTTCTTTCTACCTGATCAATTCTGCTGTTAAGAGACTCTGATGTATTCTTCAGTATGTCAGTTGCCTTTCAGCTCCAGAAATTCTGCTTGATTCTTTGTTAAATGTATCTGATAGAATTCTGAATTCCTTCTCTGTGTTGTCCTGAATTTCGTTGAGTTTCCTCAAGACAGCTATTTTGAATTTTCTGACTGAAAGGTTACATATTGCTGTTTTTTCAGGATTGGTCCCTGATGCCTTATTTAGTTCGTTTGGTGAAGTCATGTTTTCCTGGATGGTCTTGATGCTTGTGGATGTTCATTGGGGTCTTGATAGTTCAGAGTTAGGTATTTATTATAGTCTTCACAGTCTGGGTTTGTTTGTACACAGTCTGGGTTTGTTTGTACTCATCCTTCTTTGGAAGGCTTTCTGGATATTTGCAGGGACTTGGGTGTTGTGATCTAAGTCTTTGGTCACTGCAGATGTATTTGCATTAGGGGACACCTTAAGCCCACTAATGCTGTGGCTCTTGCAGATTCATAGAGGTACCACCTTGGTGGTCTTGTGTAAGTTCCAGAAGGATTCCCTGGATTACCAGGCGGAGACTGTTGTCTCCCCTTACTTTCCCCTACAAGAATGTAGCTTCTCTCTGTGATAAGCTGCTTGGAACCAGGGAAGGGGTGACATAAGCACCCCTGTGGCCACCACCACTGGGACTGTGCTGGGTCAGACCTGAAGGCAGCACAGCACTGGGTCTTGCCCAAGGCCTGCCATAACCACTACCTGGCTACTGCTTATGTTCACTCAAGGCCTAGGGCCTACAATCAGTAGGTGGCAAAGCCAGCCAGGCTTGTATCCTTCCCTTTAGGGTGGCAAGTTCCTTCCAGCCCTGGGCTAGTTCAGAAATACCATTCAGGAGCCAGGGCCTGGGGTCAGAAACCTAGGAATCAATTGGTGCTCTATTCTACTGCAGCTTAGCTGGCACCCAAGACAGAAGCCAAAGTTCTTCCCACTCTTCCTTCCCCTTTCTACAAGCAGAGGAGTCTCTCCCTGTGGCCACCACCTCCACAGGCCCACGGAGAGCAATGTCAGGCTCTTGCTGATGTTCACTCAAGGTCTTTAGAGCAGTTGGCTCCCCTCTGGCCCCGGGCAGGTGCAGAAATCCTGCCCAAGTCCCAAAGCCTGAAATTAGGGACTCCAAAAGCCCACTTGGTGCTGTACTCCACTGTGGCCAAACTGGTATTTAAGCTGCAAGACAAAGTCCCCTTTACTCTTGCCTCTGCTTTTCTCAAGCAGAAGGAGTTTCTCTCCATAGCCACCACAGCTGGGAATGCCCTCAGTCACAGCTGAAGCTAGCAGATCTCAGAGTCTTACCCAAGGCCCACGATGTGTACTACCTGGTTACTGCTGCTGATTATTCAGGGCCCAAAGGCTCTTTAGTCAGCAGGTGATGAATCCTGCCAGGACTGGGTCCTTCCCTTAAAGGCAGCAGGTTCTCTTCTGGCCTAGGGTATGTCTAGAAATGTCTTCTGGGAACTATGGCCTGGAATGGGGGCCTCAGGACTTACATGCTGCCGTATCCTATGGTGGATGAGCTGGTATCTAAGTTGTAAGACAAAGACCTCTTTCCTCTTCCCTCTCCTTTCCTCAAGTGGAAGGAAGCAGTTTCTGCCATAGAGGCAAGCTGCACTGCCTGGGGTTGGAGGAGGGGTAGCGTAAACACTCCTTTGACCACCCTGGCTGGTGTCTCACTGGGTTTCATGCCCCCCAAGTCCACTAGCTCCAAGCCCAACATAGTACCAGAACAGTCCCAGTGATTACACGGCTTGTGGCCTAGACTGCCTTTCAGGTATATTTAGGACCCCAGAGTACATTAGCCCACCGTGGCAAGCCTTGCCATAACTCAAGTTCCAACCACTAGGATGAACGAGTGCCCTTTGAACTAGGCCTAGTCTCAGTGCTCCCTCCATGGCAACAGCTGGGTTCTGCCTGGTGTTGCTTTCCACTGCGATAGGGCAGCACTGAGCTCCAATGCAAAGGTGGGACAGTGATGTGGGAATCACGGTGCTCTCCCTCCCAAAAGCGGACAGACTCTCTGCGCCCTGTGGCTGCTGCTGGGGAATGGGAGAGGATTGGTGTCAATGATTCAAGACTGTCTTTCCTACCCTCTTCAGTGTCCCTTTCAGTGATCCTAAGTTAAAACCAGGTTATGTGATCACTCGCCTGATTTTGGCTCATATGAAGGTGCTTTTTTGTATAAATAGTCATTAAATTTGGTGTTCCTGTGTAGAGGATGATGATGAAGGCTGCTATTCAGCCATCTTGCTCTGCCTTTCCTCTGCACTTTAGACTCGAGAGTTGGAATAAGGGCAAGAAGAATGTGGATGTCCTAGGCCTACCTTGGTGAGGGTCGGAGAACAGAGAAAATTGGGGTTGATATCTAGTCCCTTGGTGTGGGGTGATACTCCATTTTTTTACAGGGACTGGAAGGAGTCTAAATGTCGGCTTTGGGCTAATTACTGCATATCGAAAGGCCTCGAAGGGAAAGGGCAAGTAGAGCTCTCATTCTGTCATTTCCAAAAACAAGAGGATGTATTGGAAGCCCGCAGAAGTTCTCCCTCCCTCACCCCAATCCCTTTTGCCAGACATCAAAAATGAGTATCTGGCCAGCCTTCAGAGAGGTCTCAGAGACACTCTAGCCCTCCCCAGTCATTACTGTCATTTACACAAGCGAAATATCACTTAGGTCTAATTAACAGAGAGCACAATTATAATTTCTATTATTAAACATCACATTAACCACGCTATGATTTAGTTTTACTTGATCTCAGCTTTAAACTCTGTTTTTAAATGTTCCAAAATTTTATAGTTTGGGGGTGTAGGTATTATTTTTGCTCACAACTTAATAAAAATAGATGAAACTTTGCCTTGAAGCTCTAGCAGGCATTTGAAAGAGCAGGGTCATGGGGGTAAGGCACTAGGAAAAAATAAACCAAAACTTTAGCTCCCTGGAGACCAACCTTTCAGAAATCTCAGGCTTCCAGACTTTAATGATCCTGAGTCAGAATGACCCCAAGGCCTACTCCCATCCCCACTAAAGAAGTGTTTGGTAGTGAAGGAACAGAACTTGAGTAGGTGCCTTGCAAAAAAATAGCTGCTTTGAAATCACAGGGGAGGAAGGTGTTGAAGCTGATGCAAGCCAGCAAGGAGCCATTTCTGAGTTTACCATGTGCTGCACCCTGGGTGGTGTCCTTTACACAAAAATGATTTTGTTCATTTATTTATCTTTACAATGACCCAATCAAAGAGGTATTGTTAATCCCCATTTTGCAGAGGACTATCGTGAAGATGAAGTGAATTGTACACACTAAATGCTACATAGGGGGTTATTATTAATATTGGCTTTTTAGGCTGCATTGTTAATCAGAATAGAAAGAGCTGTTTATATGTGTTGGGAAAAAATTGTTTTTAAGTCTTTTCCCTCTTCTAAGTTTATTTTTCTCATCTCCTTTTTCCAAATGACCATCTTTTCAAAACACAAATCAAGATGAACCTCTCTTTTGACTAAATTCCACCTGCGGCTCCACAGTGCCTATGGAATAAAGTCCCAACCCTTCATCGTCTGCCTCCTGCCAGGCCTCCTGGCAGCCAGATGGGGACATATCAGTCCTTAACCCTGCAGGCCTGCTGGTTGGTGCTTTCATGGGAATGCATGTGCTGTCCCGTCAGCCTGGAGTGCCTTGCTGTGGCCAGTCTTGCTTTAGCAAAAAGCCTACCATTTGAATGGTTGTTTGACATAAATGTGTAAATGAAAGAAGGCACTTGGTACTCAGTATGTTGAATTTCAGCAAATGAAGTTAACCTTGAATTCATCACAGAGTTTTCTCATTTGGGGCCTGGGATAGGCAAGTTGAGTACAGATAAAACAAGGAGATGAAGCTCCCTTGGCCAGATACCTTGAACGCAAGGCCTTGAAGGTGGGGGAGAATTCTTGGCACCCTCCCAAGCCTCTGTCAGCCTCATCCTGTTTTTTGGTTGCTTACTCTGAATTTCTCGAGCCCTTGCAGAGCTGATGGCAGAGGAACCTAAGAAAGTGTGAGTGCATGCTCCCATGGTGCCTTCTGGTGAAGGGAAAGAAGCCGCCTTCTGGCTCCCGAACTCCTCCCTTATATCAGGCACATCCTCTGGTCAGTCATCACCTCCACTGCAGGGCGTTTCCTACGACTCCGCCATCCACTCGCACTCAGTGTGGGCTTTGACACCTCCTCCCCCAGCTGGGACACCACTTGGCTTCCATCAGGACACGTTGGCAGAGAGTTTCATATTTATTCAATAAATTAAAGCAAGGTAACTGTTTCCAAATGTTGAGAGATAAGCTGTGAACCAATGTGTTGCCCTGACTGGGAAGGATGACATAATGAATGTGTGTATGAGTAAGTATATCCGTGTGTGTGTGTGTGTGTGTGTGCGTGTGCAGGTGTTGAATGTCCATTTCCCTCCTTTATATATACACTATTGTGCTCTGCTGAACCACACAAGTAGACCCTGCTCATTTTTTGACCCTTTTGCCCTACATTGCTTTTTTACTGGCTTCACTTTGCGGGCTTTCCTTAGAGTTTATATTGTTAGTCCAATGAAACCAAGAGAATAACTGGATTGGGTAAATTGTTCTTCTCTTTTCCAAGATATTTGCATGATTCACCCTTGAAAGAGGGTGGATAGCTTCTAATTTGCCTGAATTCCAAGTTAATGTGACTCTTTGTGGACTTTCTCTCTTACACCCACCCCAAGCAAACTCTAATCTAATTTAAAGTACTTTCTGCTTGTGACTATTAAAAAGTTTATCATATTATATTATAGTTATTTTGACATGTGTCTTAGCTTCTAATGGAGAGAGATTGAGTATTATATGTATTTATATCCTCAGTGCTTAACAGATTAAAATTATTCAATAAATGTTTTTTAAACATATACAAGAATGGAACAAAAGAACAAGTTAGAAATTTGTTGTGAAACCTCCTTTCCTGAAAATAATCATGAATAGGATTAACTAAGAAGTAAACTTTTGGGGCACTTGATCTGTTCTTAGGACCTCTTGAAACCTTAAACTGAAACCAAATATAAAACTGATGAAATTTGCTTTGTTATATGTAGTTTAGAAAAATTATCTAGTGTTTTTCTTATTTTAATCACTAGAACAACTACCCAACATAAAAACCCTGTTTAGATTTCTTAATCGATATATATTAAATAATCAACCTAAATTATACACATAATAATGAATTAATACAACAAATAATCATAACTGCTCACTGCCATACATTGGGCAAGGCATTGGGATTAAATAGTGGAAAAGATTAACACAGTTTCTACTCAAATTGAGCTTAAAACCTAGTGGGAAAAGTAATACAAAGTCAGTTAATAAGCAAAAGAATTGATGAATGCTATGAAGCATTCAAATGCATTCAACAAATATGATGATGAATGCTGTTGATGAATGCTGTGAAGTTGGGTGAATGCTGTGAAGTTAACAGGGTAGTGAAAAAATGGTGGGGGGCACACATTAAATGGAGTGTTAGGTGAAGGTCTCCAGGGAGGCCAGGAGTCCAGAAAACAGGTGAAGGCAATGTTACTGGCCTCCCAGATCTTAGAGATTGGAGAAAGTGTATGCCAAGCCTCTAGCCCAGGACCCAGCACATATGAGATACTCAGGGTAGAAGTTGAGATGACCATTTTGTGCTTGCACCTTGCTCTTTACCCCTGAGTTAATCTGGTCTACCTCTGGTAGTGCCATTCTTAGTTCCTCCAAGATATGCACACTTCTTTCTGAACATATGCTGGCTTTAGCAATGGGAAACCCTCCATTAAGTCATTCTCCAGGCCCAAAATACTCTCCTGGAAATTGGATAATATAATGGGTCAAGAAGAGGCTTTGGTCAACCAGGATGTTCAACATTAAAACAGATAAAAGAGAGGTTGTTCAGGTAAAACTGGGATGGGATGTCCAGAGCATCCAACCTGGTCCTCTTACCCAAGTGACAGAAGAGTGGTTAGGATCCCCTCCCCTAGCTTTATAAAGGAATGGGTAGCATTCCCCCAAAGGGAACTTCAAGTGTTCAGTCTAAATTGGCAGGGATGGTGACTGACATTTGTAACTGAGAAAAGAGGGGAAACTTCAGCAGAGAAAAGTCCTCTGGGCCAGACAGTCCACTTCTACCCCAATACCTGACCCTAAGCCAAGCACAGTCTAGAAGCACTGTCTGAGTAGGATCTGTTATGGTATATATACAGACCTATGCAATGCTCACTGTATGCAAAGTCACTTCTATGGTACTGTTCCACAAGGCACATAATAAAACTTTAGAAAACTGTGCCGCACGGGGAAACTCCATGCAGTCTCTGTTCATACTAATAGGGCCAAGGAAGCAGTAGCCCCCTTTCCTTTTGGCCCCTGTGTACATCCTTGGAGAATCAGCTCATATTATTATTCACCAGTTATATTGACATAGGCTCAGACTTTTTAATTATTATTACGCTTTTTTAACATAGGCTGCTTAGCCTAATGATGACTCAAGTAGGACCTGGACATCTGAGTGAAGATGTGAAGGTAACATTCATCACCTGAACACCGTATTTGGACATCTCATTTAAATTCCTGGCAAAATTCAGGTCAAATCAAGTAGTGAGAAGCACCACTAATGTAATAGAAGAGCCTTAGAAAAATATGTTAAAATGGGTTTTTGAGGACAAAGTGTCAGATGAAAACACCTGGATGATTTGTTTCCTATATTTAATAGATACTACATTTATATGACTCAAACATCAAAACTACTCAGTTCCCCAGGGCTCCAACAGGAAATGGCCAGTGGTTGATAATTTCTTTTTTAATGCAGATATTTTTCTGCATCTACAAGCCAATTCATATTATCTTCCCCCTCTTTTTGACACATACAGGAGCGTATTACGGACATTGCTCTTTCCCTTGCTTGTCTTCCTTAGCATACCTTAGAGAGCTTTGTGCTTCAATATCTAAAGAACATCCTCATTCATTTTACAGTTGCATAGTATTGCACAGTAGGAACAACCATAATTAATTTAACTGTGATGCACATGTTGGTTGTTTCCAGTCTTTTACCATTACCAGTCATGCTGCCGTAGGGACCAAGCTTCCCACTTCCTCCTCTGAAGGTTCACTGACAAAAGGCAGATTAAAAGGAGAAAAGGCATACGACATTTATTGTAAAATGCATGGCACAGGATAATCAGAGGAGAATCTGACTACCCAGTAGCTAAATGGGATACAGATGTTTATATACCCTTCTCCATAGAGGAAAGAGATGGGGAATATGTGGCAATTTGAGGATAGTAAACGATTGTTAGGGGGAAATTAATGGACTTGGAAAATACCCAGTGACCTGGGACAAAGTCTCTTGGGCCCACAGAACAGACAATGGGTGGTAAATGATTCTCTCTGAAATACTGAATAGGACCAGAACAGATGACAAATGGTTTGTGACAAAAGTCTGTCCAGATGTATTGACAGACTTGAATCTTTCTTCCTCAATATGAGTTAAGTTAATGAAAACTAAGGGAAGGGCCAGAGGTAATTCTTTTCTTTGGTAGGTCTTGACTTCAGGCAAATAAGAGAGCTTCAGAGAACAGCTTCATCCTGTGCTTTGGGAGAGACAGAGAGTTGAGAAACAGGAGCAGGCAGAAGATCAGCGAGACCGTCAGGTTGCTTCTTTAGCACATCAAAGTGCCCCATTTTGGGATATTCGTTTCTGAACTCAGACTTTCCTGGACGTTTCACATGTTAAAAGATGAGCTAGTGACTGTGGAGAGGAAAATAGAGTTAGTAGCTGAATGGTAAAGGATCGCATTAAACCAGCCTCTCATTCCTGAGAATAGGCCAATCCAATTAAACAGTAGTTTCTCATTTTAAGAGATGGCATTGTAGATGGGCTCTCAAAGTTAGACCTCTATACATGACACAGGCAAACAGATATTTAATAAGAGACATTTTTTATGGAAACAGATGAAAAACAAATGTTAATGTCTGTGGTGGTCTATAAACTAGTCTCTTTTAGAGTCATGGGGGCAGTCAGCTGAGACGGCCAGTGGCAATGTGATAGATTTTCCTGGATTTTAGTTTGTGTGTAAGTTTGTTCAAATAAAGCTGTTGTGATTTTTTTCTTCAAAGCCAAGTTTACTAGCTTCAGCTTGTAGGGTCTTTGGAAAAAAGAAATTTTAATTTTAGTGATTCCAAGTCAGAAGTTTTCCTAGAAAAACTCAAAAACAATGAACAGGGCTAGAATCTAATAACATATGCACCGTAGTTTTCTTCTGAAATGTAACTTTTCTTTCTTCAGCCTTTCATTTCTACTAAAGATACTCAAAATGATACTAATTTGTTTGTAAAATTTATTAACTTGGCCTGATTATTTGCATAAAGTACAATTAGAATAATGATTTATTATATAGGCTCTTTTCAAGTTGGCTTTGCTAAAAAATTTTATAAGGAATCTCAGATTAAACTTTTAAAAGCTTCTCAAGGCTACAAGCCAAATCAAAGATTTGACTTGCCCTCAGACTACGTCTGTGATAATTACACAAATTGAGTGAATTTCTCTCTTCTTGAGCCTGGCCAACATGGTGAGATGTCATCTCTACTAAAAATACTAAAATTAGCTGGATATGGTGGTGCATGCCTGTAATCCCAGCTACTCGGGAGGCTGAGGCACAAGAATCACTTGAACCCTGGAGGTTGAGGTTGCAGTGAGCCGAGATCACACCTCTGCACTCCAGTGTGGGTGGCAGAGCAGGACTCTGTCTCAAGAAAAAAAAAAACAAAAACAGAAAGTTACATTATTTACCTACCACGAGGCAGCCGTAAAAATTGTGTATGTAAGGTGTTAGGCCAGTTTTTCCCAGGGCTTCTATTGGCTTCATAATGTCAGCCTCAGTTCTGTAAAGCTGTCTGGTCATAGATGAAAATATGACATTCCAGTCAAGGCCTTGGTAAAATAACCAGTGTCTCCATTTGTATTCTGTTACAAGAAGAACAGATTCTTATTGAACTTATGCAAATAACTACATTGCCATAACATAAGAATATCCATGAATTTCAATATTTTGGAGGGATAAGGTAGAGAGAAAGGCAAATGTTTCAATTTTGTTCACAAAACTATTCCCAATTGCTGTAAAGTTTAAGAGGAATAAAAGGAAGCTCTTTAACTTTGGAAAACAAA